>NW_020949351.1:28049459-28147300 GCF_900497805.2 Vombatus ursinus | reverse complement strand
TGTCTCTCTTTCTCTCTCTCTGTCTCTCTGTCTCTCTCTGTCTCTCTCTGTCTCTCTGTCTCTCTCTGTCTCTCTGTCTCTGTCTCTGTCTGTCTGTCTGTCTGTCTGTCCCTCTCTCTCTCTCCTTTCCTTGGGGCCCATCTGATTCTGCTGCTGTTGATGCCACAACTGTTCCAAGAGCAGCCTAGTCTTGCTGATGCCCTCTACTTGGGTGCAGGGTGGGGGAAGGGAGAGTGCCAGTGCCCTTTTTAGATCTCACAAGGCCTTCTGCAAAAGAAGGAAGACACAAGAGCTGGGAGATGGACCTACCCCAGGTAGAACACATGCTCAGGCTTGGGGCCAAATAGAGAGTAAACAAGCTATCCTCTGCCACCTGACTCTCCAGAAAGCCCAGTCTCAGTCTTATGCTTCAAAGCTAGCAGGAAGAGGAGACCTGAGGAGCAGATTGCCCATTTAGTGTATCCAAAGAGTTCTGGCTCAGCAGCCAATTAAAAGATTTTTCATCATTACATGGTACAATGCCCTGATTCATCATGGTTGACAGGAAACAGTGTACACATGTTCTCTGAAGTAGGGCAGGGTGGAGAGGAAAGAAGAAATGAATGTACTTGACTAGAATGCTGATTGAGCATGCCCTAAGTGGGGTGGGGTGCCACTAGGGGACATTACACATTTATCATCTCATTTGATCCTCATGACAACTCTGTTGATTCTACAGATGCACAAAGGCAGCTGACAGATTGACACAGAAAAATTATAAAAGGAGAGAGAAGCATTTAAAAAGCTCAGCATCTGGAACTATCTAGTGTAGGAGCAAATAGTATAGGAAATAGCAAATAGTAACACTTCAGTCACCATAAAAGCATTCCTTTTTTTTTAATAGCAAAATAAAATTGATAACGATGATCTTATCTTTAAAAAGAGGTTAAAATATATTCATCTACTCTAATAAGAAATTCAATATTGTGAAAAATTCTATTTTAAATGGGTTTTTTTTTGGTACTTCAAGGGGTAAATTTTGGTTTTCTGGAAAATCCATGTATGTGGAAAATAATTTCCAAATGTGGTCAGTTAAATGAGGAATTGTATTTTGTCATTTCAAAAAAACCTCCAACTTTTTAAAGACCACTTCTATACTTGCACTTTGGTACATAAAAGCTAGTTAATGTTCCTTTCTTACTCAGGTATGGGAATGTTTTATCCTGAGATAAAGTTTCTGATTTTCTTTTTGGAAGGAAATCAGATTCTGGGTATTGAGCAACCAAAGAGGTATCTTCAATGAGATCCCACTGGATTCCCTACCCCCTTGCAGTGAAATTTTTCTCCTTTATTGGTTTTCTCTCTGAAAAATCCTCTATGGCTGGATTTTTTCTTTTCTGCCCCACCCCCTCACCCATCCTTTCTTCAGCCCCAGAGCTACCTTCCCCATTCATGTTCTTTAGTTATTTTTCTACTCCTCAATCAGACTCTTTTTTTTTTTTTGAGTGTCCATGAGTGAAGAGAGCAAGTAGGAAATGAAGGAACAAGTGGATAGATGGCTACCTAAACTAGGTCTGCCATAGACAGTGAAGGAAAGAGACTGAGGGTGAGAGTCAAACAGTAAGTAGTTATTAAGCACAAGGGACTTTGCAACAGTTAATGAGAAGGGGAAAAGTGGCAAGGAAAAAGTCCTATGCCTTCAAGATGACAACTTAGAGAGGAAAACAGGATGTGATATACTTAGAAATCTAGAAAAGGATATACAAAGCAATGTCTAATCAAGAAATAAGCATTAAGTACCTTCTACAGGGGCCAGCACTACATTAGGTGCTAAGGAGGATATGAAAGTAGTATAAGACCTGGTTCCTGACCTTATACCTATAGTCTGGCTGTGGAGACAGTACTAAAAACATACAACACAGTTAAGGACCATGTAAATGCTTAGGGAAAGCCAGGTGGCACAGTAAATAGAGTTCCAGGCCTGGAACCAGGAAAACTCATTTTCCTGAGTTCAAATCTGACCTCAGACACTTACTAGCTGTGTGACCCTGGACAAGTCACTTCACCCTTTTTGCCTCAGTTCATCCTCTGTAAAATGAGCTAGAGATGGAAATGGAAAACCACTCCAGTATCTTTGCCAAGAAAACCCCAAAAAGGGTCATGAAGAATTAGGCATGACTGAAAACGATTGAACAAGTTCTGGTCTTATCCCTCCTTTCATTTTAGTAATTAAGGGTATGAGGGACAGGTGAGAAAAGGCATCTCCTATCAGGAAAATTACCTAGAGGCTGGTAGATGATTATAATAAGAATCTGAACCAGGTGAAAGAGATGGATACAGTGAACCTTAAAGGAGAAGTTGCATAGTGATAGTGGCAAAGACACAGTCTGGAAGTAGCAATGAGGAACGAAAAGTATGCCTCCTTCTGCTCCGATGTGTCTGGGGCGGGCGGGGGTGGGGCATAAGATGTGTGGCCCCTACTGGAGATAGTGACAAAGAATGCAGTGCTTTCTGGAGAAAGGCAAATGGGAGTTGAGTAAATCAATCAAATCACCCCCAGTGCATTTAAAGTAACGGTCAAGATGCTAACCCCTGATCCTATTTTCAGGTGAGAACACCTCTGATTTTTTACTAAATTGAACAAAGCTTGTGCACCACTTTGAATCAAAGACACCCCAATCAGGTGAGACAGGAAGTATGTTCCAGTAACCCTTGGGAGTATATATAAAAGGAGGACCTAGGTTGGAGCAGAAGGGTAACTTGAAGAGTCCAGCAGCTGAGACGAAGGAGTAGGGATATCCGGAGCTGAGTCAGAAAGAATTGGCAGCCCAAGAGCAACAGAAAAAAGAAAACTGCATTGTGGATTAGAAGGGAGAGATGGGAAGGGGATTGACTGAACAGACAAAAAAGTCATATTGAAAGCTTCCATTGTACCCACTTCTTCAAGGACTGAGGGAGTTTCCATGAAATGTCTGCTTTGTTCCCCAACTTCCCTTCTTGGTGTTTTTATTGAGTCTTTTTTTCATTTGGGGTTTTCTTGGCAAAGATACTAGAGTGGTTTGCCATTTCCTTCTTCAGCTCATTTTACAGATGAGGAAACTAAGGCAAATGAGGTTAAGTGACTTGCCCAGAGTCACACAGCTAGTGTCTGAGGCTGGATTTGAACTGGTGAAGATGAGTCTTCCTGCCTATTAACAGACATTATAATATACTCTGCTGCTTCTTTACACAAAGGTTTCTGGTAACTTGACTTTTGCCTCAGCCACAAAGAAGTCAGGGGTTAATAAGCTGGAGATAGATAAAAATGTAAATTAAAGTAGAGAGCTAAACCACTGCCTAGGAATTTTCCTAACTGGGGGCTTGGAATGTTTGCAATTATACTCCTAACTTGTAGTTAATAGAAATTCCCTAAAGCAACAAACAAGGGAACCACTGAGACCTGAGGGGCAATTATACTGTCCCTAGGTTTGCAATGAGTTAATTATTGCAACAAGGTATTACACAGGTTTCTGTTAGTGCAAAAGAGTGGAAAGAGTCTTGTTGATTCTATTCCCCCCATGTCTATCACATCTGTCTCCTTCTCTCTATACATACATACAGCCACTACCCTGGCTTGTGCCAAGTTCACTTCTTGTCTCAACTATTGCAACAGATTCCTAATTTGTCTCCCTCTTTCTAGTCTCTACAGTCTCCAAGCCCTAAAGTATATTCCTAAAACACAGTTTGAATCATGTTACTCTCCTGTCCCAAATATCTTCTGTGGCTCTTTATTCACTCTAGAAAAAAAGTACAAACTCCTCAGCCTGTAAATTAATGGCTTCTACAATCTGGCTCTCACCTCCACTTTCAGATGTATTTTTACATTACTGAATTTTACACTCAAAACTAGCAGCTGTTCCCTAAATTGGACATCCCATTTCCCATCTCCATACTTTTCTTTCAGAGGCTGTACTAGATGCTTGGAATGAACCTAATTCTCTACCTCTGTTGTTAAGAATCCATAGCTTTTACCCAGGCTCAGTTCAGGTACCATCCCTCGTGAGAAACCTTTTCTTTTCTTTTTTAAATTGTTGGTTTTATTGAAATAAAACTGGGCAAAATAGTTTCTAATAATATTTATTTATTTTTACTTTGTTGTGAATTTTCTTTTCATTTTTGATATTGGTAATTTGATTTTTTTCCTTCTTTTTACTCCAATCACTAATAGTTTATTTTATTATTTTTAAAACAACTCTTTTGTTTATTAATTAAACGGGTTTTTTCTTTCAATTTTGTTGATCTCTTCTTTGATTTTTAGGATTCCTATTTTGGTTCTTTTTGAGGGTTTTATTTATTGGTTTTCTAGTTTTTTTTTTAGTTGTATGCTCAAATTGTTGAGGTTTAGGGGTTAAGGGGTATTGAGACCCCAAAATCAGAATACGCTGGTCCTGCCCGAAAGAATTTGACCCAAGCCTTCTTTCAGCCAAAGACAAGGTTTATTAAAACATCCGTCATATTGGGCAGACTCTTAAGGAATCTGAACGTTAGTGAGCTATTGGCTAGATTATAAGAATCTGAGCCAAGAAATCTTTTCTTATATCCTCTTCTCTGCCTCCCGCCCTGCCAAAGTTTAATGCTCAATGTCTCCTAAAATTTATATATAGAAATATATGTATACACACACACACATATATATACATACACACATACTATACACACACACACACACACACACACACACACACACACACACACACTGCATCCAGGGGTGTATGGGTAAATGTTTAACAGCCAACTTTCTAGGAAAAATAATTGAAATCAAATATACACTTTTAAAGTTAATTTGCATTATTATGAACATTTTCTCCATCATTTTAACAATTAAATAATTTTTCTAACACTTGCTGATTTCTGAGGTGTAAGCTATCAGACTAAAAGGAGCTGGCTCAAGCCCACCACTGACTATTTCCTTACCTTCCCCAATAGAATGAAAGCTCCTTGGGGACTGGAGTGGTTCCATTTTTGTCTTTGTATCCCTGAGCCTAATAAACTGACTTGCACATAGTATGTGGTATAACAACAACTAACATTTATACAGCTCTTTAAGGTTCACAGAATGCTTTACAAATATTATCTCATTTGATCCTCACAACAACCTTGGGAGAGAGGTACAATTATTAGTCTCATTTTACAGATGATGAAAGTGAAGCACAGAGTTTAAGTGACTTGCTTAGGGTCAGAGAGCTAGTAAGCCTCACACAGTTGAGGCTAGATTTGAACCCAAGTATTCCTGGCAATAGAGTCAATGGTCTATCCACTGTATCACTTAACTGCCATTGAATAAGTCAATGTACCCATTTCTTCTTCTTGATAAAAAAGATGAGTGCTTTCAAAACGTTTAATTGGAATGGAGCAACTGAACAATGGTAATTATATGTTGGTGGGCAACAAGTGCAAAGAAAACATTTATTAAGCTTTCATTGTATGCTATTTACTATACTTACGACTGGAAAGAAACAAGAATGAAAAATGATGTAGTGCCTGCCTTCAAAGAACTTACAACCTACTAGATATTTAGAATCTCAAAAATACAAACACACAAAGTTTATATTTTTAGATCCCCCTCAAACCATTCAAAGCTGTTTTTGTTCTGGATAAATACAGGTAAGAACTCATCTTGAAAACTAGACTGAGGGGTAGGGCCAAGATAGTGGAGTACAGGTTACAACCCAGCTGATGTCTCCCAATGTTCTTTTTAAAGCTCCTCAAATCAAATTTTGGAGCAGCAGAGCCAACAAAAGATCAGAGTGAAACATTTTTCCAGCCAAGACAATTTAGGAGGTCATCAGGAAAGGTCTGTGACACTGGGGTGGGCACTGGCCTGGACTGCACTCAGCAGCAATAGCTGTGGGCCTTGGAGTTGGTTGTAATAGCAGTAGTAACAGTAGCTTTAGAAGTTCTCATCCCAAAGACAGTAAAGGGCAGGTGGCAGACAAGTGGCCAGAAAGAAATGAGAGGGGACTCATTTCTGGCACTAGGTGCAGCTGGCACTGATTGGCAACTCTATTGCCCTTATGCAGTTCTGGTATGAAGAGGAGTACTTGTGGTCAGTCACAAGGGAGCAGGGGCCCTGGTTGCAGTTCCAAGGCCAAAAGGAACACTAGCCCTTGTGGCTGCAGGAGATCAGGGGAGCTGGTCACAATTCCAGGTCCCAAAAGAGCACTAGCACTTGTAGCTTCAGGGGAGCAGGGGCCCTTCTTGGGTAAGGACCAGGACCAGATCACAAGAGCAGTGACCACATATCTTCCTGGATCATACCATGTTGGAAGCACCAAAAACTTGCAGACCCTCAGAAGTAGCTCTGAAAACAGCAGCACAAAAGAGCCTGAAGCTTGGGACAGTGCTATCCCCTCCCACAGGTGAACAGAACCCAACTTTAACATAAAGTTCAAAATCAAGAAATAGGCTGGGAAACTGATTAAAAACAACAACAACAAAAAGAACTTGACCATAAAAAGCTACTACAGTAGCAGGAAAGACCAAGATATAAACTCAGAGGAAGACAAAATGTGAAAAAAGCTACAAACAAAGGCTCAAAGGAAAATGCTAATTGGACCCAAGCCCAACAAGAATTCCTGGAAAAGTTAAAACAAGGGATAATAGTGGTAGAGGAAATATTGAGAAAAGAAATGAGAGTGATGCAAGAAAATGATGAGAAGATAATGAAAAAAAGGCACAAAAATTCTCTGAAGAACTCCTTAAAAACCAGAATAGGCCGAATGGAAAAAAGAGGCACAAAAGCTCACTAAAGAAAATAATTCCTTAAAAATTAGAATTGAGAAAGTGGAAGCTAATGACTCCATGAGACATCAAGAAACAATAAAACAAAGTTAAAAGAATGAAAAATAGAAGAAAACATGAAATATTTCAATAGAAAAATGACTGCCTGGAAAATAGATGGAGAAGAGAATTTGAGAATTATTAAACCACCTGAAAGCTATGATCAAAAAAGAGCTTAGACATCATATTTCAAAAAATTATGAAAGAAAATTGCCTTGATATCTTGGATCCATAGGGTAAAATAGAAAATGGAAGAATCCATTGATCACCTCCTGAAAAAGATCCCCAAATGAAAACTCCCAGGAATATTATAGCCAAATTCCAGAGCTCCCAGATCAAAGAGAAAAATACTGCAATCATCCAGAAAGAAACAATTCAAATATTGTGGTGCCATAGTAGGTTCACACAAGATTTAGCACCTTCTATATTAAATGAGCAGTGGGCTGTACGGCAAAGGAACTAGGATTATAGCCTACCCAGCAAAACTGAGCATAATCCTTCAGAGGTAAAAATTGATATTTAATGAGATAGAGGAGTTTCAAGTATTCCTGATGAAAAGGCCAGAATTCAATAGAAAGTTTGATATTCAAACACGTCTCAAGAGAAGCATAAAAAGGTAAATGTGAAAGAATAATCATGAGACTCAATAAAGTTAAAGTGTTTATATTTCTATATGAGAAGATAATACATGTAACTCCTAAGAACTTTATCATCATTAGCGAAATTAGAAGATATCTACATAGAAGGCATAATTGTTAGTCTGTTATATTAAGATGATCTCTTAAAAAAATAGAGTGAGAAAAAAGGGTGCACTGGGAGAAGGGGGAAGGGATAGGTAGAATGAGGAAATTTTTCTCACATAAAAGTGGTGCACAAAAAGAGCTTTTAGAGTAGAAGGGAAAATGGGGTGGTGGTGGCAGACAATGTTTGCACCTCACTCTCATTGGAATTGGTTAAGAGGGAAGAATATATATACACACTCAGCTGAGTATAGAAATATATCTTATCCAATAGGGAAATAAGAGAGGAAGGAGATAAGAGATAAGGGGGGTGGGGTGATAAAAGGACAGATTAAGGGAGGCAGTGGTCAGAAGCAAAACAGACTTTTGAGGAGGAACAGTGGAGAGAGAGAGAGAGACAGAGAGAGAGTGAGACACAGAGAGAGAGACAGAGAGAGAGAGAAGAAAATAGGACATAGGAAAATACATAGTAATCATAACTGTGAATGAGAATTGGATGAGCTCACACATAAAATGGAATCAGTTGGGAGAATGGACTAGAAACCAATATATTGTTTATAAGAGACACACTTGGAACAGAAACACACACAAAGAATTAAAATAAAGGACTTAAGAAGAATCTATTATGCTTCAGCTGAAGTAAAAAAAAAAGACAAGGGTAGCAATCATTATCTCAGAGAAATCAAAAGCAAAAAGAGGCTTAATTAGAAGAGGTAATTGGGGAAAGTGCATTTTTGCTAAAAGGTATCATATATAATGAAGTTACAGCAAGTTTCTCTATTAAAGACATAGGGAACTGATCAAATTTATAAAAGTAAGAGGCATCCCCCAATTGATAAATGGTCAAAGGATATGAACAAGCAGTTTTCAGAAAAAGAAACCAAAGCTATCTATAGTCATATAAAAATGCTCTAAATCACTATTGATTAGAGAAAGGCAAATTAAAACAATGCTGAAGTACCACGTCACACCCATCAGAAATGACAAATGCTGGAGGGGTTAAGGGAAAAAGGTTTAGGTTTAATAATCACTAATAATAATAATAAGAAGAAGAATAAACCATTGGTGGAGTTGTGAACTGGTCCAAACATTCTGAAGAACAATTTGGAATTATGTCCAAAGAGCTATGAAACTATGCATACCCTTTGATCCAGCAATGCCACTGCTAAGTCTTACCCCAAAGAAATGAAAAGAAAAGAAAAAGGACCTATGTATACAAAAATATTTATAGCAGCTCTTTTTGTGGTGGCAAAGAATTGGAAATCGAGGGGATGCTCATCAATTGGGAAATGGCTGAACAAGTTGTGGCATATGATTACGAAGGAGTACTATTGTGCTATAATGAATGATGAGGGTGGTTTCAGAAAAAAAAAAGAAAAAACATGGCCAGACTTATATGAACATCTGATGTAAAGTGAAGTGAGAAGAACCAGGAGATCATTGTATACAGTAACAGCAATGGTGTAATGATGATCAACTTTGGAAGATTCAGCTACTCTAATTAATACAATGATCCAAGATAATTCCAAAGGACTCATGATGGAAAAATGTTATCCATCTCCAGAAATAAATCTGATGAACTGAGTGCAAATTGAAGTGTAATTTTCTTATATTGTTTTCCCCCCTTTTTTGGCAATATAGTTAATATGGAAATATGTTTGTATAATTTCACATGTATAATTGATATCATTTGCTTGCCTTTTCAGTGGGTAAGCGAGTGGAGGAAGCATCAGAGAAAATTTGGAAATTAAAATTTAAAAAGAAAAAATTGCTAAAAATAATAAAAAATTGTTTTTAAAAATATAGAAAACCACAACAGTAAGCTACCTTTCATGGTAAGGCATCACCCCACTAGTAGGGCCAGCTAAGAGGCTGTTTTAAGGCAGCCCATGAAAAGGTCTCCCACCTTGCTTATCCCTACAGGTACCTGATTGCCACCTTAGTCTCTGATGGTGTCTGATCATCTCCAAGAGGGATGTTCCTGAAAGCTGTGTATCCAGAAATGACCTTGTAACACCAGAAGTCTCTATTTACCTGATATTGCCATCTGTAAAATTGTTGCCTCTTTGCAACAGTTAAATGCTACAAAAGATGAAAATATCTATTCTTGACTCTTCGTCACCTTCTTCCCCTTCTTCTCTAAGCCATTCCTCTGGCTCCTAATAGCCTTTCTTTTTTCATAAGCATCAGGATATAGCATTAATTGTCTCCCAATAAGGGAGAGTGTTTCTCTTCTCTCCGTGTTTGATGCTGCCCCTCCTCCATTGCCTCTTCTGTTCAATTTCTTTCCATCTCTCCTCATCATTCTCGTATCCCTGTTAACCTGACAGACAAAAGGGAAAACAATAAAGGTAAAAGGAACCCAACCCCTCACCTGCTGACTTCCTACCCCTCTTTTAGGATTAACTCAATGAACATGATTGCACATGTATAACCTAAATCAAATTGCTTACCATCCTGGGGGGGGGGGGGGGGAGAGAAAGAGAAGGGACAGAATTTGGAACTTGAATTTTTTAAAAAATGTTAATGATTTTAACATATAATTGGGGGTGGGGAAGCTAGGTGGCACAGTGGATAGAGCTCTGGCCTTGAAGTCAGGAAGACTTGAGTTCAAATCTGTACTTCAGACACTTGACACTTACTAGCTGTGTGTCCCTGGGCAACTCGCTTAACCCTGATTGCCTCCCCAAAAGGGGGGGGGGGAATAAAATATTATTTTAAAAATTGAAATTAAAAGTATTAACTCATTTGCCATTTCCTCTATGAAGTCTTCCCTCACTCCCTGAGTCATCAGTGACCTTTCCTCTTAGACTTCACATACCACTGTGTAACTCTTTTGGAAATCTATAATGTATTTATTTTGTGTTACAGTTATTTGTATATGTGTACTATTCCATCCCTCTCTCCCAAACTGTAAGGTCCAGGAGGGCACAGACTGTATTTTCTCTAAACTTTGGGTTCTCCCCAGCACTTGTGATAGTGTTTTACACTCTCTAGGTGCTTAACAAATGTTTATTGAATGCTCTCATCATTAGCCAGAGTCCATAGTTAAAGGGACCTTGTGTCTCTGGAGACCAATGCCTTTCTCACATGGATGCCATGAACTTTGAACATCATATTTCCTAGATGCAGTTTTTTGAAATGTGCCCAGGTTGGGGGCATTTCTGATTTTTTCTGAGTAATGTGTATCTCAAAGGGGATATCTGTGCCTAAATTATTAGAATAGTCTGCCTAAATGACTCCACCTAAACAAGTAATTAACAAGTACCCACTTTCTGTGCAGGGAAGTAAGAGGCCGCTGTAGGAACATGGAATATGAGCCCAAGCCCAAACACAGCTGATTTAACCTTTAGGTACTGATAAATAAAAGTGAGTCAGAGAAATAAGAATGACTGAGAATTTAAAGTAGGAGTAGGGTCAGGGACACCAAAGTATTCTGTAAACATGAATCCTCTTGCTTTTTCATTTATTATGTCTCAAAGGTGAACTCCGTGCAATGGTGAATACATCAAGGAAAACAATGTCAAACAAGATTTTTTTGGGGAGGGGGGGTTAGGCAATGGTGTTAAGTGACTTGCTCAGGGTCACACAGCTAGTAAGGTTCATGTATCTGAGGCTGGATTTGAATTCAGGTCTTCTTGACTTCAGGGCCGGTGCTCTATCCACTACGCCACTTAACTGCCCCAAAATGAAGTTGCCCCTACCTTCAAAGAGCTTACATATATATATTTTTAGGCAATTGGGGTGAAGTGACTTGCCCAGTGTCACACAGCTAGTAAGTGTCAAGTGTTTGGTCTGAGGTCAGATTGGAACTCAGGTCCTTGCTGACTTCAGGGCTGGTGCTCTATCCACTCTGCCACCTAGCTGCCCCTTCAAACAAGATTTTTTATTGATAAAAGTGAAATCCATTGCAGGAGAGTAATGTTTCCCAGCAGCCATCTGAGAGGTAGCTTTTGAATACAAGTGGTCTCAAAGTCAGTCAATGTTTCATTTATCTTCTTCTAAAGAGGATTTCAGAGCCATGCCATGTGGCATGTGCAGGGACAGGGATGGGACTAGACCTATGATTTCATTCATTTGGAGAGCTCCTAGTGAATAACTTCTTCTGCCAATGCCAGCCATCACCTCAGCAACTTACAGTATTAGATTGTAAGTGTTCTTTACAATTTTTGCTTCATGAACCCCTTTGGCAGTCTGGTGAAGCATATGGATCCCTTTTCAGAATAATAATTTTAAATTGAACAGTTTTCTCATCTGTAAAATGGGGAATAATAACAGCATCTGCCTTGCAGGGTTGTTGTGAAGATCAGATGAGGCAACATTTGTAAAGCATTTATTGGTGTCTGGCACATAGTAGGCACTCTATAAATGTTTATTCCCTTTTCCTTCTCTTCCCCTTTTAAATGCATAGTATACAATACGTAGGATTACAAAGGAAATCAATGATATTGTAGTATGGTTATTTAAATATTTTCTTTTCCAATTTCACAGACACCACTCAGGTTAAGAACACCTAAGAGAGTTGTTTGGAGCACTGAGAGATCATGACTTTCCTAGGGTCATACAGTCAATATATATTGGAGGTGGGGCTTGAATTTAGGCCTCCCTGGCTTTGAGGAGAGTTCTCCATCCACTCTACCATGTTGCCTCAGCATGGCATGTATATATCATCAGAAAACAGACAATAACCTATGTGGGATAGAAAGAAGGAAGGCAGAGGCAGCATGCTTTTGTCCCCCTGCGTCTAGTCTAGGCAGATATTACAAATATATTTATATTGTAATATTAGAATTAATAAACATTATAAATAAATATTCTAAAAGTCCTTGCCCGCTGGATGATCCATGACATCCATCCAGGGCAAATATAGTCTTATAAGGATGCTTCACCTGCTCAGCAAACAGGATTTGCTAGTTGATGTACTAGACAGATAGAGCCTCACACTGACAAACTTCTCTGTGCTGCCCTGCTGGGTGCTCCATTGAACAGCCCCGCTTCTCCACAGGGATCCATGTCTGCTTGGCTGGCCCTACCTCTCTTCACCTATCATAATGACATTCAGGGATGGCAGGTGGAAATGGGTCTATCAATATGAGTAAGCAGAAAGCTAAATATTAAAAAGCACCAGAGAGCATGATGCGTCAAGAGGCTCAAGATGATACATTCTTGGGAACTGAAACTGCAAGTACTTTTTAGAAGTATATTTAATGCTAACTTCTTTCCTCTCTTGTGGTTTTTTAAAATAATTTTATTTTTTTTATTTATAATTTTAATCTTAAACCTTAAGGATAGGCAAAAGGGAAGGCAAAATTATCATCACTTGTAGATGATATGATGTTTGTTTAGGGAGTCCTAGAGAATCAATGCAAAAATTAATTGGAAAAAATGAATACTTCCAGTAAAAATGGCAGATTGTAACAAATCCACAAAACTAACAAAACCTAGCAAGAAGAGATAAATAAATTCTACTCCATGTAACTACAAAATGTGCAAAAAATCTGACAGCTGACCTACCAAGACATACTTAGGACTTATGTGAATACAACTTACACACACACACACACACACACACACACACACACACACACACACACACACATATATATTTGGCTAGACAATGGGGTTAAGTGACTTGCCCAGGGTCACACAGCGAGTAAATGTCAAGTATCTGAGGTCCCATTTGAACTCAGGTCCTCCTGACTCCAGGGTCAGTGCTCTATCTAGTGTGCCACCTAGCTGCCCCTAATATATTCTTTATAGAAATGAGAAAGACTTAAATAATTAGAAAAATATTCATTGTTCATGGTTGGGCTACAACAATATAATAAAAATTATGATACATATGTTACATATTTAGTGACCTGCTAATCAAACTACCACGGGAGCAATTTTATAAATTGTATAAAATTTTATAAATTGTATAAAATAATAAGAAAATTCACTTGAAGGAACCAAAGTTCAAAGGTCTCAGAATAAAACATGGAAAAAATAGGAATGAAGAGAGATTAGCTTAGCAGATATGAAATTATATCACAAATCAGCAATTATCAGAACTATTTGGCCCTGGTTAAAAAAGAGAAAGTTTTATTAGTGTACCATAATAATAGTAGTGCTTCAAGGTTTGCAAAGTGCTTTACATATAATATCTCATTTGATCCTCACAAAAACCATGTGAGGTAAATGTTATTATTATCCCCATTTCACAGATGAAGAACCTGAGGCTAAAGGAAGTTCAATGACTATTCCAGAGTCTCATAGCAAGTAAATTTCTGGGGCAAAATTTGAACTCAGGTCTTCCTGAGTCTGAGTCTGACACTCCATCAACTATACCATCTAACTGCTTAGACCAGCTAACCAAGACTTAGGAATAATTTAACATTGCCTAGTATTCAATGTGGTAAAACCATATATTACATGGCTATTAAGTTTTAAAATCTGAACGGTAATATATGTATATAAAATGAATACAAAGTAATTTTTTTTCAGGGAGGGACTATTAACAGGTGGGAAATCAGGCAAAGTCTCTATTAGGATGGGGCACCTGGAGTTTAAGCTTGAAGGGCTCCAAAAGTTGGAGACAAAGAGGGGGAAAATTCCAGGCACCAGGGACAACACAGAGGTAAGACATGGAATATCAAATAGGTAAGGTTGGCTGGGATGGAAAGGAAGCGAGCAGGAATAATGTGTGATCAGCTGGGGAGGACAGATTAGAATCTGATTGATATGGATTTAAAATACCAGAACAAAACCAAAGCAGACTTGTTTTGCTTAAATATTTCTTCAGTTGTGTCTGACCCTTCATGACCCTGTTGACTATAACACGATAATAAGTCCATGGGGTTTTCTTGGCAAAAATATTGGAATAGTTTGCCCTTTCCTTCTCTAGTGGATTAAGGCAAACACTGTTTAAGTTACTTGCCCACGGTCACACAGGTAGTAAGTATCAGAGGCAAGATTTGAACTCAGGTCTTCCTGACTCGAGCCCCAGTGCTCTATCCAACTGAGCCATCTAGCTACATGCTTAAAAATACCATTTTGTTTTAAAAAAATGTTCTAATGGGAAAGGGAAGCATTGGGAAATGATAGTGATTTTTATAAAGCATCATAAAACATTTTAAGAGAACAAAATCTTGAATCTTGCCTTCTAATGGGGTCAAAGCTCATAAAACCCTTCTGCTATCAATTACTGATTACCTAAGAATGAATTGTCCATGATGTACCTTCTCTAAGCAATATGTAAGCCCTTCCCTTTCATGACAGCAATCACTGACAGTGTCTTCTCAGCTTGTTGGGACTACCCTTCCTTCACTCACCTCATTCACAAGTGGAAGGGCATGGGGATATAGGGGTGGCAGGGGTGACTAGATGATGGATTTTCCTTATTCAGTAAAAACTTATGAAACACCTACTGTGTACAAAATTTCATTTTAGATGATAAGGAAATTAAAAGTTATGACAGATTCTGCTTTCATTTAAAAATAGCAACAAAAATTGTTATTCCAAAGGATTATCATGAAAATCAAGTGAAAAGGCATATGTGGGAATGCTTTTACAAAGCATTACACAAATGTAATTTGTATGAATATTCTAAAAATTCATATAATTATTCTAATACCTATTATTATTATTATCATTTTAGAATTAACAACTGGTTTGAATTATCTGAGCAAATACATTGAAACCAACAATGAATGGCTAACTGTACATGCTTCTCACTTGTAGGTATCATTAGTCAATATTAACTTATACACACCCAAAATGAGGACTAATATAAAGAGCAATAGGTTTTGGAATCAGAGATACGGGATCCAAACTCTGGGTCTTCTCCTTACTGACCATGTGACTTTGAGCAAAACACTGGCTTGCATGTTCTGAGATCCAAATGATTTTTTTTAACACATGACTTTGTTTGACTTGATGCAGGAAGCTGTAGCAGAAGAGAAACTTCAAGTAATGAAAAAACGTTTCCTGGCTGCCTGTGGCATCTCTGAAGATGGCCACCTGCAAATTCAAGAGGTACCTTCCAGACATTGGGTGTGTGTGAGTGTGGGTGTTTGTATGTGTGTATGTATAAGCGTATATATGTACATGTCTGTGTGTGTTTAGGTGGCACAGTGGATAGAGTGCTGGGACCAGAGTCAGGAAAATTCAGCTTCTTAAGTTCAAATCTGGCCTCAGACACTTACTAGCTGTGTGACCCTGAGCAAATCTTTTATTCCTGTTTGCCTCAGTTTCCTCATCTGTAAATGAACTGGAGAAGGAAATAGCAAACCAGTCCAGTATCTTTGCCAAGAAAACCCCAAATGGGGTCAGATACAACTGAAATAATAGAACAACAACAAGCACATACTCGTACGTGTGCACACGTGTATGTGAGTATGCTGTGTGTACAGATGTATGAGTATGTGTGTGAGTATTTCTGTGTATGTGTGTGTATGTAATAATTTTCTCCTAAAAGAAGAAAGAGATTAGCATGGAGTGTGGCACATGATAAAAGCTGAATGTGAAGACCTAATTTTTCATCCTGGCTCTGGTACGTGTTAGTATGAGCAAGGCCAAATCACTGAAATTCTTTAAACCACAGTTTTATCTGTACCACCAAGCTTGGGGTACTTTGAATAACAAGTTCATAGGGTTTCTCATGAAGAAAGTGCTCTATAGACCTGGATATTACTATTAGTAGTAATGATACTAGAAAAAGCACTAGATTTAAAGTCAAGAGACCTGGGTTCTAAGTCTGTCTCTATCATTAGTCAAATATATAAACTTGGGCTATTTAATTCCACAAGCATTTAAGTACTATGCCTAGCACTGGGGTTATAATGACAAATGGAAATAGACCCTGCCCTCAAGGAACTTACATACTAAAGGGAGCAATACGTACACAGATAAGTAAAGGAGGGGAAGGGAATAAGCATTTATTAAGCATCTACTCTATGTCAGGCACTGTGCTAAGTGCTTTACAAATATGATCTCATTTGATCCTCAAAACAACACTAAGAGGTGGGTGCTATTATTAATTTCGTTTACAGTTGAGAAAACTGAGGCAGACGAAAGTTAAGTGACTCACCCAGGGTCACATAGTCTAAGGCTAAATTTGAACTCAGATCTTCCTGACCCTGGACCCAACACACTATCCACTGTGCCACCTAGCAGCAGCAGAAAGAATAGGATATCTACAAAGGTAAATGGTTTGACTTTTCTGGAGTCCCACTTTCCTCATCTGTAAAACAAAGCAGTTGGACAAGATTCTCTCTGAAGTCTCTTGTAGCTCAATTAAAAAAAATTAAAGTGAAAAGAGAGTTCAAGAGAGTTCATAGTTTACATTGAGGACATTTGTCCCCTTCCATCTATTTAAAGGTTCCCTTTTTCCTTCACATACTGCCTTCTAAAAGAGAAATATGTTTTGTTCATGATTTCATGCCAGTAGATACGTAGATATACCTAGTGGTAAGTAGGAATTTGGATACACGGAGATAAGGAAATAAAATGGTGTTACAATGAAATCAATGGAAGAAATTATTCGACCACCAGCTTTCACTGCCACTACTGAGTGAGATGTCAGCCGTCTGTCCCATTACCCACCTCATTTGTCTATATTATACCACACAATGCTTACAGTGCTCTGGTGAGTTTTAAGTTAAACATAATAAAAAACTTTCTTTACAATTAAATCCCCCACCAGTGAAGGCTGGAAAAGTTCTACCCCTGAAGATTTTTAAGAACAGGGCAGACAACATCTGTTTTGAACAGTTAGATCATCCTGCCTAGAGGCACAAGGCTTGATAAGATGGCTTCATTTGTCATTTTAGTACTCATTTAGTGGACAAAATAATCCTACTGGTCTCCTGTAACACTAAAAAACTGTTCCCTTTCCTGAGATAACAGCAGCAAAATGGTAGGATAATAACTCTCCTTTGAAAGAAAAAGTAGAAATATTGATAGGAAGATTTTTTTTTAAAGACCATTATTCCAAAATGCTGAATTAAGTCCCTCACTCTATTTTTGCACATGTTCTGCAAAATGTTACTGTAACACAAATTTCCCCACCTTGCTATCTGGGTGGGTATCTTATCCCTCTAGTAGACTGAGATCTCCCTAGAGTAAGCTCCAGGAACCGCGTGTTATCTAATACAGTAGGTATTCAGTAGGTGCTGTTGGTGTTAATTGGTAATAATAATAACTATATCAGTTAATTCTCAACATCTTACCTAGCTCTTTAATGTACTCCAAGGTACCTATCTACCTATCTGAAAAGCCTTTGCCTCTACAGTTACAAGAATTCCTAACAAGGAGAGATCTGTAGCCAATAAGGGATGGGGCTAGGGGTATAAAGTTCCACTTAACCAAATTGCCCCCCACTTTAGAGCTCTGAGGGGAAAATAGTAGTTTCTCTTCACAAACATTTTGGTGAACCCTGAATAACATCTGCCAGAACCTGAATTTTTGTTTTTAGAAAGATTGCCTTTGTCATCACGTAGCAAGGAAAACCAGGTCCTGGGGAAGTTAATAGAGGCACCAAGGTTTTGCAGCCCCATACAATTAGTTCATTCCAGATTTGACTTTTTAATTTTTCAACTTAATTAATTGCAAAATAAACATTTTCATAAACTAGGTAGAATATAAGAAGAGGATAACATGTGAAAACATGTTATTCTATTACATAGCTTGCTTTTTTTAAGTATGTAATAAATTCTACATTACTTTCAAAACCATCCTACTTGTCTGTGTTTCCATCTGAATGTATTGCTATTCTCTTCTATGAATTTTAAAAATACTTCCAAAAAAACCAAAACAAAACAAAAAAATACTTCCATGATCCCTCTTCTTTCTTTACTTCTTTTTTGCAGGCAACTCAAATACTAGCTCCATTCCCCTCTTCAGATATCCTCCCCAAACAAAAAGAAAAGAAAATATAATTCTTGTAACAAATAAGCCTAGCTAAGCAAATAAAAAAAATCACACATTCGCCATTTCCAGAAGTGTCTTATTCTGCACCCTGAGTCCATCACCTCTCTTTCACAAGATGAATAGCATGCTTCCTTATCAGTGTCTGGAGGCATGTTTGATAATTTATTGATCAGAGTTTAGTCTTTCAAAGCAGTTTAAGAAGGGCTAATTAAGAAGAAAGCTAATTAAAAGGTCCTTTTAGATTTGGAAAGCACTTTACATATACTATTTTACCTCTAATACTTGTGTCACTTTGGAAAAGTCCTTATCTTCTCTGGGCCTCAGTTTCCTCATCTGTAAAATGAAAGAGTTGGATTGTGTGGCCTCTGACATTTCATCTGACTCTTGTTCTGTGATCCCATGATCTTGTCTGATCCTTGTAACAATCCTGTGATGTTTATGCTATTATCATTTCCATTTTACAGAAAAAAATACAAAAAAAACCGAGTTTTTAAATTAAAATTTTATTAGCATCTTTCTTATTTCCATGACGACAAGACATTATAACAAAGAATGAAGGAAAAAGACCCACATGTACAAAAATATTTATAGCAGCTCTTTTTTTGGTAGCAAAGAATTGGAAATTTAGAGGATACCCATCAACTGGGGAATGGCTGAACAAGTTGTGGTATATGAATGTAATGGAATACTATTGTGCTATAAGAAATGATGAGCAGGCAGACTTCAGAAAAACCTAGAAAGACTTGTATGGACTGATGATGAGTGAAATGAGCAGAACCAGGAGAACATTGTACACAGTAACAGCCACGTTGTGCAATGACTAATATTGATAGACTAACCCTTCTCAGCAATACAAGGATCTAAGACATCTCCTAAGGCCTCATGATGGAAAATGCTATCCACATTCAAAGAAAAAACTATGGAGTTTGAATGCAGATCGAAGCATATTATTTGCTATTTTTTTTCCTCTGTTGAGTTTTGTTTCCTCTTTCTGGTGGTTCCTCCTATTGGTTCTAAATCTTCCTTATAATATCATTAATGTGAAAATATGTTTAATAGGAATGTAAATGTATAGCCTATATCAGATTGTGCACCATCTTGGGGAGGGTGATGGGGAGGGAGGGGGAGAAAAATTTTAAACTCAAAAGCATATGGAAGTGATTGTTGATAAATCAAAATAAATTAATTTTTAAAAAAGAATGAAAATAGAGGGAAAAGAGTGCAGCAAAACAAATTAACACATCAACCAAGTCTGACACTGTTATGTAATGTTTTATACCCATAGTCCCTCACCTCTGAAAAGAAGACAGAGAGGTACGTTCTTATGTTTCTTGGGAGCCAAGTTGGTTCATTATAATTTTATAGCATTGAGGGCTATTTAAATCGGCACCTAGATAACCCTGTGGCTAGAGCACTGGTTCTAAAATCAGGAAGACCTGAGTTCAAATCCAATCTCATATGTGTGGCCCTGGGCAAGTCTTTTAACTTCATTTAACCTGCCTCAATTTCCTAATCTCTAAAATGGGGATTATAATAGCACTGGGAGGTTCCCAGGGTTGTTGTGAGGATAAAATGAGATAAATATTTGTAAAACACTTTGCAAATCTGACAGTGCTATATAAAATACCAGCTATTATTATTTTTGTTATTGGCCAGCTAGGTGGTGCAGTGGAGAGAGTGCTAGGTCTGGAGTCGGGAAGACCTGAGTTCAAATCTAGCCTCAGATACTTGCTAGCTGTGAGACCCTGGGAAAGTCACTTAACCTTGTTTGCCTCAATTTCCTCATCTGTAAAATGAGCTGAAGAAGGAAATGGCAAACCACTCTAGGACCTCTGCCAAGAAAACCCCAAATGGGGTGGCAGAGAGTTGAACATGACTGAAATGACTCAACAATCACAAAATTATTATTATTGTGATAATCATTGGGTATTGTTTTCCTGGTTCTAGTTGTTTCACTTTATATATGTCACACAAATCTTCCCATACATCTCTGTAGTCTTCCTACTCATTATTTCTTACAGTGTGATAATATTATATCATATTCATGTACCCATAATTTATTTAGTCATTTCCCAATTAATGGGCATGTGTTTTGTTTCTAGTTCTTCCCATGAGTCTTCAACCAGAGCAATTGGACAGTAATATAACTAGTTTCCCTCAAAGAGAGACAAAAATTGATCATCCTTGTTCAGAAATGATTCTGGAAAAGAGCTAATCCTATCAGTAGGATCTAAAGGCTCCCTGCTACCTGAGAGAACCTTTGACCTCTGAAAAGAGCCTTCCAAGCAGATTTCACTACCATTCTAGGATCTGGAGCCAGGGGGTCAGTGTAGCTCCTAGAACTTCATCTGCTTTGGTTCTATCAATTCACAAAGAGTCTAAATGAAAATAGGTGAGGATCCATCACGAAGAGTACCCACCCATTGTTTCTGTCTTTCCATTGCTGAGACTTTCTTCACCAAGTCCTGCTAGGTAGTGTGGGTGATATATACACACAAGTGGAAAGACAGTGTTCCAAAAAGAAGTAAGATGTCTCAATTCAGTTGTGCTCAATGGATGGCCATGGTTACTTTAATAGGGTTTCATTTATCATATTAGAGGATGGAAACATGCTACGTGAAAAATGGTTTGAAAGATATCATTGAGAATATATCTGAATGGAAAAGAAGGTGAAACAGTCACATAAAGGTGATGAGAGACAACAGATTCACAGACTGAATGGCAGTAATTGTACTGTTAAGATGCTAAAAGAATTAGAAGAAGGTCTCTATCACGTTGGGTAGATTGAGCCTCTGTGGAGGGTTTACAGAAAAACCTGCTAAGAACACAAGGTGAGGAGGCATGGAAGGGTTGTAATCTGTGTTGGTAGTAAGAGTATACAGACATTCAATAAAAAAAAAAATCTTTGCTCCATTGAAGAAACATAGAATAAAAACACACAAGCATCTTTGAGGGCTCATAGAGCTATAGAGTATCAAAAATGGAAAGGATTTAAATGCTTCTTTAATCCAGCTTCCTCACTTTACAGCCCAGAAAGCTGAGGCCCGGACACAGGAGGTACTTTGCCCAAAGTCACACAGTCAAACTAGATGACAAAGCAGAACCTCAAACTGAGGTCCACTAACTTTAAGGCCGCTCTTCATCAGATTGGGCAACTGCCCTGGCATGTAAGCTCCTTATGAGCAGGGAATGTTCCCTTCATTCTACTCATATCCCCAGTGCCTTCCAAAGTGCTCGGAATATTTTGCTGTTGTTCAGTCGTGTCTGACTCTTCGTGATCCCATGGACCACAGCATGCCAGGCCCTTCTATACTCCACTGTCTCTCAAAGTTTGTCCAAGCTCATGTTTGTTGCTTCCATGACACTATCTATCCATCTTATCCTCTGCCATCCCTTTCTCCTTTTGCCTTCAATCTTTCCCAACATCAGGGTCTTTTCCAATGAGTCCTGTCTTTTATTATGTGGCCAGAGTATTTAAGCTTCAGATTCAGTATTTGACCTTCTAGTGAATAGCCTGAATTAATTTCTTTAAGTATTGACTGATTGGATCTCCTGGATGTCCAAGGGACTCCAAAAGTCTTCTACAGCACCACAGTTTGAAAGCATTGATTCTGTGGTGCTCAGCTTTCCTTATAATCCTACAGCCATATATTGCTACTGGAAAAACCATAGCTTTGACTATATATAGTGAGCGCTTAATCAATTCTAGGGGGTGAGGGGTGTTTTTTACTGATTAGTTTATATGATTTTTCTATCAAAGTTATTTGTTAAATAGAAGCAAGTTATCCCTCCCCTCCCCATCTCCACCCAAATGGCAATTCTGGTAATATATGACTTTAGTAACCTTTTTTGTGGGAAGAACAGAAGTGTTTTCCATTAGGTACCTGCTGGTTAGAAAGAAGCCCTTGCTTTGCTCTGCAGATGCATTAGCCTTCTCATTTAGCCCTATGATCCTCTTAGTCTGTTTGATTGTCATGGCAGCTGACTCTAGGGGCCCAGGGCTCTTTGCTGAGTCACTAAACTCCAATGCTTCCCAGCTGCAGTGGAGAGAGGGTGTTAAAGGACTGTGGTTAGTGAACAAGTTAAACCTTATGTTATTCACAAATCATTTCTACTACCCTTCCCACCCATCCCCCTATTGTTTCCTGTTTTATCTGGAAACGATTTTATCCTAAGTGATTGGTTGGGGGGAAGGATGGAGAGAGGGAGGAAGTGGGGGGCAGAGATTAGGGAAGAACCTAGGTACCTGCATTAAGATGAGAAGATGATGGATCACCAGAGTAAAGGATGTGCCCAGGAGAATCCTGATAAGTACCTTCTGAGAGAGATTGATTTTTAACCACTTCATGTGGACTTCAGGTCCATGCTACACCCTTGAACTTGGCCTTGGGAGAGCAGAGACAGAAGGAAGGAACTTAAGAGAGCTGGAAAATGGCTACTCACAGGGACTCAGATGGGATTCTTTGGAAATGAACCTTTGGAGCCTGTGAGACTACCCTCCACTTCTCCCAGGAAATCATGTGGCCCTCTAGATGACTGTGGCTGAGCAATGAATTCATACCCTACCAGAGAACTGTCAATGTCAGTACAAAGACCTCAATCCTGAAGAATAAACCTCAGCAAGAAGTTAACCTTGTCAAGGGAATCCTGCACCCCTTTAGAAAATAGGGGAGGGATTCAGGGGACCTTCCCAGGTCAAACCCTCTGAAGTCAGTGCAGACAACTTCTGAGTCAAAGGGGAAAAGTAACCAAACAAAACAAACTGAAGAAAGAAGGAAGAACAACAACAACAAAAAAAAAAACACCAAACATCAGGAAGGAAATCATTAGAATGAAAACCAGAAAGAAAACAAGGCAAATTGGAGGAAAGGGTAACGAGGGAAGACACAAAGCCATATACATATATATATATATATATATATATATATATATATAAAGTGCTTCAGATTCCACAATTCATGGGTTTGTTTTTTTTTCTAGCCCTCTGTACAGTTTTCCATCCCTAGGTTGGTCACTTTTTTTTTCCTTTTATTTTATTTTTAATTTATGGAATGAAACAAACATTTCCATTACATAGTACAATAAAAAAGATGATTGTACATGAAACTGTAAATCGACTGTGCATGCCAGAGAATGAAAAGGGAAAGAAAAAGTCAAGAATGATAAGCAAATGTATCTGTTTTGTCATTTGTTAAAGGTATGATAGGGAAAGAGACAATAACTGATGACAGGAATTAAGCTTGGGAATTTCACATCTCCAGGTTTCCTCTGCTTCTTCCCCTCCTGCCCCATTACCTTAGATTGATAATGGGACCTGGTTCATTGAATTCCACAGTAATTGGCTGTCTCAGCCAGCTCCCCCAAAGAGCTTACTTATAAAAGCCATTCCCTATTAGAAGAAATAGTGTTTTATAAAGGAGAAGGATTTCTAATCCCATATGATGTAGCTGTGTGACCTTGAGCACACCAATACACCCTGCCCAGTCCTGTAATTCTTCAGCTATAAAATGTGAATGGTGAAGTGTGATATTAGTATTCTATACTGGTAGAAAATATAACCTCACAGTTCAAATTTATCAATAGGACTTGTTCAATAAACAAAATAAATAGCAAATACTTATTAAGCTTGAGGCACTATGGTAGAAACTAGGGATACAAAAATGAAATACAGCATAAACCCTGCCCTTGAATAACATACAAGGGAATGAAACAAGTACACAATTAACTGTAATACAAGTTGGAAAATTACAAGGGCATATTAGCAATCAAAAGAGTATTCTAAGAAATCCAAGGTGGAATCCCTATTAGCTATAGAGGTTAGAAATTTAATTCATTAAGCATTTAAATGCCCACTATGTACCAGGCACTTTGCTAGGTCATACGGTTACAAATAGAAAGAAAAATAGCACCAACTCTCAAGAAACTTACATTGTTTTGGGGAGGGTAGAAGCAAACTTGTAAGTATACAAAATACATATAGATGAGGTAATTTCTTGGGGGATGGTCCAGGTCTACTAGGAAGAGCATTTTGCTAACAATAGAATAGGGATTCCAGAGAGCACAGTGGAAGGTAGGAAAGAGTTAGATAACCACAGAGGAGAGATAGGGCATGGATAGCTCTGGAGGAGCAGGGAATGGCAGCCAGAGAAGGGAAGTTAACTGATCTAGACAGCCTCCAAGTCAGAAGTTCAAAATGACTAACTGGAACAATAGAGTAGTAGATTGCCATGTCTTTCACAGGTAACAAATGTAATGCTGATTTGATTAGGTTTCCCTGAGAAAGAGATGGAAAGTATGTATGGAAAGGTTTGCATGTTGTAGTAGAGATGTCCAGTCCCTGGACCTGCTTGATGGTCAAGACAAGAATCTGTGGAGTCCTAGGGTCAGGCTAATTATAGAAGGGTAGGAGGCCTGTTTGAGGTACACACCCTCAGGTAGAGTTTACTTCAATGTTAAAGTGATTATCTTCCCCCAGGGAGAAGGCAGTAAGGAGCTGTTATCAGGTAGATCTTTTGGAAAGGGTGTAGTGTGGAGTGAGGGGCATGACAAATAAATATATATTCCCTACTCATATAAATAAGATCTTAATGAAATCCTGACAACAGGTTAGTTTGGTCTTCTTACCATTCAGTCATTTCAGTTGTGTTCAATTCTCCATGATCCTATTTTGGGTTTTCTTGGTAAAGATATTGGAGTGGTTTGCCATTTCCTTCTCTGGCTCATTTTACAGATGAGGAAACTGAGGCAAACAGGGTCATACAACTAGTAAGTGTCTGAGGCCAGATTCGAATTCAGGAAGATGAGTCTAGAACTCTATCCACTCTGTCACCTACCTGCCTGTAGTTATAAAAATACTACATGGAAATATTGGCACCTAATTTGGTTGTTAACAGATGAGAAGGCTTCTAATAAGGGAGAGGAAGGACTTGTTCGAGATGTGAGACATAACAGAAACAAAGAAGGCAGACAGCTTGGTTGGGCTGGAGAATAGAGTATGTGAAGGAGAATAATATAAAATAAGATTAGTGAAGTAGGTTAATGTCATAACAGAGAAAGCTTTCAACTTCAGCCAACGTGTGAGGGAAGGATTAGAAAGGGGATAAACTAGAGCTAGGAAGAACTATTAAAAGACTTACTGTGGTCCAAGCAAGAGGTAATGAGGTCGTGAACCTTAAATAAAGTCTTACTGGTTGAGGAAAGATTTCATAAACAGAATCAACAGGACTTAATAATTGATTGACTATGCAGAGAGTGAGGAAAGAAGAGGAAGAAGTCAAGAAAGACTCCAAAGGTTCAGAGAATGATGGCACCACCAAGAGAAATAGGGAAGTTAAAGAATCTCAATGATGGCAGAAACCTCAGAGGCCATCTAACACCTACATAAAGAATCAAAATGAATTATATTTTTCTGGCTTTCTCTCTTTCCTCTCTCTCCTACATATATTTACATATATCTCTATCTAATGCATGTCAATGGATTCATCATCTCATTGATACGCCTGCTTCCTTCAATGAGATACAGATTATAATTCTTCGTGCCTTCTCTTCCTATGAAATTTCTGTCTATGTCTTCCCATAAAACTGGAAAAGAGGATCTACTTGATGTGTAAGAGGCCATACTCCAAGCCTTTTAACATTCTAAAAGTGCAACATTTGACTAAGGATTCCTTGGATACAGCATTGGGCCTGGAGTCAAGGAGACCTGAGTTCAAATCTAGCCTCAGACACTTACTAGCTATGTGACCCTAAGCAAGTCATTTAACCTTAGTTTGCCTCAGTTTCTTCATCTGTAAGATGGGGATAACAATAGCACCTATCTGACATGAATGTTTTGAGGATCAAATGAGATAATATTTATCAAGCAATTTGCAAACCTTAAAGCACTATATAAATACTAGCTAGCTAGTAGTAGTAGTAATAGTAGTAGAAATAGTAGTAGTAGTAGTAATAGTAGTAGAGGTAGAAGTAGTAGTACTAGTACTAGTAGTGGTAGTAGTAGTATTGGCCTATCTGTGCATTATTTCTCAGTCTTCCTTTATAACTGTCTCATCTTTAGCTATCATATATTTTCAGAGCATTATATTTTATGTCAATTCTTGTGTGCAAGTTGTCATTGGTAATGTGCTGGAGCCCACTGTTCATATCTCCATTGCTCTATGGGTTTACTGGAATGCATTCTTTTAAGATTACCTTCTTGTAGGTAGTACAATTCTTCTTGTAGAATGTGAGCTCCTTCAGGAATGGGACAGAATACTGCCTTATGCATAGGGTGCTTCTGAATGCTTATTAATTTGTGGTCTACAATTCACAGCCATATAGCATTACTGGAAGAAAAGAAAATAAGGGATTTTGTGTTGGAGGGGGAATCTTGGGATCATTGAAAAAACTATTCAGCTTTCAAAATACCAGAGCCTTCTTTCTTCCTGCTAGAACTAGCTCAATGTGCATCTATAACACTTGTCTAAGATATGTATAGTAATAGACTAACATAGTGGGCTCCTCATAATATGGACAATGTATTTTTCATCCATTTAGTTGTTATTGTGTGGATTGTTAAGTCCATCTTTTGAGGAGTTCTGGACCTCAGAAGGCTTTTAAGTGTTCTATGGCTTGCCATGATTAGCACAATGTCAGCCTCAAATAGTAACATCATAATATGCAAATATTAAGGTTATATATGATACTTAGTTAAACAATTACAAAGAATTTTTGGTTCAGTTATCCCCTGATTATCATTATCAAACAAAGCATAAAACAGGGAAATGAAATGAATGTTCATCAAAGGTAATCCTATAATGGAGAATGTCTAACACAGTCTAGATGGAAGAGTGATTCCTTATAGATGGTATTCTGATAAATAAGATATTATTTTGTTGTTTTTCTTCTTTTCCTTTGGTTAAGACCTATAATTTCAGGAACTAACTCCTAGATGGGAAACTTCCCCTATCTATAGATGTTCTGCCATTTATGGTCATAGAGAGTTGCAGGGGGCACTGAAAAGTTAAATGACTTGTCTAGGGTCACTGAGCCAGTATATGTCAGAAGCATATACTTCTTGACTTGAATCTAGGTCCCCTTGGCCTTAGATCAAATCTCTATCCTTTATGTGAGGCTGACTACCATTGTTAAAGTTACATATCTATAATATTAGTATCTGTTGGGATAACCTATATAGTAATATTAGTATATAACATCTTTCATTAAGTATTATTTTGATTCCTCATCAAGTTATGGAGGAAACCTTGGGTTCTGACAGGATGTGCTAGGTTAGTATTGTTTCTGGCAAGAAATGATTTATTATTAACCAGTGTTGTTCAAGAAACATCCTAGTCAAATGCAAAAAGGCTTGAAGACCAAACAGTGATTCATCTTCAGCCACATTCACATTCAAAGGCTATCTACCAAGTTAAAAAGACATAATACTTTGCATCCCTAAACAATAAGCATGCTGATAAAACTACAGATCCTTATGGTATATATATGTGTGTGTAGACAAATCATTTGGAATTTGTTGCTTTATTCTTTATTTTTGTTTGTGGCCATCACATTTCCAATTTTTAAAATGTAAACAAGAAAGTTAGGTGGGTACATTTGAAAGAAAAAAAATGATGAGCTCAATCCTGATTGAGTTAAAGTTTCAACAAGCCAACTATACGAAGAGGAGTATAATAATAATAGATAACTTTTATATGGTATTTTAAAGTTCACAAAGTGCTTTACATATATTATTATCACCTCATTTGGTCATCACAACCCCACAAATAGATACCATTATTATTCTCATTTTATAGATGAGGAACCTGAGGTTGAAAAGGTTAAGTGACTTGCCAAGGTCACATAGATAGTATGTGTCTGACACAGGATTTGAATTCAAGTTTTCTTGACTCCAAGTCCAACATTCTATCTACTATGCCATCTAGCTGTCCAATGTTCAACAACCCATTGGAAATGCATACCTGGAGCTTTGGAACAAGAGTAGAGCTTCTTTGGATGCATTGTCTACATGCATGGAAGTTGTCTACATTAAGATGATAATTGATGTCATGAAAATAGATAAAATCTCTAAAGAGAATGCAGAGAAAAAAGAGAAGGGAACCTAGAATAGAGCTTTAGAAGGCACTTTAGTTAGCATTTCTCTTTGTAATGATGATCTAGAAGGATCTCTTAGCTAACTAGGAGAGAACCAGAAAAAAGCAGTTTCACAGAAAACAAAGGAAGAAGGTTGAGGGGAAGTGGTCAAAGAGGAAAATTTCCGAGCCAAAGATCTTGGAAGTGGAAGTCATGAGTGATGGTAACATTCAGGTTTGAAACTCACTGGTGGAAAAAATGGATCTGGAACTGTCAACAGAGAACAATGAGTTTACAGAAACTTTCTCCTCATACAATGAAGCAGCATGAGAGAAGTCATAGTGAGCATGGAAGAGGATGATGAGATATCACAAGATCATAAATATGGTGTCCTTAGAAAGAAGCCAGGTTTCAGTTAGTCTGAGGAGGTAGAAGGGTATAGGGAAGAGAAAATCAAGAATGTGAACCAGTTGTGGTATATGATTGTGATGGAATATTATCATGCTATAAGAAATGATAAGCAGGATAATTTCAGAAAAACCTGGAAAGACTTATATGAACTGATGCAATGTGAAGTGAACAAAACCAGGAGAATGTTGTACACAAGAACAGTAATATTCTACAATGAAGAGCTGTGAATGAATTAGTTATTCTCAGCAATGATCCAAGACAATCCAAAAGGACTCCTGATGAAACATGCTATACACTTCCAGAAAAAGAACTGATATTGTCAGAAAGAAGATTGAAGCATACTATTTTTAACTTTTTTCATTCTTTTTTTTGAGTCTTTTTGTACAAAATTACTAATATGGAAATGTTTTACATGATTGCACATGTATAACCTATATTAGATTGCTAACCATCTCAGGAAGAGGGGAGAGAACGAATAAAGTAGGGAGGGTGGAAGAGATTTGGAACGCAAAACTTTTTTAAAAAAATGTTAAAAATTATTTTAACATGTAATTGGGGAAAAAATAAAATATTATTTTAAAAAATATAAGGGAGCAGGGGTTCCACAACAATCAGAGAAAGATGGCATTTGATGAGGCATAGGAACAACACAATATAGATTGGATAGGGACAGCAGGAAAAAAAATTGTGTCTAGAGAAACATCACAGAGATTAGAGGAACAAAAAATTAGATTAGTCAGAGAACATAACCAACCACAGGGCAGGGAAAGGCCAGAATAAATAGAAGTCCTAAATGGTTTCTAGTGGTTTTGTTTTCTATTCAGTGTCATTGGCTTTCTCCCCAGAAATATGACTGAACTGATTCTTGTCCTTCATGTAAACTTCACTATACAGTTCCAGAAAGCTAAAAAAAAATATACAGAATTCGAGAAAAATCTCCTCCTATTCATTAGGAACTCATAATCAAAGGAGTGAGCAATGTACATTAGGCTACTACAATGATACTGAAACTACCCATCCCCTCAGTTTTTCTTTAATTGGTAAATTGGAAAAAAAAAAAGCAAGAAGACATTTAATGGTGGATGAAACACGGTGGATGAAACAAGTCACTGATTGACAGGGCACCCTAAATGATACTGACTGCTATGACTAACTCTGAATGTTTTTGTCTTAATCTTTTAGCTTGCCAAGATAATCTTGCCAGAAGACGAAAACTTTCTCCTGCTCTTTCACCGAGAAACCCCCTTGGATAACAGTGTGGAGTTTATGCAAGTAGGTAGCTTTTTTTTTCCTATGCCAAACCCTGCCAAAATATGCTCACAAAAGGCTTCAGATTGTATGAGGGTAGGGGCTGGGGTGGGAGAGGGAAGCAAATACCCCACTGTGACTATCTGTGTGACTGTTAATTTCGAGAGACAGCAAGACATCATGTAAAGAGTATTGGACTTAGAGCCAAATCCTTCTGATTTAGTAAGCATGTGGCTCTGAAAGTCATTTATTTAGCCTCCCTGAACCTCACTTGCATCATTGGTTAAATGGGGATATTAATACCTCCAGTACCTTCTTCACAGAATTAATGTGGGATTAATGGATTTAAGCACCACACAATTCTTACAGCTCTATATAAGGTGTCCCAAAAGTCTTAGTGCATCTTTAAGCTGCACTAAGACTTTTGGGACATGCTGTTTAATCCTTAGCTATCATTCTTTAACATCTTGGAACTGATGACATTCGAACAGAGAACAGAATCAGCTTGGCTGGTCACGTTTAAGCGACATTCCTCTTTAAGTCAGTCAGTCAACAAATATTTATTAAATGCCTACCATGTGCCAGGCACTAAATCATTTCCAAATCCCATTTTCTAGAGATTGTGGTAAAAGTCCTATTCTTCCTGCTTTGTTTCCTTCCTAATCAGATGCAGGCCATGGGTAGGAAAGAGGTGTGTGTGCATGGTGGGGGAGCTGTTGTTGTTGTCGTTGTTGTTAGTCCTTCATTTTCAAAGAGAAGTGGTGACATCACATGGTGATGTTCTGACTTGTGCATGAATTGGACTTAAGTGAGGCAGAGCTGCACAGAGTCATCAGCCTCACTCTTCCTCCAGAGTCATCAAAGTCCAGTGACAAGACATAAGTCAAGCAACTGTCAATGGCCAATGACCAATGGCTGGGGATACAGCAGATGACCTTAGCCTTTCCAAATTAAAATCTTTCTCAGGCCTCAGTTTGTCTGAGGCAATACCCATTCAATGACTAAGGGCTAGGTAAGAATTGAGACAAAAGATAGCCTAATTTGCCGTCACAAAAATATCCATCTGGACCACATAAACCATCTAAGATCATTCTGACCTGAGTGGCTTCTGACCTATCCAAAGGAGCTCTTTCAGCTGAGTGTTTTCACAGTTGAAGAAATGACTCCATGGGAACAAGAGGTTTTATTTTATTTTATTTTATTTTTAATTGGGTCTGTCTGCTCGTTCACTGCTACCCTCAGCAAGCTAAAACATTGCTTTCATCTTTTTTTTTTTAATTTGTCTGTAGTGGATAAAGATCCAGACTTAAAGCCAGGAAGACCTGAGTACAAGTCTCACCTCTGACATATACTGGCTATGTGACCCTGGCCAAGTCCCTTAATTTCTCAACATGCTGGACAGCTCTTTAAGACTATAGTTTGTAGAGAAGGTTCTGACTTGCATTGGTAGAGGGAGTTTCATATACCAATGAAATCACAGATCCAGTCCCTATCCAGTCTATAACTAAATGCCCACCACATATTCTGTGCCTGTAAGATTGTTGTTGTTTAGTCACTTCAATTGTGTCCAACTCTTCATGACCGTATTTGGGGTTTTCTTGCAAAGATACTAGAGTAGTTTACCATTTCCTTCTCCAGCTCATTTTACAGATGAGGAAACTGAGGCAAACAGGCCTAATGACTTGTCCAGGGTCACACATCTAATAAGTGTCTTAAGCCAGATTTGAACTCAGAAAGATGAATCTCCCAAACTCCAGGCTTGGCACTCTATCTACTGCACCACTTAGCTGCCCGTAAGATTAGCAGGAGTCTCCGTCAGCTCAATGATCTGAGTGCTGACTCATCAAATGGGACTTGTGTTTCAGATTTGGCGCAAGTATGATGCTGATAGCAGCGGGTTTATCTCGGCTGGGGAGCTCCAGGTAAGTTTCATCAAATGCCTTCTGAGCCTCCGCTGAAGGTTTGGATAGTGTATGAATTTGTTTGTTGCTAGAAATTTGAGTCTAAATGTGTTGTGGACTTAACTTTCTGGAATGGGGCCAAGAACTTCAGGTTTAATTTTATCACCAGTTCTCCAAGCTGTCCTCATTTGAGTCTCTCTTCAAAAATTCAGGTAGTGCTAACTCTCACAACTATAGAGACAAAGAGGGAGGAATATCATCATTTGAATTATTCATTCATTCACTCACTCATTCATTAAACAAGGACTATTAAACACCTGCTATGTGCCAGGCCCCGTGGCAGGTGTTGGTAATACAAAGACAAAATGAGGAACATGAGGAAAATGAGTCCCTGCTCTCTTTTCTCTCTATACTTCTCTTGGACAGAGACTGCTGTGGAAAGAGTATTGGATTAGGAGGAGCAAAAGTTGGATTCAAATCCTGGCTATGCTATCTAACTGTGTGACTTTGGGCAAAATCACTTAACCTCTCTGTAGTTCAGATTCTTCACTTACAAAATGGAGATAATGCCACTTATACTCCTCACCTCCTGGAGTAGTTGTGCAGAACAACCCTTTTTAGATCTCAAAATGTTATATAAATATGAGATCATATGAAACTAATCATGATTGAATGAATGAATACCAAGTATTAGTCACTTACTATGTGCCAAGTGCTAGTGAACAAATACAAAAGCTCTCAAGAAACTTAATTTTTAAGGGGGAAAGAATATTCATAGGGGAGTGGTAGCCAGAGAAGGGTCCTTTTTTCTGGAAAATTATTGGGATGATGAGTGGGGGCCCAAGGGAAGCCCATCCAAGAACAATGACAGCCTAGATTTGATCTTGGTTCCTAGTTCCAGAACTGGAGGAGGAGGAGAGGAAAGCGTAAGTGGGCTTTGGCAAGGAGGCTGGCCAGGAAGCTTAGAAGGAGTGGGCCAAAGAGGAAGGAGTGAAATTAAGTGAGGATTTCCTGAAATACAAAGTATTCTTAGGGAGGCCATCACCAAACAGAAGACAGGACCCCAGGGTAGAAGCTCCTCTAGGGAGGAGTCTGATAAGGGCCACCAAGGGGCTGTGGAGGAAGTAGTCAGTCAAATCCAGATTACCTGCTAAAAATATTGAACTTTCTTTAAAAAAAAAAAACAAACACACAAAACAAGAAACAAGAAACAGTCTTTAAAACAAGGAAGTCATGGAAGCATTATGCCCGTGGTAAAGTAGTATTTGCCTATAATAAAGGGACGTATGAAGAAAAACATCCAGAGATAAAAACTGATAAATAGAGGTATGTATAGAATAATTTTACATACACACACACACACACACACATGTATATATACATATACACCTACTCGTGTCTAATGGTAGCCATCTCTAGGGTGGGTGGGTGGGAAACAAATGTACCTGATAATTCTATTGTATATTTAAAAGGAATAGCAAGCTGTACATAATAGATTTGTAGTTTCATGTGCAATCATCTTTTTTATTATACTATGTCATAGAAATGCTTGTTTTATTCCACAAATTAAAAATAAGATAATTATTTTTAAAAGTAGTATTTGCCTTGTCTTTATGTCTTTTGTAAAGTAGTGATTCTTTTCTTGGTACCTGTAGAATTTTCTTCGAGATCTCTTCCTACATCACAAAAAAACCATTCCTGAGACCAAACTGGGTGAATATACTGATGCCATGGTAAGCAAGCTCTCAGATATGCTTCACAATAGCAGTAAGAATAACTATTCTTGACTTCCTTAGGTGACCACCCAAAACCCATGCAACCATATGTGAAAGTTGATAACTTTTTTTGGGGAAGCCTGGAAGTTCCCATTCATATTAGATAAATAACCACAATGTTAACCTAAATCTCTTAAGTCTGATTCCTCCTTGATACTCTCTCTTCCATGCCTATGACATGATAGCCCAATAGTCCTCCTCCAATCCATCTGATCTCTCCTTTATGTCCTTTGTCTTTTCTTCCTCTTGATATCTCAAAGCTCTATTCTTGACTCTTTTTTTTAGAGTCATATTCTCATTTAGAAATCTCATTCACTCTTGTGATTTCAACTATCATTCCCATGAAGGTAACTCTTTACTCTCTATACCCATTCTCCTCCCAGAGTTCTAGTCATGCATTTCCATTTGCCTATTGGATATCCTCTCTGGAGTTTCTGCTAGTATCTCAAACTCCCTGTGGTACAGCGGCAAAAACAAAGTTTGGAAAGAGACATATGTCCAAATCCCAGCTCTGCTCTTTGCTATCTATATGATTTGGGGAAAGTCACTTTGGCTCCTGGGGTCACACTTTCCTCATCTACAAAATGAAGGTTTTAGAGTAGATTATCTCTGAGGTGCTTTGCAACATTAAATATGGAATCCAATGTCCAGAATTGGACCAATCTTTCCCTCCAAAACCTGTTCTTTTCCCTGACTTTTTTCTTCCCTTTCTGTGAATGACTTCACCATCATCTTGGAAATCATAGAATTATTTTGACCACTCTCTCTTTGTTGACCACCACACCTAATTAGTTGCCATGTTCTGTCCATTCAAGCTTTGCAATATGTCTTGTTTGGTTGGGTTTTTTGATTTTGTTTTTTGGTGAGGCAATCAAGGTTAAGTGACTTGCCCAGGGTCACACAGCTAGTAAGTGTCAAGTGTCTGAAGCTGGAAACAACAATAAAGCTTTGAGTCTCCAGAAGGTGGCTTCTGCCTCAGATTTAAGGCTGTGAACTTCCATGAGTCATCCTTCTGCATCTATAGCTGAGGTGCTTCCTGTTAACAATCAGTCACAAAATGCAATTTGGTCCTCGAGTGGAGAGTATGCTCGGGACTCACTATCCCAGAATCTATCTGACAGCCTTCCTCAACCAATCAAAAAGTATTTATTAAACACACGCTAGGTACTGGGCACTGTGCTAAGCTCTGAGGATACAAAGAAAGGTAAAAAACAAACAAACAAACAAACAAAAAAGTCCCTATGTACAAACAGGATAAATTGGAGATAGTCTCAGAAGAAAGGTAATAAGATTTCAGAAAGGTTTCTTGCAGAAAAAGGGACTTTAGGTGAGAACCAAAGGAAGCCAGAAGGCAGAGAGGAGGGGAGAAAAGGTTCTGGGTATGAGAGATAGCCAGGGAAAATGTTCAGATTTGGGTGATGGAACATTGTATGTGAGGAACAGCAGGAAGGCCAGTGTCACTGGATTGAAGAGTATGTGGAGGATAGTAACATGTTAAAAGACTGGAAAGGTAGAAAGGGGCCAAGTTATGGAGGGCTTCAAATGCCAAACAGAACATTTTTATTTGATCCTGGAGATAATAGGAAGCCATTGGAGTTTATATAATGGGGAAGAAGGATGAAATGGTTAGACCTATGCTTTTGTTGTTCAGTAGTTTTAGTTATGTCCAACTCTTTGTGACCCCATTTGGGGTTCTCTTGGCAAAGATACTGGAGTGGTTTGCCATTTCCTTCTCCAGTTTATTTTACAGATGAGATAACTGAGGCAAACAGGGTTAAGTGACTGTCCAGGGTGACAGAGCTAATAAATGTCTGAGACTGGATTTGAACGCAGGAAGATAAGTCTTCCTGACTCCAGGTCTGGCACTCTATTCACTGCACCACCTTGTTCAGTGTGTAATTATCGGGCAGTCCTCCATCCAATGACCTGAAAGTGATTTTGGCACCTTTTAAATTTGGGGGCTTGGGACAAAGACCTAGCTGCCCCATTATGGTAATGGCTCTGTATCCCTAGCACCTAGTACAGTACCACTTGACATATCAGAATCTTCACAAATGTTCCTTTTGAATCCAATTATATAGAATACCAAATTATTCATCTCATTTTATACATGAAAGTAACTAAGGGACTTAGAGGTTAAGTGGTTTATGGTTATCTAAAAAGCTGAAACCAAGATTTCTTGACTCTCATACTTATTTACTATGGCTTTGGGAAAGTCACTTCTGTCTTGTGTCTGTTGCCTTATCAACAAAAATGCTGGGGTTTGCTCTAGATCACACAAAAGTATATTCCAACTCTGGAATTCTGATTCCAAGCCACCCAACCAAGCACTCTTATAGTCTCCTAGCTCAACTGCTGGTCAAAAGGAGCATGTATATGAGCTGAGGCAGGAAATTATCTTAGATGGCAATCATTTGTTAATAGCACAAAGGATAAAATCAAATCCTAGGACAGAGCTCAATCATGGTAATCATTGCTATGTTGATCTCTTTTAATTGAGAGTAAAGCAATGATAGAATCCTGAGCAAATATATGTTCAGCAATAAAGGGCAGAATAGGAAATCCCCCCGAAGCGGGAAACAGCTTCTTAGCTACAGAGAAATCTCTAGGTCCCTTATTGATTCAAGTTTCTCTGAAACCCTTTAATAGAAAAATAATTTGAAAAATGAATTAAAATTGAAACTGACTGAGGAGCATCACCTAATATTCTAGGAAGTTTTTTTAATTGAGTAATTGTTGACATTGCTTTATGATGATGTCGGCACTGAATGGTATGATCTCAATTTCATTAATTGATTAAATAGGCTGAGTCAAATGAAATACTGGCTTTCAGAAACTCTGGTTTGCAGAGAGCACTTCCCTTGAAAACATTTGACTTTAAGGTTTTTATTCACATCAATGTCAAGCTTCCTTGAAAAGTAATTCAACATCTTTAACAAGATGGCCAGTCAAGGTTGGCCCTTGGTCAAATTATGATAGAGATCAAGCTTATCTCTTTCACCTTCTTACTTCCTACTGTGTGCCAGAAGGCCTCATACCTGTCTCTTTTTGCCATCCCCTGACCCTGCCCTGCCTGAAGATATCTGGTGAATTCCCATTGCCTACCAAGGTATTTCACATAGATCTACCTCCCCAGAGTTGTGCTCCACAAACAAGCATTTCTCTTCCTTCATTCTAGCATCCAAGCATTTTCCCCCATTGCACTGAGGTTTGTTAGCTCTAAAATGAGGAGAGAAATCAGATTTTTAAAAACTTATACAAAGTATTAATAATATAATTTGTCATGCATACCTCCAATGCCTGAACATTTTAGAAGAGGATAAAATGAGCTATGCTCTAATAGGGGAATTTGAACATTATGTTAAGCAGGTGGAGGACATGTGTAATATATATGTTACATGATATAATATATCATATGTAATACTTATATACTCATATATATAATATTTACACATAATTATGTTTGTATATAAATTTAAATGTGTGTGCTGGGGTGGTGGAAGGCTTCTCAGGAAGCTGTGAAACATATTTGATTTTTATTTTGTTTATACCTAAAATCAGTGGTAGAAATTGGGACAGAGGGAAGGAGGAAAAATACAGCCCCAGTACCTCCTGGGTCTACCAATATAGAAATAATTTCTATAGTAAATAAACTGGGATGGTAGCACTCTGGTTTTCCAGAATAGTTTTCCCTTCTGTCCCTGAATATAGTGATCAGTTATTGGTACTAAATCCTTAGAAATAATCTTCATGCTAGAAGTTTTCACCTTGGTAGTTAGTGACAAAACAAAAAAGCTGACATCCTCTGGATTATGTCAGTTTATTCTACACATGAGTAACAGAGGTTACTGAGGATCCTATTTCTGACAGGTATGGAGAGCAGGGAGAAATTGCTTCGACCTGAATGGAGTGTATAATGTTTGTTTTTATGCTACAGCCAAGTGATTTGCTAAGCTCAGTCCAGAACAGTCTCCTTCCTATAAGAAAAGGTAGATTAGGACAAGGAATACCTCTCTACTCTCCAAATTATTGGGAAGAATATCTTTTTCTGGGGGAGAAAGGAAGAGGCTTGAATGGGACAATAAAGAAGAAAAAGGACCTGAAGAGGAAGAAGAAAATCTTGATCTATGTCAAGAATTTGGAAGATGGGGGAAGCTAGGTGGCACAGTGGATAGAGCCCCCCACCTTGGAGTCAGGAAGACCTGAGTTTAAATCTGACCTCAGACACTTGACACTTACTAGCTGGGTGACCCTGAGCAAGTCACTTAATCCCGATTGCCTCACACACCCCCCCCCAAAAAAATTTGGAAGATGAAAGAATTCAACACCCAGGAGAAGAGGAAGTAGTACTACTGAACACTTGGGAGTAAGTAAGAAATAGGAAGTTCTTCTCATAGCAAAAGTAACTATTTGTACTCTCTGCGGAAGGGATAGCTGCTTGAAATGCAATAATCGCCAAAAAGAGTGGCATGCATGTTACAGTCCTTTCAAATTATTGTACCATATCTCTCTTCCTATTCACAGCCCAACTCTTAGAAGAAGTTGTCTATCATTGTTGCTTCCACTTCCTCAAATCTCTCACATTTCATCCTCTTGGAATCTGGCTTATGACCCCACCCCCTGAATGAAAGTTTCTCCAAGGTGCCTAATGATCTCTTAATTGCTGAATCCCATGGCATTTTCTCAGTCCTCATCCATCTTGAACTCTCTGCAGTGTTGGCCACTGTTGACCATACTCTCCTTTTGTGTCATCTCTCCTCCCAACATTTTCAGGCTAATTTCATACTATTCCTTATCACGAACTGAAGGATCCAATCCAATTGCTCTACTCTTCCCTGTGCATGACATTTTACATCCTATCTCTGTCTTTTGCACAGGCTGACCCTCACGCCTAGAATGTTTATCCTCTTCACCTTTGCTTCTTATGATCACTAGCATGCTTCAAGACCACCTCCTATAGAAAATTCTTTTGAATTTCTCCCATTTATTAGTATCCTCCCCCATACGTTTAACAACATTCATCCCACAAATTTTATTAATTTTATTAATTAGCTACTGTATGCAGGGCATTATGTCAAGGGCTTAAGGAGAACCTGTATCTGGATAAGACATAGTCCCTGCCTCAGAGAGCTTACAGTTTAGAAGGGAGATTGAATATATACTATAATACAGTTGTTACAGTGATAAGTGAGTTAGAGAGCTAGAAACAAGTCATGGGTGGGGGGAAAGAATTCTGGTGGATCTCTTTCCCTTTTCCTTCATGGAAATTATGGCATTTAAATTGGATGGATAAGAGGAATGGATAGAAATTCAACAAATGAAGGGAGGTGAGGAAACAGCATAAAGTATTGTGGAAGGAAAGGTCAGGACATGTTCTAGCAGCAGATACTATAGCAATCCTCAAATTAAAGTCTGGATGCCTGATATTCTACAATTTTTGAACTCCTTTGAAAAGGAAGAATATCAAAACAACCAATAATGCTATTTACCTGGTTCTCTAATGCTCTGTCTGAAGACTGATCAAAAAATCCTGTAGAGAATGAAGCACACAAGTTGAGGGAGAGGCCACAAGGAAAAAGTCTGGCTTCATTCAGGTTTTTAAAAGAAAATACCACAGCAGCACCTTGATTATCAGGCTTGTCCTCCAACCCCCAACAACTAGACTGATTAGCCAGAAAAAGTGATTTTCCACCTCATTAAGTCCACAAATAGTCCCAATAATTGACATCCTATTATATAATCAACAGGAGCTGTGGTGAAGAAAGTCATTGGGAAAGTAGAAGGGTCAGAAAAGCACTGTTGTGGGGAGAGGGAAGTGTTCTCATGAATATAGAGAGAGCTAAGGGTGGAGGCAATGCTTTACAATGGATAGATTAATTCTGCTAGTAACTAACACAGCAGCTAGATGGTGCAGTGGATAGAATGCTGGGTCTGAAGTCATGAAGACTCATCTTCTTGAGTTCAAATCTGGCTTCAGACACTAGCTGTGTGGTCCTCGGCAAGTCACTTAACCCTGTTTGCCTCAGTTTCCTCATCTATAAAATGAGCTGGAGAAGGAAATAGCAAACCATTTCAGTATCTTTGCCAAGAACACCCCAAATGAGGTGATGAAGAATTGGACATGACTGAAATGATTGAATAAAATTAACAAGTGCCGCTAAACACCTACCACTCTGATTAGACAGAAATTTTGTCTTAATGGTCTCTATATTTGAATTGGGAGGAATTCAAGGCAGCAGAAGCGTGGTGTCATTAAAAGCACACTGGATTTGACCAGAAGGCTTGAATTCAAATCCTGACTCTGCCACTTACTGACATCATCTTGGGCAAGTCACTATGCCTCAGTTTCCTCATCTGTAAACTGGGCACAAGAACATTTGCTTTAGGCAAGGATTCTTCATAGGGTGGTGATGAAGATCAACTAAGATAAGATCAGTAAAATCTTATCTCATAAATGAAGGCTGTTTTTTTTTTTAAATAGGAAAGATCTATGACCTTTCCACTGACTAAGCAGAAACAGCTAATAAGTACCAGAGGTGAGATTTGAACCCAGATCTTCTTCACTCAAAACTCTGCACTATGCAATGCCACTTTGGTCTATTATATTTATTCCCTCCCTGCCTTTCTATCTCTCCTTCCCCCTCCCTCTTCTTCTCCTTCCATCTTGTTCCTTCTTTTCTTTTCCCTTCTACTTCTCCTCCTGCCCTCCTTCCCCTCCTCTTTTATCTATTTCTCCATCTCCCTACTTCTCTACATATTTTTATCTCTCCACTCATTAATCTCTCTTCCTTCACTTCTCTCTTCCTCTTTCTCCCTCCTGCTCTCCATTTTTCTCTCCCTTCTCTATTAATCTCTTTCTTTCTCCTCCTCCTGACTCTCTCATCTATCTCCTCCATTTCTCTTTCTCTCTCTTTCACTCTCTCTCTCTCTCTCTCTCTCTCTCTTTCCCTCCCTCTCACTCATTAATGTCTCTCCTTCATTTATCTCCTTCTCTCTTTCCATTTCTCTATCCCTCTCTTCTTCCCTTCTACCATATAAAGTTCATGGAGGCTGAAGCTTGCTCAAACACAAAATGGACATTGAATTAATGTCTGTTGAAAGGAGTACTTGGTCAATTAAAATGTTTCCATATGGAGACTTTTGGAACCTGTCTATAAGACCGAGTGCATTTGATGAGTACCTTAAACATTCATTCCATTTTTCTGACATGAATGAGTAACAGTAACTGACTCTGTCCAGCTAGCTTATTTTGGGAACAGTTCAGATGATGAAAACGGTACATGTCCTAAGGCACTCACCAGGCCTGCTGCTGTTCAGAACAGTATGCAAGAAAAAGACAAAGGGAACGGTAGCAGGGTGCCACAGGATGTGGGACTTACTGCACTCTGCTGCTGCTCAGGCAACTTTTTCTTTTTCTTTCTTTTTCTTTTTCTTTCTTTTTCTCTTTCTTTCTTTCTTTCTTTTTTTAGAATCAAATGCTCCACTTCAGAGGTTTTACTTAGTAAATGATTTCAAGATGGCTTGGATGAGTATGGTAACATTTAAAAATTGATAAAAATGCTAGACAAGCCTTGGTAATGTACTCAATGAGCAGTGGAAAGGAAGATTCTGTTGATCTGGTCTTATTTAACTTCCTAATTAGTGGTATGGGCAAGGAAGGAAACAGTATGTTAATGAAATCCATGCATGACATGTAATAAGGATGTGCCATCAATATGAGGCAGGGTGAAAAAGAAAAATTAGTGATCTGGATAGAGAAAATTTTGTTTAAATTTTATTTTTTGAAAAGCAAGCTTTAGTAACAGTAGTAGTAATAGTCCTTGGAAAAATTAAGCTCATGTAACCAGTCAGTAAAATTAAAAGTTGAGGCTGAAGTAGACAAATCTAAAGGAGTTGGGTCAGTTCCTGTCTCTGACATAGTCTGGCTATGTGTCAGCTTTCAGTACTATAAGCAACTCTCTAAGATGAAAAAGTTGGAGAGAAGGTGACAACCTTCATTGGCAGAGTGTGTTTCCTCATCTGGGAATTCCTAATACCAATGAGATCACAGGTCCAGTCCCTATTCCCATGATATTCCCATTAACAATAATCTGGTTTAGTCCCTTAAAATCTTTTATTCAGACCACTGCAAAGACCTCCTAACTACATTTTCTGCCTCTAGAAGATCTTCCTTCCAATCTCTTTTCTATATGAATGTCAGATTGTCATTAAAAACCACTTTAAACACACTAACATAATAGTATAATAAAAATGTAAGTCTTCATGTTTTAAATGAATTGCTTTGTCTATCTCTAATTTAGCTTTCCAGACTTATTTCACATGACTCCCTTTCAGAGAGTATACGACCTAACCAGACAGAACCAGTCTCTGCCTCCAATTCTGTCTTTTTTTCCCTCTCTTGTCTCTATGCCTTCTGTTCTTGGCATCTCCCATACCAGGACTGAACATCATACTCTACTATCCACCTCTAATCTCTGTCTATTGAAGTTGCTGCTTTCCTTCAAGATTCAACTCAGAGGCCAACTCCTTCATGAAGCTGCCTATAATTCTATCCTCTGCCTACACCCCAATACATACTCATTACCATCCTAACACCATCCAGATGTTATTTTCTACTTCCTTCTACAATCCCTTCCCGTATCCAGAGAGATTGAGCACTAGACTTGCAGTCAGGATGACCTGGGTTTGAATTTGGCCTCAGACATTTCCTTTAACCTCTCTGGTCCTCGGTTCCCTCATCTGTAAAATGAAGAAGTTCAATGTAATGACCTCAAAGATCCCTTTTATCTCCAAATTGATGATCCTATGATCCTATGATCCTTAGACATCACTCTCCTCAGATTCCTCCTAGCACCTTGCCCGGATCTCTCCATTGTACTTATCTCATTTTCCCTTTCGTCATAGTTACTTGTGTACATGGCTTCTCTCCCCATCATTAGATTATCAGCTTCTTAAGAGAAGGTTTTATATCATATTTCAAATGCTTAAATAGTAGGCACAAAAAATGTAGAACTGGCCATGGGAACCCATGAAACAATCGTAAAATGGCCCCTAGTCCTGTGTAGTCTCCTTTAATTTCTGCCAAGTTGGTAACAGAGTAGTAGAAAGGGGGGGCAAAGGATGCTAAGAATGTGCAGGTTTTTAGGCCATCTATAAACATAAACCATTCTCTTGATACTCTAAATATGAGATCTTTGTTTAGTAACTAATGATTAGATATATTACTAGAAAAACAGAAACAACAATTTTGACATTCTTGCCAGAGATAAAACCAAAAGAATTGAATTAAATGACTTTTCCCTCCTCAGTGGTTCCCAGAAATCCCCCCTTTCCAAAGTTTCTTCCTCATTTACAAGGCCCAGATACAACTACAAAGGACCATGAAGCTTTAGGGTCAAGTCAAAAAGCTATATTGATAAATTTAGTCAGTAAGCATGAACTATTCACCTGAGTCTCTTCCAAAGACACATTTTTAGACTCTTCCTGGTCACTCAAATCCTGAACTATGGTGTTAAGAATAGTTATCAAGGGTCCTTAAATTACATTTTCAATGTAATTGGCTTCCTTTGAAATCTGGTGTATTATTTTTTTGCATTTAAAAACATAATGATAAGAAGGGATATGTGGGTTTCACCAGATTGCCAGAAAAGTCTGACACATAAAAAATTAACCCCTGGGTTAGACTCTAATCTTCTTTCTGTCTTATGTATGGTCAGTTTTGTGTGGAATGGGGAAAAACTGTCTTAAGTTCAGTTAAGCAACTATCTGATAGCCACCTACTAACAGCTATTTGGTGGGGGGGAGGTGCAGAGAAGAGCCTGAGTGTTCTAGTTCTTATGCTAGTATTTTTGCGGTGATTGATTGAACATTTTGAGGTAGAAAGGAATAGCTAACACAGCAAATGAAAGAATCAGGATGCAAAAATTCTTGACAGGTTAGAACAGCAGGCAGAATAGAGTGGAATGAGATTGAATAGAAATATATGAGAACTCTTACCTCTGAATTTAAAAAATCAGCTTATGAAACATAAGGTGGGTTACAGATAACAAACCAGAGAATATTCAGAAGAAGATAACCAGGATGATGAAGGGCCTCAAATTCATGAGTAAAATAGTCCGTTGAAAACAATTGCAGACACGTGAGCTGGAGAAGAGAATGTTGTCTTGACGTATTTAAAGGGCTGTCAAGTGAACAGGAGTTAGAATTGATCTGTTTGGTCCCAGAGGGAAGAACTAGGTACATTGTGTAGAAAACGAAAAGAAACAAATTTTGGCTTGATGTAAGGAAAAACTTCCTAACAATTGGCTAGTTGAATGTGTGAATAGGCTTTCTTGAGAGGGGATGTACCCTTCTATCATTGGAGGTCTTCAAGCAAAGGCTGGATAACCACCTTTACGTATGCTGTAAAAGGAATTTGTTTTCAGGCATAGGTTGGACTAAGATGGGTGCTAAAGTCTCTTCCAATTCTGAAATTCTATGATTCTATTTCTGTGACTCATTTGGCCAAATTTGGAGAAGTTCATCACCAGAGGGCTGGCACCCAGATGATTTTTTTTTTTGGCCACAACTCATGAAACCATCTATCATGATACAGAGAGGGATACACAAATGAAACTATGCTGAAGTTTTCTCTTATAAGCAGAAGACTGGCAAAGATAACAAAAGATAAAAATAGTCTTGAATTCAAGGGTGGGGAATCTATGGCCTTCTAGGTCCTTGGATGTGGTCTTTTGACTGAGTCCAAGTTTTACAGAACAAATCCTTTTATGAAGAGGATTTGTTCTGGAAAGTTTGGATTCAGTCAAAGGGCCACACTTCAGGACCTAGAGGGCCACATGTGGCCTTGAGGCCACAGGTTCCCCACCCCTGGGTTGGAAGCCCTTTGAGAAGATATGCCACACATACCAGGGTACTTTTGGTGTAGCTGTGAACTTGTCCAACAATTCTGGGAAAAAAATTTTTCTTCAGGGCAGGTAGGTGGTGCAGTGGATAGAGTACTGGCCCTGAAGTCAGGAGGACCTGAGTTCAAATCCGGCCTCAGACCAAACACTTGACACTTACTAGCTGTGTGACCCCAGGCAAATCACTTAACTCCATTTGCCTTAAAAAAAAAATTTTTTTTCAATACACAAATCATAGAATTGTTCCTTATTCTTTTAACCTGAGGTCCTATTACTGGGTATAAACCTGAAAGAGATCAAAGACAGAAGGGCCTCACATGTACCCAAATATACATAGCTATAATTTTTATAATTGCCAGCAACTAGAAACAAAATGATCGCCCATCTATTTGGAGATCCCTGAACAAGTTGTGGAATGTCATGGAATTTTACTGTGCCATAAGAAATGAGGAATACGAAAAATTCCAGGAAAAAAGTGAAGACTTGTATGAACTGATGCTGAGTAAATTAATTAACAAGTATTTATTAAACACCCAAAGAAAATTACACAATAACAAAAAATATTTACAACAATGAATATTATTACATGAAAGAACATTTTACGGTAATAAAAAGAGGACACAGACAATTGATTGCATTGACCAATCTTAGTCCTGGAGAATAGATAATTAAATATATTTCCTTTCTTGCAGTATAGAGGTGAAGTACTGCATGGGTGAAATGGTGCGTATACTGTCAGTCATGGTTGCTATGAGTGGAGGATGTTCATTGGGTATCACATCTGTGATGTAAAAACGTAGTGTATTAATAAAATTTTCAAAGAAATTGGCTAAGAGAGCTGTTCTGGGACAAAACCCACAGAATATCACTCGTAAGCTATTTAGCAGTAATTGAAATCGGATCTGGTTCAGAAATCTGTGTACATTGGTGGCTCATGATGGAGACAGGTTCTGAGCCCATAATGCTTCTATGCATATAGTTTAAGTTCCATGTTGGTTTGGTCCATTAACTCTCAGGAGAAATGTCCTGTCTCTAAGAATCTGTTGGAAAGAGTGAGGATCAGTGAAATCCCATGACTCTTCTGTAAATATGTTCTGAGACTAGACTGATGGAGAAATGAATATCAATTACCATTACTTGAGAACCACTAGGCTGGGGCTATAGAAAATATACCTTAATTCGTTTTGGCTGAGGTGCTTTCCTTTCCAATTGCAATATGAACTGGATAGTAATAGCATGATGTATGCAAGCTGTCAACTCTTTAACATGGAAATCAAAGCCTTCTGAAATAACACCTTGCCTCATCCTGGCCATCCTTATCTCTTACTACTCCCCTCTACATACTCCCTCCTACAGGCAAACTGGACTGCTTCTCATCTCCTCTACCTATCCTGTGCTTTCCTTCTTTCTTATTTTTCCTTTGTTCCTCCTTACACTTAGTACCCTCACCTTTATTCCCCCTACCTATCTAGAAATGCTCAACTAATGCACCAAATACTCCATGAAACCTTCCCTAATAGATCCCAATTTTAGAGGGACTTTTCTCCCCTTAGACCTCACCTGGCCCTTTGATTATACCACTCTAATGTATGTATGATTTTTTAAAAAAAATAGTTACTTGAATATGTGGCATGTTCTCCTATTTATTTGAATTCAATAAGCATTTACAAAGTATCTACCAGTCACATGGCACTAGGTGCAAGGGATGCTCAAATACAGAAATGGGTTTGTGGACTCATCCTTGTGGGTATTCTGTCTAACTATGCAGATAGTGACCCATCAGATCTGCACCTATTCATCCATAGCCCATAAGTTTACCACAGGGGCTGCATGGAACATGTTGGGAGCCTCCCTCTTTTTCACAATGCCACAAGGATACCAAGGAAGCTATTTCTCCCTCTTACCATGTGACTATCTCATCTTCTTTTAGGCTCTTATATTTCTTAAATGATATCCTTTACTCCACTTCCCCTTCTCGACTAATGGCGTATAACATGTGGCAGCTGACTCATACCTGACATCCACCTTTCCATTGTGCTCTAAATGATACTCATTCTCAACTCTTCACACGCTGCAGTTGTTACCTTTCTTGTAGCCATGAACCACCTGAATACTTTTACACTCTTCTACAGAAGAGCCTTTGTTTCAGAGGGAAGCTTGGGGTCATATCTGCAATTTTCCAAAGTTAGTGCACCTCCCCCTTCACCTCCTCCTGTTCATTTACGGGCTCAACTAATTGCCCATGTGCAGTATCAAGCAAAGATACATATGGGAATAAACAAGGGTTTCCATCCAATTGCATGTTGCTCTTGTTCTTGTCATTGGTCAGTCTTTTTTCAGTCATGTCCAACTCTCCTTGACCCCGTTTGGGGGCAGAGATACTGAAGTGGTTTACCATTTCTTTCTCCATCTCATTTGACAGATAAGGAAGCTGAGGCAAACGGGTTTAAGTGACTTGTCCAGGGTCACACAGCTAGTAAGTGTCTGAAGCCAGATTTGAACTCAGAAAGATGAGTCTTCCTACTTCAGGCCCAGCACTCCATCTACTGCACCACCATATTACACTTCAGATAATAGGCTTTAGGAATATAAGAGCAAATATGTGGCAGGTAAGTGGTGCATTAGATAGAGCACTGGGCCTGGACTCAGAAAGACCTGAGTTCTAATCCAGCCTCAGACACTTACTAGCTATGTGCCTCTGAGCAAGTTACTTAACATCTGTTTGTTTCAGTTTCTTTATCTGTAAAATGGGAATACTTATATCACCTACCTCCCAGGATTGTTAAAAGGTTGGAATGAGATAATATTTGTAAAGTGCTTTGTAACACCTTAAAGTGTTATATAAATGCTAACTATTATTAGCTATAAATAAAACAGTTCTTGCCTTCAAGAGGCATATATTCTATGGGGGGAGGAGCTGGTAAGGGGTGAGTGCCACAGCATGTACACAAACAAGCAAATACAAAGTACTTGGATGAGAGAGAAAGCACTAGGGGACCTGGGAAACTTGATGGAGAAGGTGGTACATGCGCTAAACCTTGAAGGAATATAAAAATTCTGAGAAGCAGAGATGAGGAGGCCAGGAATTCCAGGCATGGGGAGTTTGAAGTGTGGCTTATGCACAAAGGTGAAAAATGGAGGTACTGGATTGTAAACTCCATGAACTCCAATACTTAGTCTAATCTGTAATTTGCATCTCTCTAGGGGCCTAGTACAGTGCTCTGGAAGAGGTGGGCATTTATAAATGTTCGTTGAATGGAACAGAGTAGATTCATATATTCTAACTAATGGATGCTTGTGGAATCATTGATTGCTTGATTGATGGAACTTCCACTGCTGTCTGGGTTTGAGCTGAGAGTGGAATGAGAGGAAAAGTAACTAAACCAGAGTTTTTGAGAACCTAAATCTATCTCACCAATGTTTCACACTCCAACAATTGCTTGGTAGGGTGCTTTTATTATCATTGAAACAGCCCCTTGACAAGCCTGGCTGTAGCTGTGGACCTAGAATTCCTGGCTTGTTCAGTCTGCAGGGCTTACTCTGAAGGATCATGCTTGCTGATGGGAAACGGGATTTACTTAAGTACTATTTCTCCTGTGGCAAGTCTTCAAATTATCATGGAAACTTGAATCTGGAAACGACTGGCAGAGCTCAGCTAGTTTTATAGAATATTGGAGCTCACAGGACCTTACGATCCACTAACGTTGGGCAGAGAAGCAGACAAAGTGACTTACCCCACATCACACAACTACTTAATGCTAGAGTCCAAGCTAGAAATCTTGTCTCCCAATTCCTGGTCTAAGGGCCTTTACCAGAAAACTTGCGTTTTGGGGCAGCTAGGTGGCGCAGTGGATGGAACACTGGCCCTGAAGTCAGGAGGACCTGAGTTCAAATCCGGCCTCAGACCAAACACGTGACACTTACTACCTGTGTGACCCTGGGCAAGTCACTTAACTCCAATTGCCCCCCAAAAAAATAGAAAAAGAAAGAAAACTTGTGTTTCAGGTTAAACTGCAGACAGTAAAACTATCTGCATCTGGAGAGAGAACTACTTCATCACATAATTCTACACAGAAGTGTCCATGCACAAATATACAAATAGGAGCCATACAGGTAAACAGGGGTGGGGTAAAATGCCCCTCTGCTTTTGAAGGACACCATAGCTCTGGCTCATTCAATGATAAACAGCTAACTCCTCCACTCTGAAGCCTTCTAGGATTCCTTCTGGGAGCTACAACCTTCTTGCAGTTACTAATGGAGCACTTGTTGAATTTCTCTAATGCCTTTTTACAATATTATGTATTAAGCTCTCTGTGTATATGACACATCTCCCTGCTAGTTGTTGTTTAGTCATTTTTCAGTCATGTCCAACTCTTTGTAACCCCATTTGGAGTTTTCTTGGCAAAGATGCTACAGTGGTTTGCCATTTCCTTCTCCAGTTCATTTTACAGATGAGGAAACTGAGGCAAATAGGTTTAAGTGACTTCCTCAGAGTCACACTGCTAGTAAGTGTCTATGGTCAGATTTGAAGTAAAAAAAGATGAGTCTTCCTGACTTCAGTGCTCTATCCACTGTGCTACCTAGCTACCCTTCTAGATTGTGAGGCATATGAGGGCAAGGATCATTCTAGTTAAATTTTATAACTTACCAGGACCTCACTTAATAAATGCTTGCTGAATTGAATTGAGTGATAAGCACTACTGTTCTTCCAGTACTTACCCTACTCTTCTCATTCTGGTTATAGTTATCTATTGACTTGTCCAGATATTTCTCCCAACCTTCTCAATGATTTTAGTAGCTGATTCCCTTTAGTAGTGGTCTCCCTTTCTGGTCAATTCCCTGAAATCATCCTCTAGGACCTCAACATTTGTGTTGGCAACTACTCTAGCAAAATGCCCATCTCAATTCTTCAAACTCCTCAATTTTCTTCCATTCTTCAAATTCCTAAATTACCTTTACCTTCCTTACTACACCTTAGACTTTACCACTATGGAAAATTTCACCATCTCTAAGACTTCAAAATTCTCTTTTCAACCAAAACTTCCTACCCTTCCATTCTCATCACAACTGTATTGCTTCAACATATCACTACACCCAGTCTACCTCCCCAACTGTGGTATCACAGTTTTTTGTAGAGAATGTTCTCCTTCATGTAGTTGAGATATTTTATATTTGGTGAGGGGGTGGGCAGAGGGCAAGGAGCGGGAAGGACAACAATGTTATTAAGTTTTTTGACATGAACTTTCTTGAGACTACTTTGGAATTCCTTTCCTATTTCTTTCTATAGGATCCATACCCAAAGACATGCTTAGCCAGGTTTATCAAAATCAACCTTTTCATAATTATTTTCCCTTCTTTCCAGATGAAGATCTTTGACAGAAACAAAGATGGCCGGTTGGATCTGAATGACTTGGCAAGGTCAGCAACATTAAAAAAATTCAGTGGTTTCAGAAGCAAACTCCATAAGGTTGTGAAGATACGTTAAATTCCTCTTATTTGAACAACAGAGATTGAGTCTGGGTACAAAGGAGCATTTAGGGTTTTTCCCCTAAAGCAAGGGTTGGATAGCCAGTGTCAAAGCATAAATTCAAACTCTGATCTCTTGATTCCAACCTTAACATCTAGGGCCCTCATTTGTGGAAATGATAGAATATATAAGGCATAAAACAGGACAAATGACTTCAGACACAGGAAAGTATGTTTTTCTCGTCTACTACTAAATTTTTATTCTTTAGATAAATTTAGGCCCAGTTCTGAGACCTCAATTCCTAACAGATAAATAAAAATTAATCAAGCACTTATTATGTCCTCGTCACATAATAAGGTGTCTGCTCTCAAAGAGATTCTATTCTAGCAGAGAAAGACAACACATAAAGAAAAGCTGGAAAGGGGAGGTGGGGCAGTCTGTCTTGGAGCTAGTGACCAACATTTTCCGAATCTAGCATTTTCGGTGAGACCACAGATTGTTTCAGGCAGAGCCCCAGATGTCAGTATTTTTTTTAAAGGGCTACACTTTAGAATAAGCACCCAATGGACCTTGAGTAAGAGGTCCTGATTTTGAGTCAGTCTGCCATTTACTATCTGTGTGACCTTGGCCAAGTCACTATTCCTCTTGGGGCTTACCTAATTTGTAAAAGCAGAGAGTTGGAGAAAGTGACCCCTAACGTCCCTTCCAGCTCTCAATCTGGATGCCTATAATTCATGGAAAATACATGGAACAGATTATTACATAGGAGTGGTCATTACACAAAGGTGTCACTAGCTAAAGTAGGAGACTTTTCTCACATAAGACATCTGTTGTGAGTAGGGAGGCAAGTATAATCTGAAGGGTGATCATAAGAAATAAGTGGAGGAAAGGGAATTTCAAGGCAGAAATATTTTGTATACAACAAAGCAACCTTAATCATGAAAATTCAATCAAACGTATTTTGATTTTTTGAAACTAACTTGTTTTATCACTAATGTGAAAATATGTTTAATAGGAATGTATACCTATAGCAAATATCTGCTTGTGTGCCATCTTGGGGAGACAGGCAGGGAGGGAGGGGGAGAAAAATTTAAAACTCAAAAGCTTATGGAAGTGATTGTTGATAAATCAAAATAAATTAATAAAAGAAGAACTATGAAAAAGAAAAAAGAAACTAACTTGTTTTATATATATATATATATATATATATATATATGGAGGTTTCGCAAAGACCATTTATTATTCTTCAGCATCATAAATTTGGGTTCTATCCCTTATTCACTGTGGCTTGGGCAAATCCCTTTATGTCTTTGAAACTCAGTTTCTTCCTCTGGAAAATAGGTATAATATTACCTACCTGGCAGACTTGTTGTGATAATCACATTAGGTAATGAAAACACTTTATAACCTATGACATTATAGAAATTTTAATTATTCATATTACAGACCTTCAAAGGTTCATGATCTCATCTGTGCAGATGCTCTTGTTGCCAAGACAGATAGCAATACTTCAGTACCTTAGCAGACAGTTTGATGAATTGTGATAGCCAGAAAAATTCATTACCTGGTGATAAGGATCTCTGAACTCAGGGGTCCTCAGCCTGGAATCAAAGTTAGAGCTAAGTAGAACCAGTCAGTGCTTGTATTTTGTATACATAACGAGCAAGAAGCCAAAATCACCTCCCTTCCAACATGAGGCAACAGTTACTTAATTATTATAATCATCCTGAACAGTAAGGAATTCAGCAAGCATTTAAGCAGTAGAGTAATAATAATAATAATAATAATAATTTGTAATAGTAATAATAATAATAATAGCTTGCATTTATATAGTGCTTTAAGGTTTACAGAACACTTTACAAATATTATCTCATTTTATCCTCACAACCACCCTAGGAAATAGGTGCTATTATTATCCCCATTTTACAGATGAGTAAACTGAGGTAGATGACTGGGTTAAAATAACTTGCCCAGGGTTACACAGCTATTAAGTGTCTGAGGCAATACAGTTATCTCTTCCACATCTCGACTTTCCACATCATGATTTCAATGTATCTCCAGTCGGCATAAGAAATTAAATGAGAATTTTGGGGGAGTTTTGTGGAAGTTGCAGGTGACACATGAAGGCCAGCAGCTGACGCAGAGCCTATGATGAAATTCTTAACCCAAATTTTACAAAACAGATACTGTAAATACCCCATAAAAGAAAAAGAAAAAAATTCGGACTTCTTCTCTGGTATGAAGGGAGGGCCAAAAAATTTTACACAGATTTTCCAAATCAAAGGGGCGCCACGTCCCTAATCCCTGCTATATGGAAGAGATAACTATATTTGAACTCAGGTCTTTCTGACTCCAGGCAGAGTGTTCTATCCACTGCACCACCTAGCTCCCCTCAGGTCAAAAAGACCTAAGCTGAAGTTCTGCCTTTGACACACATTGGTTGTGTGACTGAGCAAATCCTCAGGAAGAAGTGTCCATCCTGTTCAGAAAAACTTACTCCAGGGGCAGCTAGGTGGCACAGCAGATAGAGCTCCAGCCTTGGAGTCAGGAGGACCTAAATTCAAATGTGACCTCAGATACTTGACACTTACTAGCTGTGTGACCCTCGGCAAGTCACTTAACCCCGATTGCCAAAGAGAAAACTTACTCTGTCACATAACTTGAAGCTATATACCCCTGGCAACAGTCATTACAGGTGACTGGATTTTTTTCTCCATATAGGATTCTGGCTCTCCAGGAAAACTTCCTGCTTCAATTTAGAATGGATGTAAGTAGCAGTATTTCTCTAGAGTAATTTATGCCCTTGTCAATAGATTTAAAAGGAAGAGTGAAGGAGGGGGAAAAATGATTGGAGATTTGGGTTTTCACTTGTTGGCTGCTGAAGTGTCTCAGAGAGGATTCAATGGAACTACAAAGGACCCTGACCCCTGATGACCTTGTGTGGCAGTCACTCAACAAGCATTTATTAAATGCTTACTGTTTGCCTGGGACTGTGCTAAGTACTTAATAAAGAAAAAACAAAAAACAACTGCATATTTCATACTCTCAAGGAGTGCAGATTCTAATAAAGGAAACAAGTACATACCAACTTGGATATAAGATATATGTAGACTATGTGAATGTAGCCCTCTCCCTACCCTCCAATTAGGAGCTAAGTGTCCAATAAAGGCTACCTGCAGAGGGTGGGATTTGAGCTGAGTGTTAAAAGAAGTCAGACCTCAGACTCAGGACTCAAGAAACCGAGACTACTTTTTTTTTTTTTAGTCATGGCCAATCTGGGGATTTGTTTTTCTTGACTATACATGGTTGTAACAGGAGATTTTATTTTTCTTGCTTTCTCAATGAGGGGTAGGGGGAAGTGAGGGGGGAGAAAGTGGGTCTTTGGTTGAGAAAATAATTAAATACAAAGTAGAAAGAGTAAGAGAAAGTGAAAAAAGAAAGGAAGGAAGAAAGAAAGGAAGGAAGGAAGGAAGAAAGAAGAGGGAGAAAGGGAGAGAGAGGAAGGAAGGGAAAAAAGGAAAAAAAGAGAGAGAAAGGAGGGATGGAGGGAGAGAAGGAAGGAAGCAAAGGGAAAGAAAAAGAAAAATAAAGGAAGGAAGGAAGGAAGAAAGAAAGAAGAGGGAGGAAGGGAGAGAGAGAGGAAGGAAGGGAAAAAAGGAAAGAAAGAGAGAGAAAAAAGGAAGGAAGGAAAGGGAAAGAAAAAGAAAAAGGAAAGAAGGAAGGAAAGAAAGGAAGGAAGGAAGGAAAAAGAGAGGGGAGGAAGGAAGGAAGGAGAGAAGGAAGGAAGGAGGAAAAAAAGGAAAGAAGGAAGGAAGGAAAGAAGGGGAGCAGAGCATTCCAAGCATGAGAAACAGACAGCCAGTGCAAAAGTTCACAGATAGGAGGTGGTTTGAGGAGCAGCAAACAGGCCATTGTAGCTAGCATTGTAGGTAGAAAGGAATAAGGTGTGAGGCTAGAAAGGTAAAAAGAAGCCATGTTACGGAGACCTTTAAACGCCAGATAGAAGAGTTGCTGTTTGTTCCTGAAGGTTATAGAGCACCACGGAGCTTCCTTGTAAAGCAGGAGTGCAGAGTGATCTAATTAGAACTGCATTTTAGAAAAATCCCTCTGGTAAACTGAGTGGAAGATGGATTGGAGTGGGAGGAGATTAAAAGTAGGGTGATGAATTAAGAGTAGTCCAGATGAGAGGTGATGAGGGTCCAGCCTAAGGTCACGTGAGTGCAGAAAAGGGAATATACACGAAAGATATTGTAAAGGTAGAAACGAGATTTGCCAGTGGATTCAATATGTGGGGTGACAGTGAAGATTGCTAGCCTAGGAGCAGAGGAAAGTTCAGAAGAGGGGACTATTAGGGTAGGGGAAGATAATGAGTTCTATTTTGGACATCTTGAATTGTTCCTGATGCAACTTCTCTCCCTCCCAGGCCTGTAGTACCGAAGAAAGAAAGAGGGATTTTGAGAAAATCTTTGACCATTATGATGTTGTAAGTACCTTATTCTTTGTGTTATACTTTTGAGACTCTTGAGTTAAACTTTTGGGACCCTTGAGGTTAGAAATCGTGCAGCCACTCAATTGAACATCATTCTAGTTCCTCGGACAGGGCCTCCATACTCTTTGGATACAGGAAGTTCTGGCTGCAAGATTTTTCATTTCCTGAGGTTTACCCACAACTCCATGCCAACTGCCATTGAGTAGAACAAACTAAAAATGGCAGTCTATAAACATTATTTTCTAAAAATGGTTTTGTCCATCCTCTAAAGCAAAAAGAAAAAAATTCATTAAACAATCTTGAAATTTTTTAAATAGCTTAATTTAAATTGTCTCAGGAGCTGAGGAAGATGAGAAAATATATTATTTTGTAGTTATAATGGCTATCTAGTGAAGCAGCTTGGTGTAATGGATTGAGAGCTGGTCTCAGTCAGGAAGACCTAAGTTCAAGTCCCGTCTCTAATACATACTGGCTGTGTGACCCTGATCAAGTCACTCAACCTTTAGTGCCCCAGAAAACTCTAAGACTATAAGTTGTGACACTGAATAAAATACATGCAATTGAACCCTCATAACAATGTGCACCAAACACATGGCTGAACTCAAACTGACTACTCAAGCTGGGGTGGGGAACCTGCGGCCTTGAAGCCACGTGAGGACCTAGAGGGCCATATGTTGCCTCGAGGCCACAGGTTCCCCACCCGTGGACTACTGGCTTGTGTCTGCTTTCTGCTAAAAGAAATGGGGTGATTAAGATAGCAGAGACATTTTGAAACAAGGTCAAGGGAAAAAGAATGCATGTAGGAACTTGTTAAGACACATTTCCCCTCATTTCCTGCAGAATTTTAATTCCATGGTTGAAATATACAATGAATCTGAAAGTGTGCAGCTTGCACTGTATTTGCCAGTAATTACCTATTGTTAGCTGATGTACATACCTCCACCTACTGGTTAAAAAAAAAAGTTCAGACATTTAATGTCCACGTGTTTTTGCTCTATCAGTTCCAAATATAAAGTGAACATTTTCTCTTTTGACCCCCATTTGCAGCACATCAAAAAATTTCTATGTTAACTCTAGGTCTAATGAAGGCAAGGCTTCCTTAAAATAAGAATTTCTTGCCTCCTTGGCTGGAAAAAAGAGCTGAATTTGTTCTCTTGGGCCTTGGGTTTGAATCCTATCTCTGTAATTTAATATCTATGTGAACTCTGGCAAGTAAATTAGCCTCTCTGAACTTTAGTTTCCTCATTGGTGGAATGAGGAGGATGGGCTAGAAGGCCTCCAAATGGCCTCCGATGTACCATCTCCCGCTCAAAACTCGAGCTCTTCAATGCTATGATCCTTTTGACCCTGAATTGGAAGGAGAAAGTAACAATTACTAAATTGGCTACTAAGTCCAAGAGATTGGCCTTCTTGAGACTGAAGAAGGACAATGTAAAGAGGGAGGCACAGAGGACAGTGGGACACTTAAAGACAGTGAGCTATCCTGAAAGGAGTCTGCATTTGGAACAATAGTACCCGGGTTTGCATCCCACCTGAGCTACATGAAAGAGAAATTATAGGGGCTACAAAAAGGTTAAACTGTTTACATTCCTGCATGGGAAGATGATACTTGTAACTCCTAAGAACTTTATCGTTATGAGGACAGTTAGAAGTATACATAAACAAAGGGTACATGTGTGAATGTACTATAATGGGATGCTATCTAAAAAATCTTAAGAGGTGAGAAAGAGGGATACACAAAGAGAAGGAGGAAGGGAGAGGTAGAATGGGGATAAATTATCTCACATAAAAGAGGCAAAAAAAATGCTTTATGGTGGAGAGGAGGATGGGGCAGAGGGGTTGGCAGACAATGCTTGAGCCTTACTCTCATTGGAACTGGCTAAAGAGGAAATAACGAACACATTCAATTGGGCAAAGAAATCTATCTTACCCTACAGGGAATCAGGAGGGAAAGGGGACGAGAGAAGGGGTGGGGTGGAGAGCTGATAGAAGGGAGGGCAGATTTGGGGAGGCAGTGGTCAGAGAAACTGTGAAGAAGAGTGTTGACAATTCTCATGATAACTTTGTGGGAGGAACTTAGGGTATATTTGCATTTAGAGTACATTTGGTATACGTATATGCATATTTTAGTGAATATGTGACTCACTGATGTGGGCATTCCTGCCAACAAAGCAGATGGCAACTCATCTATGTATTCTCATCCTGTGCGACTCTTGTACATGTCCTTCCATAAATTCCCTACCCTTAAAATAAAGAAAATGTGTTTATATGCTAGGTACGTTGGGCAAAAGGAAAGAAGATTGTTTATGGTCAGAACATGCTGAAATACTCTCAAGTGTCCCCTCTGGTACCATCTCTCTTCATCTTCTGTTTCTAATTATATGCTTTGCCATTCTTTGAGCAAAAACATGATATTGTGGCTCTTGATTGACTTAAGACAACCATTACAAATATGTGACAAATACTTCCTGCTCTGAGTTTCTGCTATTTGGAAAGGGGAGAAAAAAATAAATCAATGTATTTCATTCATTCATATTTCATGCAAACTCTGCCTGCAGAGAGGCCAAGCACTCAGGATGAACAATTTCCATTTAGTTGGGGGAGATTTATTTGGGATTAATTCTTTAATCATTTTCATGTGGTGTATCAGTGTTCTACACAAAAAACTAAAGTAGAAAACTGCAGAGCCCTGGAATCTATTGGCATATTGAAAAGATTATTGCCTTGGCCCGCCTGCCACATTTATTCTTGTGTTTTCTGACTCCATTCAATTGTTTGGATTTTTTTCTTTCTTTCAGAGTAAAACTGGAGCCTTGGAAGGCCCAGAAGTGGATGGATTTGTCAAAGATATGATGGAACTTGTCAAGGTGATCTCAGTGAGGCTAAGTAGATTTTTCTTATCCTGGGTTTTTGCCAGAATTATACAGTTCTAAGCGTTCATGCAAGAGAAAACATCCAGAAACATTTGTTCACCATTTGACTCTTAGCAAAAATCCAAAGACATTTCCCCAAATTCTACCTTCACCTCTTTTTAAAACCATCTGCTATTTAAATGACAAGAAATCTGTGAGCTTCTGGAGTCTGCATAAAGAATGCCAAATTTATCATAGATACACTATGCTGTTTGAACATATTTCCATATTTGAGAGTGTTATACTTTCCTTGCACTCAAGAGAATTTAAGTCACATTTCTGAATTTAATTCTCTCTGAGAGATATACTCATTTGTATTCTATTAGTAATCTAAGGGCTTCTCTTACCTCTTGTAAGGGATAGCTGTTTATCTTTTAGGAGACTGGAGTGGCCTTGGTTATCTTAATTTAGGTAATATTTCCCCAGGACAAAGTAAAGCTGAGAACTGGCAATTATCCAGTGAATCTAGCCTAGGAGACCAATTCAGAAGTCTAGGTTGGGACAAAATTAAACTGGAGTGACTTAATGAAGTTAAAACATTCATTTGTAGCTTCTCCCTTTATTTGGTGAAGTGTAGACACAAAATGTGGGAAGCTGCTAGGGATGGATTTGCTTAGCAATCCACAGAGACTGACAGCCAAGGAGGCACAGTGACCAATGTCAGGCTGATTTTTTACTCCAGAGAATCCCAGGCTCCACCTGGGTTAGTTCTACCTCTGCTACCAAAATGGGTTGTGGGGGTGGGAGTGGGAATGGAAGAAGTAGCAGAGCTGGCAAGGGCAAGGTCTTTTGTTTGCCTTCTGTGGAACAAGACTAGGTTTATTGACTGTTAATTTTCTTTTTAAAAATTCTTTTTTATTACAGACTTAACAATTTTCAATAAATTCTATTAATTTCATCATTTTCATCATTTTTCATCAGTTTCATCACATACACTAAACCTAGTCACTTAGATTTATTTCCCACCTCCATCTCTTCGCACGGTGCTCTAAATGAGAATTCTGCAGGCATCTTTTCACGCAGGAAGCTTGCTAGCTGGTCGGATAATGGTACCTCTTGTTACACAGACTTCTTTACTTACTTGGAATGCCATGGAACATCCAATAGTAGAAAATGGACTTTCCACCGTAGAAAGCCCTGCCAGACTGGAGCATTAACCCCCTTCCAATAAGACAAACTAGATAGGCAAGTTTGTCTTCTTCGTGGGCTGGTTGCCTCCACAGATTGGGGAGAGCTAGATGGTTGTGGAGTTATCTCACATTCAAGTCCTGGTGCTTACAAACTTACACTCAAGGAACTGATGTTTCCTAAGCATTCTCCATGTGCCTGAGTCACGCATCACCAGCTAATGCAAACCCAAGAAATAACCAGGAACCAAAGAAGCGGTCATAAGCCCAAGTAATTCAATTGACAGTGTCTCCCTTTTTCCCTGTGGTCTCAACCCAGACTTGAGGAATAGAAATTATTCCCAGACTTTAGGTCTCAATTGAGCAGAAAAACTTCTCTGACAGACTGTTCCCATTTTTTGCCCAGCAGACTTCAGTAACCATGGTGATGCCTAATCTTGAAGCAACTAGGAGGCTCCTGGCTCCGGCCAGTCTTTTTCTAAGAAGTTGCTGCTACCTAGTCCTTTACTTCTTCTCTGTGTTCATCTTGGAATCAGAGAATGCTAGAGGTGACCAGAAACTTGGGGATTATCTAGAATGCACCCTTCATTATTCAGAGGAAGAAACTGAGATTCACTCTTTTTTTTTCTTCCTCTTTTTCCTCTTTCTCTTTCCTTTCTTTTTCAATCAGCCTTTAACTCTCTTCATAACCAGGCCCCTTCCTATCTTATACTTCACTCTATGCACTCTGGAATCCAGTGATACTGACCTCGCTATTCCTTCAACATGACGTTCCATCTCCTACCCTGTTACGGTTCATTTGCTTACTGCGGATTTTTTTTTTCTCCAGGGAAAGTGAAGTAATACATAGTAGTGGGTAGGTGCTCATTCAGGGAGCTTGGGACAAGGAGATCCCACCTCTGTGTTGGTTCACCAAGATCCTTCCCTAGGGTCCACTAGAGCAGTGACTGCATGTGTCAGTATTATGACCCTGGGCATCCACCTTTTCCTCAGGGCTGAGCAAGGAGTACAGCTCTGGGTCACAGACTGAGTTGTCAGTATGTCCTGTCAGATATTTCATATGAAATCTTAAATTGTATGTGTAGTTTCTAGTGGAGAAACCAAGGCTCTGATGATTTTGTTTCTAGTATAAAATGTGATTTCCTCTCTGTTTGTAATTCATCATAGAGACATTTTGGTAGGAGGAGAGGGAGATAGTCCGTTGGCAGTGAAACACCAAAGATCAATGTCATTAAAATAATGACTATCCTTCCTTCCCACCCCCCAAAAAAATTACTTGTTGACTTAACTTTTGGTCAAAGTCAGTTGCAAAGCCTATAAAACAAATGAACAAGGGACTGCCAAGGTGTGCTCTTCATAGCTATTTATGGAATTAGAGCTGAAAGGAACTACAAAGATCATCTAGACTGCCCCCTCATCATAAAAATGAGAGAATAGGCTGACGAAGTGACTTACATGTCCAAAGTCATACAAGGGTAACATCATAATAAAGGAGACCCCTGACTTGAAATCCAGGTCTTCATTTTTCCATCTTAACAACTCTAATACCTTCAATTAGCCCTTGCATGGTATAGAGTTGAAGCCAGGTTACCAGTGCCTTTCCTAAACTGTGGCTTCCAAAATGGGAGAGTCAGAGGTGGTGTGACCAAGGCAAAATGCAGTAGATCTGTTAACCTTATTCTGAATGCCACTTCTGTTAACTCATCCTCAGATTACATTAACCTTTTTGTATTTCTCATCATCCTGTTAATTTGTCCTTCTGGGACCTTTATGGATTCTGGTTATCCTATCCTATTTATTTGCAATGCCTCTCAACTTCATGTCATCTGCAGACTTGATATATACTGTATTTGTCTTTTGGGCAGCTAGGTGGCTCAGTGGATATAGAGCACAGGGCTCGGGATCAGGAAGACTCCTCTTTGTGAGTTCAAATCCAGCCTCAAACACTTGCTAGCTGTGTGACCCTGGACAAGTCACTTTATCCTGTTTGTTTCAATTTCCTCATCTGTAAAGTGAACTGGAGAAGGAAATGGCAAACTACTCTAGTTTCTTTGCCAAGGGGTCATGAAGAATCAGACATGACTGAACAAATATCTGTCTTTATCCAAGGCGTTTGATAAAAATGCTCAGAGGAGCAGGACAGAGGACAAAACTTCCACTTCCGCCATCTCTCCAGGTTGACATGGATCCATTAACCAGCACTCTTTGGATCTGGTCATTTCAGTTTTGAATCCACCAGACTACGCTATTACCCAGTCAACATCTCTTTAGCTTATCAACAAGGATACAATTAGAGAATTTTTTGAATGCCTTACTGAAATCCAGATATACTACGTGTATAGTATTTCATTAGGTCAGGAGCTGGCAAACTATGACCAGAGGGCCAAATCTGGCCTTCCCCCCTATTTTGGTACAGCCTATGAGCTAAGAATCATTTTTTGCATTTTAAAACAATTGTTATATTCTATTTTTTAAATAATTGTTTAACTAATAATTATAATATGTTTTAAAGTATCACATTTAAAAGTGATTATTATTTATAAATGTAAAAAACATTCTTAGATCCTGGACCATACAAAAATAGGCAGCATACCAGATCTGGTCCACAGACTATAGTTTGCCCTCAGTAACCAGGTTACTGATATTGTCCAAAAGAAAAAAAAGAAATAAGATTAGCTGGGCATGATTTATTCTTATAGTAATCTACCATTTCCCTTTCTAAGTATCCAACTAGTGATCCTTATAATAATACATTCTAGAATTTTGTCAGGAATTGACATCAACTTGCTAGCTTAAAATTTGAAATGTCTACCTTTTTTCCATTTTTTGAAAATCAACACACTGTTTTGTAATTTCCAATCTGATGATATCTCTTCCACTCTACCTATTTTCTCAAAGATCACTGACTCTGCAATCATACCTGCAAGTTCTTTCAATACCCAGTTTCTATACTATTTCACATAAGCCATAGAGGCAAAGCCAGCTCTCAAAAATAATTAAGTAGGCAAACTCCCCTTTCAGAATTTCCCAGTCCCATTCTAGTGCCCTCTTCCTCTCCTTTTCAGGTACCTAATATATGTCCCATTCCCGCAAAGCTTTCTTTATTTTCTCTTCTGTCTGTTATCAAGTGAACCTGACCCTTTCCCTTGAATATCCAGACCCTAAACAATGCTTCTCAGAGTTTAAAACATTTCCCTAGCTACTAAAACATCATAATGGCATTTTGGTCCCTAAAATATCCCCTGGGATCATTTCTGCTTCTTTCACTGGAACAACTTAATGTTTGAGCTAGACTTTCATTCATTCAGAGAATCATAATGACCTTTTTTGTTCTTGCTGCCAGAGGCACAAAACCCCCCACAGGGAAGTAATCAACCAGGTCTTTTTCCAGCAATGCCACAAGGCAGAATTCATAATTCATAATGATCACCAGCCTGGCTGGGTCCCGACCCCCTCCACCTCCTCCACTCTACCCCACCCCTTTTTGAAGGTGTGTGGCTATGGCTAGTAAGGCAGAGCTTCTGGGAAAGTTTGGAACATGATGTGGGAATGTAAGCCCATCACTTAGAGGGATGCACATGGGAATGAACCTGTTTGCATCAGAAGCAGTTACAGCGTCCCTCCAAATGTACAGTTTCCTGCCACGTCCTAGCTCTTTTCAGGATACTGTAGGGCCCGGTTCCCAGCTTGCATCCCTGCAGCTACTGTGGATCCTATCGGTTTTTCTAACAATCATTTTGTTTTCTTGTTCTCTAGCCCAGCATCAGTGGGGTGGACCTGGATAAGTTTCGAGAAATTTTGCTCCGTCACTGCGATATGAACAAGGATGGGAAAATTCAGAAGTCTGAGCTGGCCTTGTGTCTCGGTTTAAAAGTCAGTCCTTAATTGTCAGTGACCTTGGTCCTGTGCTCTGGGTGTATTTGTGTTTCAGCCCCTGCTGGTAGAATTGTATCTAATCACTGCTTACAGTATTTGGGTGGATCTCATGTAACTCTTCCCATAAAAGTTCAAGGGTAGTAAAGAGCTGGAGTAAGGGGAGGTGTCAAAAGGTCCTTCCTTGCAAGGATGAGACAGTTGTCCTAGCCTTGGAGGAAAGTCATCTGAAGAATTGCTCTCACTTTTTAAAATCAGTTTCAGAGAGACAAAACTTTCTTGCATGTCATGAGATTCATCTGGCTGCCTTCCTGGCCATCTTGCTATCACTCGCTCAGTCCTGGAGGAGGTATTTCCTGAGCATTGGCTGTTTGTCTCTTTATGCTAAGCCTGTCAGGCATCCCCAGTTTCCCGTGAAGATTAAATTGTTGTGCTGTGTGAATATCTGTTCTATTATTTGTGCAAATAAAATTGGAAATGAAAATAAACCCTGGAACTAGATTAGAAAGAAAAATCACCATCCTTGGTGCTTGTGTCTTATGGTGTATTTTACATGCTGGACCCAGAGCCCTTTTGACCCTATGGGCAGTGGGGGAAAATCTGAATAGAGAAGCCTGAGTCCTGTCAAGACTCTAGCCACAAAGTTCTCACTGAAGCCTGGACCTGAAGCTGTGATAAACTGAAGAAAATTAATGTTGTATTATTTAATAGCCAATATTACTCTGTAACCCATCCTATTCCCTATTTTCTCAAACCCCAGTTCTCAGCCTAGTTCAAAAGGAGCCAGACCTGAAGGCAAGATTGAGGAATATGATCACTCCCTGCTAGCTAACCAGTTTAAAGTGGGACCTTGACTTTGTGTCCAGGTAAACAAAGAGCCAGCTTGGGCCAGGACCATCCCCAGAAGATGACTTTCCTGTCCCTGCCTTTCCACCTGATCAAAGTCTCCAGGAGGAAGTCTAAGGGGTGGGAGGCAGCATGGATCCTGATTGGGGTGGTTTTGTTTTTAAGCCAAGATTACTAGAGGAGATTGGATGCCCATAGAGCAATTCACATTCCTTAATGACTGGAGGGGTGTGATCATCCATACCTGAAGGTCAACTCACCTAAAAGTCAGGATAGTCTTACCTTTGGCAGGGGTGGTCCAAATGGTATACTGTCCAGCCATGGTTTAAGAGACCCTGTTCTAAGTGGCACAGTGGATAGAGCACCAGTCCTGGATTCAGGGGGACCTGAGTTCAAATCCGGCCTCAGACACATAACACTTACTAGTTGTATGACCCTGGGCAAGTCACTTAACCTCATTGCCTAGCCAAAAAAAAAAAAGACCCTGTTGGTCTCTCTAGAGGTCACTAGTCACCAGGAGAGGTCATTGACCCAATTTCTTGCTAGGTTATAAACTGATTATGGCTTTTTGTTGAGGTGCCAGTGCAACCCATTTTACTAACAGTACACATGTCACTGTTAATAAAATGATATCTTGTCCTGGAGAAAACTGTGCCTCAGTATCATTTTTACTCACTAACAAAACTATCATAAAAATCCTAATTTCTACTGTCAGGTAATTATTGTATGAACAAGATTTATCATGCCCTTCCTAATTCTGTGCCAGAAGAATAAATGTACTCTCACCACGAGTTTGCCAGCAAGACTAATCTTCTAAACTTGGGGATCTTTTAGTTCTGATGTCACTCTATCTCTTGTCTCTGTCTCTCTCCTCTCCCTTTCTCCCTACTTTTTTTTCCTCTTCTCTCTTCTACTTTTCCTTCTCCTCCTTCTCTCTCTCTCTCTTTCTCTCTCTCTCTCACACACACACACACACTCACACACACATACACACATGTACATGCATGTGCAGGAAATTTCTCCTTAAAATGTTGCTTCTTAAATTTTTCTCCATATTGGTCTAGAGACCAATCGAGGGGAAGGATAACATGTGACTTTTTGGATCAATGTAATAAAGTTATTAAACACACAAGATTAAAATAAACATTTATCACTTTAAGGACATTTCAGCCAACCTACCAAATAATTATTTAGATCATAAATTTAATTCCAGTACAAATCTAAGGAGCTCTTCCTTGTAATAGGGCTCAGGTGGGGAAATAATGGTGGTCTTAGGTATAATAACAATACCTAGCCCTAATTTTTTCTTACCAAGAAATGATTATGCACTTTCTCTTTTCAGTAGGGATTCAGGGTCTCCTTGCCTCACCTTAACTTCCACTGTATTTCCACTGACCATCTCTTTAAAGGCAAAACCTGCCCCCAGTCCCCTCCCCTGGGTCACTTTAAACCATACCAAAAAATAAATGCATTAGCCAGTCAGAACTGACGGCTACCAATTTTTCTTTTATATCAATAGAGATAACTTTATACACAACGAAAGATCAGTAAACAATCAAAGAATAATAGATTTGGAATGTCAGCATCCTACCCTACTGGCAATAGGGAGTAGGATGGGCTTCCCCTCCCACCTTGTCCCCCTTAACACATGCTCCCTTTGGGAGGGAGGAAGAAATAGAAAGTGAATACTTAACAGAAAGTGGCTTGCCTGCCAGGATCAGAGAAAGAGAATATGAAGGTATCAGGGAATGGGTGTGTCTATGGCTCGCCAGCCCACTGCAGAGGTGCTGCTTTCCGCTCCTCAGCCCTAATCACCATCATCTGCATCAGCAACCAGTAAGATTGGGGGGTGGGGCAGGGCACTGAGGTTCAGGGAACATTGCTCTGACCCTATCTCAATTCTCCACATGACTGGCCAAGATGCATTCTCTTCATCCTTTATAATCTTCCAAAGTTTAGTTTAAACATCACAGGTCTTTATGAACTTGAAACAAAAGTCTCAAGTGGCTCAGTGGATAAAGCACCAGCTCTGGAGTCAGGAGGACCTGAGTTCAAATCTGGCCTTGCACACTTGACACTTAACTAGCTGTGTGACCCTGGGCAAGTCACTTACCCTCGATTGCCTCACCAAAAAAAGTCTGCTTAGCTGCCCATAGTTACTCCTTGAATGTTATATCTCCTTAAGATGCTCATGAAACTGTTAGGCCAGGAAGGGTTACACAAAATTCTAAAAATCTGCTCATACAAATATGCAAACAGAAGATGAAGCTGGGTTATGTTATATTACTTAGATACCAAACTCAGAAGTCAAAAAGTTCCTCCATTTAGCCATAACATCAAGGAGAATGAGTGAATGAAGTAGAAGGGTTGGGGTTTAAAACAAAACAAAACAAAAACTTTTTTTTGTTATTCTGAACTTCATAAACACCAACAAACATAAAAATTTCCATCTACAAAGAACAGAGAAAGAAGATCACATAGGAAACTGTCAATCTATAATATACAACTTGTGGGATTGGGAGCTGATTTGGGGATCCCCACACCACTAAACCTCTAAACCTCAACAGTCCTACTACAAAAATTTTTCTCCTGGTTCTGCTTACTTCACCCTCCAACAGTTCCTGCAAGTTTTCCAAGCAGAAGGGCTGTCTTAGCCAAAGAATGAAGAAGCACACTTTGCCAGGGCCCCAGAAGGTCCGACACCTCAAATTAAGCAGAAGACTTCTGCCTCCTAAAGAATATGGAAGTAGCAAGTAAGACCACATGCCTCACCTTTGGCCCCCAGGACCTGGTTTGAGACTAAAGAGGGGACAAGTGCTTATCTGTTCTACCGTTAGTTTTCCTTCTGATTTCTGATCTGGCCAATGGTCACTCCTACTGTATATCCAAGCCAACATTTCCTCTTGACAACTTTCTGGCTCAATACTTCAGATGCAAAGGTCACAACTTTTGCCATTTAATGTGTCACTACAGGGCAAGAAGAAGCAGAGAAACTGAGGAAAACAGTTGATCAGAGGTAGAGGGATCAAATCTCACTGATTCCTATAGGATTCTAAACCCTCCCCACTGTCTTATGTGAATAGGGATTGATCAAGGGAGTTTTTTCAATCAACTTGAAGTCACAGGGTTTTTAAAAGTACCTCTTCCTATACTGGGTCTGAATATGACCACTGGCACCTTAAGAAGACAAAGACAATTCATTATTGGGTCTCAAAGACTGAGGCTGCTCCAAAAATAAATTGGCTGATTTGGAGTCATACCTTAGTTTCTCCTAGGGAACAAGTTCCAGTGACGATGAGTATGATTTGGTTAGCTAGGCTTAGTTTGGGATGTTCAGGAGTGAGGACAAGTGTGAGGCCTTGCCAAGCCCTTTCTAGGGCTGTTCATCCACATTTGGTTTGCCCAGCTCTCCCTTGTGGTTCCAAGAAGCTGTAGCATGCATAGCGGCCACACCCTCATAAAACCAACTCAGCAGACGGGCTAAACCAGGTTGAAGGCAACTGACAGGCCTCAAACCTTTTGACAAGATAGGAAGGTGTCTACTCTAAGCATGTGAAGACTGCCCCTAGAAGAATGGGTGGATGAGAACAATTTGTTTCCATGCCATTAAGGAGGCTGAAGCAGGCCTGTGGAGTGCTTGGAGCTTGGTCAGGCATCAAAGACACCAAGGTCATCCACTACATCCTGGGCTATCACCAATCATCTTTTTTTTTAATAGAAAATGTTTATTTTTTCCCATTTAATAGTATTTTATTTTCTCAATTACATGTAAAAATTGTTTTCAACATTCATTTTTATAAGATTTTGAGTTCCAAATGTTTTTCTCCTCCCTCCCCCCTCCCCAAGATGGCATGCAATCTGATATAGGCTATACATGTAGAAGCATATTAAACATATTTCTACATTAGTCACATTGTGAAAGAAGAATCAAAACAAAAGGAAAAAAACATGAGAAACTTAAAAAAGAAAATAATATGCTTCGATCTGCATTCAGACTCCATAGTTCTTTCTCTGGATGTGGACAGCATTTTCCATCATGAGTCCTTTTGAATTGACTTAGATCGTTGCATTGCTAAGAAGAGCCAAGTCTATAAAAGTTGGTCATCACACAATGTTGCTGTTACTAAGTACAATGTTCTCCTGGCCCTGCTCACTTCATTCAGCATCAGTTCATGTAAGTCTTTCCATGTTTTTCTGAAATCTGCCTGCTTATAATTTCTTATGGAACAATAGTATTCCACTACATTCATATACTATAACTTGTTCAGCCATTCCCAAATTGATGGGCATCTCCTCAATTTCCAGTTCTGTGCCATCACAAAAAGAGTTGCTATAAATATTTTTGTACATATGGGTCCTTTTCCCTTTTTTATAATCTCTTTGGGATACAGACCTAGTAGTGATATTGCTGGATCAAAGGGTATGCACATTTTTATAGCCATTTGGGCATAGTTCCAAATTGCTCTCCAGAATGGTTGGATCAGTTCACAACTCTACCAACAATGCATTAATATTTCAATTTTCCCATATCTTCTCCAATATTTATCATTTTCCTATTTTGTCATATTAGCCAATCTGATAGGTGTGAAGTGGTACCTCAGAGTTGTTTTAATTTGCATTTCTCTAATCAATAGTGATTTGGAGCATTTTTTCATATGACTATAAATAGCTTTAATTTCTTCATCTAAAAACTTCCTGTTCATATGCTTTGACCATTTATGAATTGGGGAATGACTTGTATTCTTACAAATTTGACTCAGTTCCCTATACATTTTAGAAATGAGGCATTTATCAGAGACACTGGCTGTAAAGATTGTTTCCCAGCTTTCTGCTTCCCTTCTAATCTTGGTTGCATTGGCTTTGTTTGCATCACCAGTCATCTTGATTTTTGTCCTGCCACTGGACTTCAATGACTCAGAAAGAAATAGTGAGGCTGATGACTTTGTACAACTCTGCCTCACTCAAATCCAATTCATGCACAAGTCAAGCCATCACCCATGATGTCATTGATCCTTTTCAAAAACAAAGAACAAACAACAGGAACAAGTTGTCTGGGACTCTTGGGAGGACGATCTCATCAGAAAAGTTACTAGTTGGGGCAGCTAGGTGGTGCAGTGGATAGAGTACCAGCCCTGGAGTCAGAAGGACCTGAGTTCAAATCCAGCCTCAGACACTTGACACTTACTAGCTGTGTGACCCTGGGCAAGTCACTTAACCCCATTGCCCAACCAAAAAGAAAATTAAAAAAAAAGAAAAGTTACTACTAAGTGTTGGGCTATAAAAGAAATGACAGACCACTTTATTCCAAGTCCTTTTTTTTTTTAACCTTTTCTCTTGTACTTCTAGAGTGTATAGAACAACTGTCCTCCTCCAACCTCTCAGATTTGTCAATATTTGTCTTTTCGCAGAAGCCCATGGCCAGCCATTCATGCTTTCCCAGGTAGCCTGACAGAGTTAGGGTTATGGGCAGTGTTCTTCAAACTCAGCATGTGTCTAAAGAAGCAGAGATCCAGATTTCCTAGATAGAAGAATCCCAGAATGTAATCTTGGCAAAGTAGGGAAATGTATTTGCCAGCATCAACCTTTGATGTTGCCTGAAGAATACCTCTAAGTTAAAGGATTTGGAAATCTTCCTTTACAGAGATAAGAGAAATTCCTGAGCAGTAGGCCTCTTGGAAAAAGAAGATTGCCATATGGCCCATAAAGCTGGAGAAGTAGTAAAAACAAAACAAAACAAAAAACAACTAAACTCAGTAGGTCAAGGAACAGATCTGGTTTTTGCTGTCTGTAATTACCATGACAGTGCAGGTCTGATTGGAAGGGGGTTCCATGCTCACCAAACCCAAAATGTGTTTTATTTTTGGACCTTAAAATCATGCACAGAATGCTGCTGATGAATTTTGTACCTTGAAGAGGCTTGCATGACTGCTTCTGGGAGAATCACAAGAGACTTGATGTATAATGGAAGTGCCTTGAGGGACTTGAAGCATGCACAAACATTCTGTAAATGGTTCTGGTCTGCTAAGTGATATCAATTGGTGTCAATTAGTTAAATGGACCTGGGGCACTAGTCACTGGTTATTGACAGTGAGGGGAAAGCATACTGGAATGGGGGTTCAAGTCAATATCAGGAGAGAAAGATACACTGAACTCCTGAGGGGGCACCCCTAGTGGCCTACTCACATGTTGCTGAACAAAGCTGAAGAAAATCACAAAACTTAGCTGAATGGGTCCTCTACATAATTTCACCGGACCCTCCCTACCGCACCACCCTAGTCAATTCACTATTTTACTCACCATAGCAACTTTTCCAAACCTTTTCATCCATCCTTAAACCTCCCAGGCTTTACCCTTTCAGCTGAGAATGTTGGCTCATATTTTACTGGAAAAAAAAATAAAGCCATTCACTGAGAGCTCCCTCTTCTCCCCCTCCTCCTCATCTGGTATCATTCTAGAGTGCATAGAGCAACTGTCCTCCTCCAACCCACTTGTAATGTTTGTCTTTTGGCAGAAGCCCATGGCAAGATGTTCATGCTTACCCAGGTGGCCTGAGAAGGGATTATGGCCAATGTTCTTCAAACTCAGCATGTGTATAAAGAAGCAGAGATCCAAATTCCCTAGACAGAAGAATCCTAGAATCTAGCCTCAGCTAAGTAGGGAGATTTCTTTGCCAGCACCAACCTCGGGAATTGCCTTCTGCAACTATCTTCTCCTTCACCCGTTTCATATGGAGCAGTGGCCCTTCTTCTTGCTGAAGCAAACCTCTTTCTTCTTGCACAAGTGAGAACAATATGGAATTATGACCAAAGAGTTATTAAATTACCTATACCCTTCAACCTAGCAATATTTGGTCTGTTTCTGAAGATAATTAGGGAAAAAGGAAAAGAATCTATATTTTCTAAAATGTTTACAACAGCTCTCTTCACAGTGGCAAAGAATTGGAAATTACAGGGATGCTCATTGAATGGGGAATAGCTGAACAAGTTGTGGTATATGATTGTAATGCAATACTACTATAAGAAATGACAAGCTCAGTGATTTTGGAAAAATATGGAAAGACTTGCACAAAATAATGAAGAGCAAAATGAGCAGAACCAAGAGAACATTATATACAGTAACAGCAATATTGTTTTTAAAATGACTTTGAAAGAATAAATTATTTTGACTATTATAAGAACCCAAATTAACTATGAAGGACATATGAAGAAATATGTTATCTGTATACAAAGAAAGAACTGATAAATAGAAGTAGGTATATAATAATTTTGCATACATATATACCCATTCGTATCTAATGGTAGCCATCTCTAGTGCGCGAGGGGGGAGAAAAGAAAAAATAGAAATAACTTGATAACTTCGTCATGTATGTGAAAGGAAAAGCAAGTTGTGCATAGTAGATTTGCAGTTTTATGAACAATAAATTTTTTATTATAATATGTTATTTTATTGTACTATATTATGGAAATACTTGTTTTATTCCATAAATTAAAAATAAAATTTAATAATGGAAAAAAACAAGTGATACTATTCCATCCTGTCTCTGGCAGGTAATCCCTTCTACCAACCTTATCTCTCACTAATCTTCATTCTTTTGCTATCTACTGACTCTTCCCTACTGTTTATACACATGCCCAGGCTTTCTCCGTCTTTGAAAGAACTTTGCTTCATTCATGCATTCCTTTTAGCTATCATGATATAAAGTTCTTCCTTTTCATGGCAAAACTCCTTGAGAAGTAGGTATCTACCTATGGTAGGTACTTCCCCTTCCTTTTCTTTCATTCTCTTCTTAACTTTTGCAATTTGGCTTCCAACCTCATTATTCAATCTAAAATATTCTCTCCCGAATTTACATTTCATAATGATCCCTTAACAGCCACTTCTAAATAGTCTTTTTTCAATCTTCATCCTTCTTGATCCTATCATCAGCCTTTGACCCCCTTTTTGCCTTAATACTCTTTTCTCCCTTGGTTTCTAGGACATGCTCTCTCCTGATTCTCCTCCCACCTCTCTGACTGCTCCTTCTTCGTCTTCTTTGCTGGATCTTCATCCAAGCCACGTTCGTTAACTGTGAAGGTCCCCCCAAGTGTCTGTCCTGAGCCTTTTTATCTTCTCCTTCTGTAATACATCATTTGATAAACTTATCAGCTCTGATGAATTTAATTTATCATCTAGATGGAAATAACTTTCAAATCTACTTGTCCAACTTTAACTTCTCTTCTGACGTCCTGTCTCATATCTCCAACTGTCTATCAGACATTGCAAGCTAGATGCCCCACAAGCCTCTTAAATTCAACATGTCCAAAACTGGACTCATTATCTTTCCTCCCAAACCCTTCTCTCTCCTAACTTTTCCATTATTATTGAGGGTACCTCAGTCCTCTCAAACACCCAGACTCACAACCTGGGTATCATCCTCAAATCCTTACTCTCTCTCTACCCATTTCCAATCTGTTGCCAAGACCTGTCATTTCTTTTTTTTCTTTTTAATTGCTTTTTCCAATTATACGTAAAGACAATTTTTAGCATTCATTTTTGATTTAAAATTTTGAGTTCCAAATTTCCCCCCACCCAAGAGGATAAGCAATTTTATGTGGGCTATATATGTGCAATCACGTGAAACATATTTCCACATTAGTCGTGCTGTGAAAGAAGAGACAGAACAAAATGAAAAACACACACATACACAAAAAATAAAAATAGTATGCTTTGATTTGCATTCAGATTCTATCAGTTCTTTCTCTGGATATGAAGTTTCCATCATGAATCTTTTGGACTTCTCTTGGATCATTGTATTGTATTGTATTGCTAAGTCAATCATAGTTGATCATCGCACAATGTTGCTCATACTATGTACAATGTTTTCCTGGTTCTACTCACTTCACGTTGCATCACTGCATGTAAGCCTTTCCAGAAGACCTGCCATTTCTACTTAACAACATCTCTCATATATACTCCCTGCTCTTCTCTGACACTGCCACCACTCTGATGCAGGCCTTTATCACCTCATGCCTAGACTACTGCCTTTTATTGATCTTCCTGCTTCAAGTTTATCATCACTTCAATCCATCCTTCACTCAGCTGTCAAACTGATCTTAAAACACAGGCCTATGGGCCTGTGTGGTGCAGTGCAGAATGATTGAGTGCACTGAACTAGGTGGTGCAGTGAATAGAGTGCCAGACCTGGAGTCAGGAAGACTCATCTTTCTGAGTTCAAATCCAGTCTCAGACATTTATTAGCTCTGTCACCCTGGACAGTCACTTAACCCTGTTTGCCTCAGTTGTCTCATCTGTAAAATAAACTGGAGAAGGAAATGGCAAACCACTCCAGTATCTTTGCCAAGAGAACCCCGAATGGGGTCACAAAGAGTTGGACATAACTAAAACTCCTGAACAACAAAAGCATAGGTCTAACCATTTCATCCTTCTTCCCCATTATATAAACTCCAATGGCTTCCTATTATCTCCAGGATCAAATAAAAATGTGCTGTTTGGCATTTGAAGCCCTTCACAACTTGGCCCCTTTCTACCTTTCCAGCCTTTTAACATGTTACTATCCTCCACATACTCTTCAATCCAGTGACACTGGCCTTCCTGCTGTTCCTCACAACGTTTCATCACCCAAATCTGAACATTTTCCCTGGCTATCTCTCATACCCAGAACCTTCTCTCCCCTCCTCTCTGCCTTCTGGCTTCCTTTGATTCTCACCTAAAGTCTCTTTTTCTGCAAGAAACCTTTCTGAAATCTTATTGCCTTTCCTCTGAGACTATCTCCAATTTATCCTGTTTGTACATAGGGACTTTTTTTGTTTGTTTGTTTGTTTTTTACCTTTCTTTGTATCCTCAGAGCTTAGCACAGTGCCCAGTACCTAGCGTGTGTTTAATAAATACTTTTTGATTGGTTGAGGAAGGCTGTCAGATAGATTCTGGGATAGTGAGTCCCGAGCATACTCTCCACTTGAGGACCAAATTGCATTTTGTGACTACCTGTTAACAGGAAGCACCTCAGCTATAGATGCAGAAGGATGACTCACGGAAATTCACAGCCTTAAATCTGAGGCAGAAGCCACCTTCTGGAGACTCAAAGCTTTATTGTTGTTTGCCTTGATTCTCAAAGATGGCCAATGACATTTTCATTTCAAATGACTAATGTGGAAATTTCAAGATGTCTTGAATTGCAAGTTAATGCTTTTAAGTGAAGCAGAGTTGTGTAAAGTCATCAGCCTCACTCTCTCCTCCAGTCATTGGAGCCTAGTGGCAAGACATGGGTCAGGATGACTGGAGATGGTCTCAGTTGCAGTGAGAGACCTTGACCTTTTTAAGTTAAGGTCTTTGCCAGGTCTCAGTTTGTCTGAGGCAACACTCATTCAGTGATTTAAAGCTAGGTAAGAATTGAGGCAAATGATGGTCTGGTTTGCCTTCATAAAAGAATCAGTCTGAGAGGGGAAGACCTACTTATACAGGGTATTCCAAAAAGTTTTAACTATTAAAGCTTAAAACTGCACTAAGACTTTGGGATATTTTGCATATGTATGGTATTTCTTGATAGAACATAAATTCCTTGGAATTTGGGATTGTTCCATTTTTTTGTCTTTGTATCCCTAGCACTTTAGTATAGTGCATGGCATACAGTAAGTCTTAATAAATGCTTGATGATGGGGGGATAGATTAATTCCCATCCACACTGACCTTCTCTCCTTTCTCTGACCTCCTATACTTTAGAATAGGTGCCACATAGTTTACCACTTAGTAACTCTCTGCTTTTTTTTTCTTCAGATCTCTTCATCTAAATGATAATGTCCTTGAGGGCAGAATCCATTTTTCATGCTTCATTGTATACCACTCTCCTACTATTCTTAGCACAGTGCTAGTACAGTACAGATAGTAGATATTTTTAAAAATACTTTTTGATTATTCATTGGTTGGAGAAAAAGTATCCCTTTGGTAATAAAACAATTTAATAACTTTTGCTGCTCATCTTTCTAAGTTTTGTAATAATTCATCCTGAAAGGTGAAATACTGATGCTAAAGTACTTTGGCCACATAATGAGAAGACAGGACTCACTGGAAAAGACCTTGATGTTGGGAAGGATTGAAGGCAAAAGGAAAAGGGGACAACAGAGAATGTGATGGATAGATAGTGTCATGGAAACAATGAACATGAACTTGGACAGACTTCGAGGGACAGTGGAGGAGAGAAGAGCCTGGTATGCTGTGGTCCATGAGGTCACAAAGAATCAGAGGCAACTGAACAAGAACTTTAAAAATTTGTGTCTGTCAAAATGCTATTTTATCTTGGCATGTATTTCATAATGAGTAAGGGGGAGAGGGAAGTATCACATCCTATTTGTAGTTACAGAATAAATTTGAATGTTTATTGTGCCCCAGGCAGGGAGAAGGAAGTAATTTTTTCTTAGAAGAGATCATGTAACAATTAGTATTGTACAACTTGAAAAATGATACAGTAACATCCCACGACCATTTAAAGTCCAAATAGGGAATTGATAGAGCTGAACTAGAATTAATTAGGACAACCACCCACATCAGAGATCAGATCATTCAACTTCTTAGAAGGGGAATTTCAGCAAATGGGGCTCTTCTGTTAGAAGAATGAATGAGAAGTCTTAATTGACTCTATTCCATTATGTCAAATTATACCAAAAACCTCCCCACAGTGAGTGAAGACTGACAATGAGAACATCTGAGGGATGTGGGGGAGAAAATTGTCTTTTAGAAAGCAGAGGAATTGTTTTTGTCACTGCTCTTTTTGAACACTGTTGTTCTCTTATAATAAAATTAGTGCTTGGCTAATTGGCTTTTCTGGAAGCCAATTACTTTTCAACAGCTTCAAAATATATTTTAGGCATCTGAAAGTGGAGATTAAGTCGAAACCAGGAGTGTGTTAGAACCAGCTCTTACAGGCTCTCAAGAGCTGATTATTAAATTTTCAGTGGAAGCATTTACACCTTAGAAATCAGCAAATATTAAAAACCAGGGATTAATTTGTTGTTTTATTGATGGTCTAGATTTAAGAAATTGGTGGAGAAAATGTTTGTAATGCAGATTAAATTTAGAAGTGTGTCATGCATTAATTTTTTTCGAAAGCTGGTTGTTAAACATTTAATAGCACATCCCTGGTTGAAACCAATATGTTCAGGCAACTACTTGTTATTGACCTTTCAAAAATATGCATTTATAGAATTTTAGAGCTCCATGGAATCTTTGTGATTACATAGTACTATTTTCCCATTTTATAGAAAAGGAAACTGAAGCCCAAAACATTCAAGGAACCCTGGGAGGAAATGTTCAGGCCATCATTTATTTATTTGTTCATTTGTTTGTTTGTTTGTAATCTTTACTTTTTACCAATTTTTTTGTTTTTACATCATTTTCATTACTCCCCACACTCCAATCTGGTAAACCATCCTTCCTAACAAAAAATTTAAAAGGGGGTGGGGTGGGGAAGTATGGGAGCAGTTCAGCAAATCTAATCAACTCATTCCTAAGTCTGAAGTACATGCTTGCAATGTTCAACACCTATAGTCCACTACCTCTGCAAAGATGGGAGGGAGACACATTTTTTTATACATTCTTTAGGCTAAGCTTGGTCATTATAATCACAGCATTCAGCTTTGCTTTGTTGTTGTTTCATTTCTATAGTTCTAATCATTCTTTATATTTTCCTGGTTCAGCTAACTTCAATCCTTACCAGTTCATCTAAATCCTCACATGCTTCTTCAAATATACTGTTGTGATTCTATCACTTCAGTCACGTCTGACTCTCCATGACCTCATTTGGGGTTCTCTTGACAAAGATGCTGGAGTGGTTCGCCATTGCCTTCTCCAAATCATTTTACTGATGAGGAAACTGAGGCAAACAGGGTTAAGTGACTTGCCCAGGGTCACACAGTTAGTAAGTATCTGAGGCCACATTTGAACTCAGGAAGATGAGTCTTCCTGACTTCAGGCCCAGTGCTCTATCTGTGCCACCTAACTACCTCAAATTTTCCATATTCACCAAGCAAAGGCAAGTAGGTGGTACAGGGAATAGAGATCTAGACCTAGAATCAAAAAGACCTGAGTTCAAATGTGACTTCAGACACTTACTAGCTGCATGACTGTGTACAAGGTATTTAACCTCTGTCTACCTCAATTTCCTCAACTGTAAAATGGGGATAATAGTAGTACTTATATCCCGAGGTTGTTGTAAAGGCCAGATGAGATATTTGTAAAGCACTTAGCACAGTGCCTGATGCCCAATAGATGTTTAATAAATATTTGATTGCTTCATTCCTTCCTTTTCTAATGGTATAGTAATAGTCCTTCCATTTGCATGTCATAATTTTTAAACCATTCTTACCATTTCCAAATTAATGGTCATGCAGGTCAATGTTTAAAAAACAGCTCTCCCAAAACAACAACAACAACAACAACACATTTTGAAGTTTAATTGTGAAAAGTCCATTGGATTTGGCAATTAAGAGATTGTTGGTAACTTTGGAGAGAGTGGTTTCAGTGGAATGATGAGGTCAGAAGTCAGACTGTAAAAGATTAAGAAGAGAGTGAGAGGAAAGTAGGGACACTTATTTTAGACAGCCTCCTCAAGAAGGTTAGCCACGAAGGGAGGATATAGGATAAGCATTAGCAGGAAAAGAAGGATCGAGTGAGGGTTTTTGACGATGAGGGAGATGAGTATGTTTGTAGGCAGTGGTTTAGTTTGCATTATTGCCATTTTCTCATCACTTTATTAAGTATAGAGAATTAACAAAACAATAAGTCAAGCCCTTAATTGTGGCATTTTCTGTTTTCTGAGGTATAAATGCTCCCAGTTGGCTCATATGGCCAGTTTGAACACATGTCATTGAATCTATTTTTGGTTCTTTTGCTACCACAAAATTTCTATGAACACGTTGGCCTCTTTGGGTATGTATGCCTAAGGTAGAGTTCACAATGGATAAAGAGGATCCAGATGAGACTTATCTGATACTCACTCAGTATAAAAGAGTTAAGGGAATAGACAGGTAGGAGCCCATGACCTAAGATTAAAAGTGAAATCATCTCAAGAGTGATGGGAAGGACTAAAAAACAAAAACTAAAAAAAACTAAAAAACTACATATTTCAACCAGAGACAAAGGTGAGGTGTCTAAAGAAATCTGTGTGATTTTACAAGGAAATCATCAACCAACTTAAATTTTTAAGAGTATATGTGGAATAATTTTACATATGTGTGTGTTTGTGTGTGTGTGTGTGTATGTGTGTGTATACCTATTTGTGACTAGTGGTAGTACTCTCTAGGGCAGGGGAAGGAGAAGAAAAAGAAATTTACATGATAATTTTGTTGTATATTTGAAAGGAATGGCAAGTTGTACATAGTAGATTTGCCATTTCATGCACAATCATATTTTTATTGTACTATGTTATAGAAATACCTATTTTATTCCATAAATTAAATTTTTTAAATTTAAAAAATAATTTAAGGCCAGTAGAAGCAAGGAACTGAAGTTGAATACTAAAGAGTAACACAATGCTATAAGGATAATATAATTAATTTTAAATCTCAGAACAAGCTAGAACTTACAATGAATACAAATGGCAATGAAAATGTTTTTTCAGCTTTAATGCAGGCAAGGGGTAGATCAAAGAAAATATAGAACAGCTGCTCTGGGTGGATGGGGCAACACAACAGATGACAGAGAGAAGACAGAATTACTCAACCCTCAATTTGTTTTCTCTCCCCAAGAGGATTATATTCAAATAGAAATATAGAACAAAAATGTTTAAACATTGAAATTGTTTGATTGGAATTGAAACCCAAGCTAAATAGGAAAATGATAAAAGACCACCTAGCTACCCTCAATGAGGTCAAGTCATCAAGCTTAGAGAAATTCCATCCCAGGACATTGAAAGGATTTGGGAATATGATTATTAAGTCATTCTCAGTTATCTTTGAAAAATTGTGTAGAACAAGAGTGGTGCTATGGAATTGAAGATATACAAATGTATTATTCCATTTTCAGAAGTAAGAAGACATTGATATTGTGAGATGAGTGAAATCTGAGATAAGTGAGGAAACAAAGGTTTGAGCTTCTGAGCATATCAATTTATTAAGCGATGCATGCCAATTGAATAACAAATTGGGACCAGGCCTCCCCAGCTAAGCACTGGAATCCAAATACTGAGGGAGACACATTTTTATGCATTAAAAGAAAACAATTAACAGCATATAAACCAGGATACAAGATTAGGTCATCTGATTTCTAATTAGAAGAAAAATTAGGGGCTTTTCGAGTAGAGAGGGAGATGAGTAAGTTTTGAAAGCTGGTAGGGGGGAGAGTGAGCTGGTGGACTTTTCTAGATGTGAAACAGGATGTCATTGAATTCCCATAATTAGCAAGCAGGTAGTATTTACAGGAAAAATGAAAGCTAGGTCTCAAAATGGAGTTAGTTTTATAAGATGGAGTCGATTTGGTTCATACAATTCTCTCAATGGATTCATCATAAAATTTTAAAATACATAATTAAGGGAGTGGTTTACAAAGTCTTCGAAAGGGAAGTGGTCATCATTGTAAGACAGTATGGGTTCATTTAGAATAAATCATGTCAAACTAATTTTATATCTTTTTTTTTTTACAAGATCATTCAACTAGTAAATTGGGAGGTCTGTAAACACTATTTCTGGATTTACACAAGGCATTTGTCAAAGTTCCTCACAGTATGCTGATGGACAAGAAGGAAATGAGCAAAGCATTGATAGGTTCAAATGATAGGTTCAATACTATTTAAATGACTGAGCCCAATGAATGGCCCTATGCAATTTAATATTTTTATCAATAAGTTGGATGAAGACATAATGGTATGGGGAATCACACAAAACCAGAAGTGATAGATAGTGCTGAATGATAAAATTAGCTGCCAAAAAAAGATCTCAGTAGCTTAAAACAATACACAAAATCTAATATGGTGAAATAGACATCAATACATCAAGTGATTTTTTTTAAAGTGATGGTACATTTGTTATCTCCTTACCCAGCTCATTCAATTCCCTGTGAGCCACTTTTGTTTTGTCACTTCCAGGGTAAGGTTTTCTTGTCAGATAAAATGGCATCAAACATAAGACATGGGCAGTTATGGTACATTGATGAAGATCACAATACTTTTATAAGTTAATAGATGGTCATCAAGAGTTCCTAGGCAAAAAATATGCATCACTCCGTGGATAACCTGGTGATGAGTCTCTGAATTTAGGCTGGCCCTCAGACAACACATATTACACATCACCAGTTCCATACTTCCTTCCCTACCCCAGAAACGAAATGACTAAATCACAGAATGTCTGTTGAATTGCAACATGTAGAAAAGAAAATTTTATTTGGGACATAAAGAGCTGATAAAAAAAATGGTGTCTGAGAATGGGATCTAGACTTCTGCACTGTAGCTTTTAAAAAGAGTTAGCAGACTTCCAGCCAAGGACAGAGTTTGCAAATCTAATCAAAAGGACATTGAATTAAAAATGAAGGAAAAGGAAACTGGCTATGTATGTTCACCAAGTTAGATACTATAGAAAATTAGTTCAATGAATGAATAAGAACAATAATTGAGACATGGAAAAAGTTCACAGTTAATGAAATCCAAGAAAGAATCATAAATCTAGAGCTTGAAGAGGTCCTGGAGGACATCTCCTTACTTTAAAGATGAGGAGACTGTGGCCCAATCAGGTTAAGAGACTTGTCCAAGGAGGTTAATCCAATTAGGCTAAGCAATTTATGGGATTTAAATCCAAATCATCAGACTACTGGGTTCTTGCACCACAAGCCAATAGTAAAACCCATGAACTCAGATGTCTTTAAAGAAGGACCCAAAGTTTAGGCAACAAGCAAGATGAGCTAGAGGTCCTAACACAAGTAGACAAAATTTGTCCTAAAAGTATTGTTGTGACTTCATTGGCTACAACACAAGCTTCAGGTGTGGATTTGAATTTTGTGTTTCAGTTGTTTTCAGTTGTGTCTGACTCTTTGTGAGCCCATTTTGGGGTTTTCTTGGCAAGAATATTGGACTGGTTTGCCATTTTGTTCTCTAGATCATTTGCACATGTCACTTTAAACAGGGTTAAGTAGTTTGCCAAGGTTCACAGAGGTAGTAAGTGTCTAAGGCCAGATTTGAACTCAGGAATTCATATTCCAGAGTCTTCTTGACTCTGGGCCCATGCCACCTAGCTGCCCCTGTGGATCTGAATAAGAATGCCTTATTCAAAGAAACATAATAGGTAAAAGAGAGGAGATAGCAGTTTAGATTAAAAAAATATACTCATGAGAGGAAACATAGAGCAAAGTAAGGACAAGAAGAACACGGTTGAGAGCATTTGAGCAAAGATCAATGGAGGGCAAAAAGAGGTGATTTTGTGATCAGAGTATGCTACAGTCCACCTGGACAGAAAGAAGAAATAATTGAAAACTCCACAGGAAAGATCACAAACCTAGGACAGATGTGGTTTATTAATAATGAGAGTCTTCAACTAACAAAACATCTGCTGGAGCTTTCTTTCTGCCAAAGGGTGAACAACTAATACTCCCTGATTTGCCTTGGTGATAATTTTCTCTTTCAAAAGTTATAAGGACCAAAACAGGAAATTTCAATTTGGGCCTGATTCTCACTAACAGGGAAAAACTGTTTGCTGGGATGGAAATGATGGGAACAAAACTGGGAGAAGTGTCCACTGCCGCTTAGAATCTGTGATAGAAAAGAGGAAAACTGAGCATTGCCTAACATGTACCCTAACTTTTAGAAAGTAGTTAGCTAGCTAATAATAATAGCTAGCATTTCTATAGTGCTTTAAGGTTTACATAATGCTTTATAAATATTATCTCATTTTATCTTCACAATAACCCTAGGAAATAGGTGTAATTATTATCCCCATTTTTCAGCTAAGGAAACTAAGACAGACAAAGGTTGTGACTTGTCCAGAGTCGCACAGCTAATAAGTATCTGAAGCCAGATTTAAACTCAGGTCTTCCTGACCCTAGGTTTTTCAATCTATCCACTGCCACCTAGCTGCCTCTAGGTCATAGGTCAAATGAATCAAAAGAAGTATAGGGTAGGCTTCACTGGGCCAATTTGTATAGAGAAAGTAAGCCCAGGAGGGATGGTTGCTCTCAAAAATAAACTTCTGATGACACAAAGGGAAATAAATGCAATGAGAAACAAAAATGAGAGTTGTTTGAAGACATTGATATACATGAGCAAGGAACTCACCCACTAACTTAGATTTTTGAAAGATGTAGAGATGATAGAAACAATGGCTGGTAACAAGATGAAGATAGGAGAGCTGCATTGTCCTGAAGAAGTACTGTTAGGAGCACTCACACTCAGAATGAGCTGAAGTCAGTAGGACAATCCAAGGAAAGGGGAGGAGTAGGACATTGATACTGGCAACACAGAAGTCAAAACTGCCCATGTCTTATGTTTGATGCCATTTTATCTGACAAGAAAACCTTACCCTGGAAGTGACAAAACAAAAGTGGCTCACAGGCAATTGAATGAGCTGGGTAAGGAGATAACAAAAACAATAATAATTGCTAATAATGATAATAGCTAGCATTTATATAACTCTTTAAAGCTTGCCAAATATTCTACATCTTATATGTGTGATTTTAGTTGATCCTTACAATAGCCTTATTAGGTAGAATAGTAGATTTATTATTATTATTACCAATATTATTGTTATCATTCCCATTTTACAGATGAAGAAACTGAGGCTTTAAAAAGGCAGTGTCTTGCCCAGGGTCACATACCTAGTAAGAATTTGATGCAGGATTTGACTTGAGGTCTTCCTGACTCCAAGTCAAGCCCTTTAGACTCTATGCCACATAAAAACACAAATAATCTATATTCTCAGGTACTGGAAGACATGAGTGTGAGGTCACTGTCAGTGATATTAGAAAGAATAGGGATAAATGGGAGAGGTATCACAAAATTGAAGAAGGGCAAAATGTCCCAATTAAAAAATAAAAGACACAAAAAAACAATGTCTGAGAGTTAGAATCCAGTGAGCTTGGCTTTTTGACCCTTAGGAAAATTCTAGAACAAGTCATTATGAACAGATGCTTATCCCAAATCCCAAAACAATTTGTTCTGTGAAGTTTGGATTCAAAGGATTTGTTCTGTGAAGTTTGCATTCAGTCAAAGGGCCAAAGTTGAGGACCCTAGAGGGCCACATGTGGCCTTGAGGCTGCAGGTTCCCCACTCCTGTGGCTAGACCTAGCCCTTTATTCAATGTGCCACTTTGCTGCCAAACTTATCAAATTTCCAGATGACACTAAGCTGAGAGAAATGGATAACAAACATATTGCATAACAGTCAGCATATTGGATGACAGTCGGGACCCAAAAGAACCTTAACAGGTTAGCAGATTGGATTGAATCTATCAAGATGGAATTCAGTAGGGAACAAATGTAAAGTTGTATACTTCTTTTCAAAAAATCAGCTTCACAGGTATAGGATGGATGTGGCATGCTTAAATGGCAGTATGTCTGAAAAAGATCTGAGGGTATCAGTGGGACACAAGCTCAATCTGAGTCAGCAGGGTTGATGAGGCAAGCAAAAAAAAAAGTTAATGAAATATTGGACTGCATTAAGAAAAGCATTGCTTCCAGGAATAAGGAGGAACCTCTGCACTCATATCTGGAATATTATGCTGAGTTCCAGATGCCACAGTTTAAGAAGGATATTGATCAACTATAAAGTATCTAGAAGTGCACAACCTAGATGGTGAAGGGTCTTGAGTCCCTGTTTTATGAGAAAAGATGAAAAGATTTAGGGGGGAAAGTTCGCTTAGAGAAGAGAAAACTCAGGGGGGCGTGGTAGCTCTTCTGGAATTTGAAGGGTTTTGGGTGGAACAGGGATTAGTTTCATTCAGTTTGACCCCAAAGACAGAATCAGGAGCAATGGGTAGAAATTTCAAAGAGATAAATGTAGGCTTGATGTCATGTCAAACATCTAACAATTCAAGATATCCAAAAGTGACATGCATTGACAGGAGGTGTTCAAGCAGAGGCTGAATGAGCATATATCAGGTATGTAATATTAGAAAAAACCTCCTCACCCTGCCAAATCAATTTACCCTGAGCACTAAGATTCCTAATTGTAATTCTATCCTCTGGATCTTTCTGAGATAGGTTAGATAGATAATTTTATTCCCATTTTATAGATGTGGTTACTGAGTCACAGAGAAGTTAAGCAACTTGCCCAAGTTTGCACAGCATACTAACAGGAGTCTGGATTAGAACCCATCTCTTTACTTTCAGTCTAATACTCTCTCCACTAGACCACCCAGTATCCCCTCTAGTCTCATGTTCGAGTAGGTTCAAATCACCACAGGAAATCAACCAGATAAATGCGTCATCAAGCATAGCTCAACACATCTGAAGCATTTGATGTCCCAGTTTTAGCGGAAATGTATTTTCTTTTATAAATATCTCAGCTTGATCAAATCGTCTTGAAGAACATGAAAGAAAAGGGGAGTGTCTCTGGAGAAATCCTCCTTCGCTCATGCCTCCTGCTCAGACAGAATGAGTTCAGCTGTTTGTCTGTTTCCCTGCTTGGTAGAAAAGAAAAGAAATTTGCGAATATGAAAACAAACAGATTGTTTTGATTAAGCTCTCTTTTTTTTTCTTTGCTTATAGTTGTTTGCAGGACAAGAAAATATTGTCATCAATGAAAACAATCACTAGCAGTGAGCAGTGCCAAAGCCAATATCATAGTAACATCTGCTGCAATATGAGCCTAAGCCAACATTTCCTTTTAATGCCCTAATTATAGATATTATCTTTGAAAACGGTTCAGTAACAACTGTTGCACTAATCTAATCTGAAGTTGCCACTTGCTGCTGCTGCTGCTTACTGGGTCTGGCTGGGGTGATTATGATAGCAAGAACGCAGACCAATGGGTTCAAAGAAATACAGAAAAGGATCATCAAATCGGAGCACTCTCTAGGCCTTCAGTTTAGGCTGGGGTGACTCCCATTGGCTGTAATTTTCAGAATCCAATTCAGCCAGAATATTTCCCAGGAAAGATGGAAGGGGGTGGGGGGGGTGGAACATGGCTTTAAGTAAAAGGGCAGGAATTTCTGGTTGAGAAAAATAATTTTTCACTCTAGCTTTACAAGGGAAAAGCAGCTTCTGATGAACTGACTCTCTGTACCTCCCCCATGCCACTCCCAACCATCCTGTTGGCTCCCTAATTCCTTCAACTGATTGTCATATGACAGAGTTCCCAATCCCTCACCATTACCCTCACTATACTGGAGGGTGCACCATTTGTCAAAGCCTTTTTCCTACAATGTGATCTTCACCTTAATTTTGGACACTATGCTGAATTCAAAATAGGCTGACACTATATTAACTTGGGGGATTGGGGGTTGGGGAAGCAATCACACTCTTGACTCATGTTGAGTTTACAATTTACTGCCAGATCATTTTTCATGTGGATTACTGTTTATTCATGACTCTCCCATCCTGTATGTATGAGGTTACTTTTTCTTTTAATGCAAGTGTAGAAAATTCCATTTATAGCCTGTAAATTTCATTTTAGAGAGGCAGCATAGTATGGCGGATAAAAAGTTGGCCTTGGAGTCAGCAAAACTTGAGTTCACATATACTCATTTTTGTTCCCAGGAAAATCTCTAATATTCTAAATTGCAGATGAGCTATCAAACTGAATTGACGATGAGATTTCTTCACTAGAGGTGCCCTATAAAATTGAAATCACAAGTCGAGTGCAAAACAACAACCTTTATCTTATCCGATTCAGCCATTCTTTCTACCCTGAGTTGGTGTTGTTTTTGGAGCCTGACTCTGTCATCTGTTAGCTATCTGTCCCAGCTTTGTGTCCTCTGCAAATTTGGTGAGAATGCAATCAATGTAAGTCTTTAATAAGAATGGGAAGAGTGTAGGGCCAAGGGATGATCCCAGGAGCACCTCCCCAGAGACTTCCCTGCAAACTGACAACATTATTCCTTATCATTTCACCAGTTCTGAACTTAATTGTACTATAATCTAGCTCATATCTCTTCATCTTATCCAAAAGAAAAGTGGAAGGGATCTTTTCAAGTGCTTTGCTGAAATAAAGATGTAATTTAATTACAGCATTCCCCATCTATCAGTCTAGCCCTGCCAAAGAAGAAAATGAAGTTATTCAGTAAAGAACTTGTTTTTGATAAAGTCAATGCTGGCTCTTAGTGATCACTGCTTCCCTTTCTAACTACTTAGAAAACGTCCCTTTAGGAAAGTATTCTGAAATTTTTTCAAGGAATATGGACCAGGCTCATTGACTAAAGCTTTCGACCTCCTCTCTTTCCTTTTTCAGAAAATTGTAACAGTATTTGCCTTTCTTTAAGCCTGTGACACCTCTTCTTTCTCCCACCCTTGATCCTTACCCTAATGCTTACAGCATCCTTCCCCATTCCAGTTGTTTCCAGATTTCTTCATATGGCTAACATATATAGTATGTCTTAAGATAAAATACAACTTCACTATCCTCTTCCATGAGAGGCAGAGTAGCCTAGTGGATAGTGAGCTGGCCTTGGCGTCAGGTAGCCCTAAGTTTCAGTCCTGCCTCTGACACATACTGGTTGTGTGATGATGGACAGGTTACTTAACTTTTCAGTTCCTTAGGCAAGTACCTGAAATTCCAAGTTCCAGATAAGCAACCGGTCTGTAGCTGGGGAAGAAGTTTCTACCCAAAGAATTCTTTATACCAGTGAAATTACAAGCCCAACCTCTTCCCATCCCCTCCCAAAAATTCCATTGTAGCTATATTTCAACCATGAGTGCCACCCTATCAAGTCTCCAGTATGAGAGTGTATGGGAGGGAGGCACTAGAATTCATACCACCATCGTGTCTTGATCACACATGTATGTCACTCTGCATCAAAGCAACTTGCTAGCTGGACCTTTACACAATTGTAGCAATCTGCAAACAAGGGCTAATATGGCTAATGATATTGCTTCACAGGGTGGCTGTCTGCTTGCTTCAGTCACACCAGCATTTCAGCATTGTAAGACTCTCAATTCAGACAATTATGGGAAAGCAAGCATTTGTGCAGACAAAAAGAGCTGTCACAAAGAGGGCAGCCTGCAATTAGGTGGAGCATGTCACCACCAGGGGGTTGGCAGGCTTGGTTCATGTGCTCTAGGGCTGAAGATGACCTTTAACAGATGTAGATTTTCAGAATAAAACCCTTGAGACAGGCGCAGATAAATTAACCAGTGTGGTATTAGCTTTGCTATTTCACCCATTCTTCTCTGCCTGGATAAGCATTTTCCATGCTTAGAAGGATCACTGTTAACATTTGTGAAGCACAAAATCTAATCTGCCCCATCAGTTTTTCTTGGATCTGAAGAGACCAGTGGTCAATTAATTCCAAATGGGTAAATAGAAAGGTAGCATGTTGTGTGATGGATGGAACACTAGAGTTGGACTCAGAACTGTGTTCAAATCCCACTTTTGAAACATAGTATCTGTGTGACCTTGGGAAAGTCACTTAACCTCTCTAGACCCCAGTTTCCTCATCTGTAAAATGAAAGGGTTGGGCCAGAGGCATCAAAGGTCCCTTTCACCTCTAAATCTATGATCCTATCATCTTTGAACATGCCTGAGGTAGTTTATTCAGACTCTACCATTCTGGAGAAAAAATAAATCCTAGGAAACTCTTTCCCCCATAAATAGGATTTTATACAACCATCAGTCTCACCATGAAATCCCCATATCTTCACAGAAAATCCAAATAGGTTTCCCCCTTCCTTGGGCTAAATGTCCATTCAAATAGACTGAGGACTCTAACCTAAGCAGTCTTAGATATCTAATAACCCCAGGGTTCTAATGATTAGCTCGATGAAAGCTACTAACCAATGTATCTGAGTTGCTTGCTGAGACATTTTAACCTTCTTATAGGAAATGGCATTGGATATCAGAACCAGCAGGTTACCAGCTGGTAAATGGCAAACCCATTACCATAACAGTGCTGATATTTGGGTAATGATTTATGGGTCCAAAGGACTTTGCATATATTATCTCTCATTTGTCTGAAGTCATCGTAAAAATCCTGTAAGATAGGCAGTACACGTATTATCCCCATTTTACAGAGGAGAAAACTAAGGCTCAGGGAGCCTAAATGATTTGCTTAAGGTTAACTAAGGGATAGTGCCAGGACTGGAACCCAGGTCTTTTGACTCCAAATTCGTGCTCTTTTCAGTGTTGTTATCAAGGGAGATAGAATAAAGTGGTGAAAAGAAAGTTGGATTTGGAGTTGGGGAGGTGCATCCAGATCTTGGCTCTGCCATTAACTCTCTGTATGGTTTGGGGTATGTTGCTTGATTTCTCTAGGGCTTGATTACCTCAACTGAACAATGATGGGGCCTAACTCTATAACCTCTAAGGTCCCTCTCCGGTCTAAATTTAAAATCTTATCACACTGAAGTATGGTATTTCCATCAAGTCACTCCTCATCTCAAAAACCTTCAATGCTTCTCCATTATTAACAGAATAAAGTTCAAATTCTTTACTATGCTGATCAAGGCCCTCTTCAATTAAGTCCAAATCGACTTTTTCTGCATTATGTGTCTCACAATTCATTTCTACCCCCTTTTAGCTAGATTGTTTTCCCCAATATTCTCTCTCCCCCAAATACCTTGAACTTTTCTGCCTCCAGGATTATGCTAACAATAGCTCCTTCTCCTTGAATTCTCTCCACCCATAGGAATTCTTCCCACCCTTCAAACTTAAACCTCACCTCCTTCATGAAGTCTTCTCTGATTGCCTTAACGAGAAATCCTATTTTCCTTCTCTGAACTTCTTTGGCTCATTTTGCCTATGGGACAATATATCACACAGCTTGTCATTGTGACCCTGGGCATTATGTCTCCAAGCCTCAGTTTCCTCATCAGTAAAATAAGGAGATTGAAGCAGCAGCTATGAAGGTGTAGTGTGGCAGGAGCCCTGGATTTGGAGTCAGAAGACCTGGGTTTGAATCTACACTCTACTAACTCCTTGTGGGACCTTGGGCAATCTCCCTGGGCTTCAGTTTTCTTATCTGTAAAATGATGAGATTGCATTAGATACAACTAAGTTTTCCTGTAGCCCTAATATTCTTTGTTTTGGAGTGTATCATTCAGAGGATGCCATTTATTGCCTGGAAGATTTTTTTGTGTATACAGCTTATCTCCTCTACTAGAAGGTAAATTCCTACTTACAAGCATATGCATGCCTTTACTTGTAGTAGATGTTCAATGAATATTTGTTAATTGCATGTTCAATAAGTTCCATTTAACAAATATTCACTAAGCACCCACTGAGTGCAAGACACAGCTGTTGAAGTGATACTAAAAAATATGAGATAGTGCCTGACTTCCAGGAGCTTACAATCTAGTGGAAGACACATACATCAATCAATCAATGGAAAAGCATTTATTAAGCACTTATTATGTGCTAAACCCCATGTTAAGTGCTAGAAAGAAAAAGCAAAAATAGTGACTGACATTAGGAGCTAACATTCTAATGCGGGAGACAATACATGCATTAATAAGTATAAACAAAATGTATACAGAGTGAGTAGAAGGTTATGTGATGTATAAAAAGTTTGAGAGACATGGTTTCCGGGTAATTAATAATTTTATTAATTATGCTAGCACATAATTAAGAAAAAGGTCAGTGGCACTCTTGAATCCCAAAGACCCCTCATGGAACCCACTCAACGCTTATATTCCCTTGAAAGAGTGGTGTTAAACCTGGAAAGACTTGTATGGACTGATGCTGAGTGAAATGAGCAGAACCAGGAGAATGCTGTACACAGTGACAGCCATACTGTGCGTGACTAACTTTAATTGGCTTATCTCTTCTCAGCAATACAAGGATCTAAGACATCTCCAAAAGCCTCATGATGGAAAATGCTATCCACATCCAAAGAAAGAATTATAGAGTTTGAACGCAGATCGAAGCATACTATTTGCTCTTTTTTTTCTTCTGTTTTGTTTTGTTTCTTCTTTCTTGTGATTCCTCCTATTGGTTCTAATTCTTTTTTACAACATGACTAATGTGAAAATATGTTTAACAAGAATGTATATGTAGAGCCTATATCAGATTGCATGCCATCTTGGGGAGGGACGTAGGAAGGGAGGGGGAGGAAATTTTAAACTCAAAAGCTTATGGAAGTGAATGTTGAAAACTAAAAATAAATTAATAAAGAAAAAAAAAGAAAAAGTGGTGCTCCTGAGGGTGGCAATCAACTCTGGTTAACAAATAGTGAGAGAATGAATATTATACTAAGAAGTGGGCCTATTCTAATGAGGGTCTGGGGGATGTGACTCTGATCACTTAGTCTTAGTCAAAGAGCCTTATTTGTACCCATATCAACCTGTCTAGGGTAATCTAAACAAAAGAGGGAATCCACTTTTACCCAGACCTGTCTGAGTAAAACACAAAGGGCCAGAATCCATCAATTCCTTACCTTTTGATCAGATCTGAGTTTGTCAGTTGGGTCAGTTTCACCCAAGATTTCATCTCCTTATAAGCCCTGCACTTCAAAGGTTGCCTGAATAACCTACAGGGGCTGATTCACAAGTGAGGAAAGGAAGTGGGAAAAACTTTAGTCCTAATTCAATAATTGGGTATTAATATAGGAGAGAAATAATCATTTTTCTCAGTAACCTTAGAGGGGAAGGTACTAGCAGCTGGAAGTTGAAGGAAATCAGGGATTCTTAGAGGCAGAGATGAGTAAGGAGAACACTCCTGGTAGGGGAGACAGCCAGTATAAAGGCACAGAGAGAGAGAGGAGGTAAAGAGTTGCATGTAAATAAGAAAGTAGGCCTGTGGAGTCCATATGAATTCTAAGATATCTTCATCCCAACTCTCACCCTCAATAATGAGTCAATTTCTCAGAACAAGGCTTCATATATTTCCCTCTTGGGATTCTAGATGTGTCTTTGAGGGTTTGGCATTGATTTCCTCTAATGTTATTGGTTCAAGACCCACAAGTGTTCTTTTCCCCAAGATAATCAGTTGATAATCTTTTAGTCAGCCTAACTTAAGTAGTTTTTTAGAAAGAGAATTTCCTAAGGTGGTACATCCGAACAGTTGGTGCAAAATGTCCTGCCCCCCTCCAAAAGCCTATGATACACTCCCCTCAAGTACATGCAGAATCCAGGGGAAAGTGGGCTCACGCTTAGAGAACACATATGAAAAGGAGTAACTTGTAGTTTCTGGTTTCTGGAAGTCCTTTTTTCTCATTCATAGGGTGCTCAAAAAGTTCTTCTTAAGCCCAGGATAGTCCCTTTGTTGGACCGCGGATCTGATCTGTCCTTGACTCCTGATGATATAGACAGTAATGCCACACTATCTGGTGGGGATAAGAGAGAATTAAGTAAGCTAACCTGGTTGAAAGAAAGTCTGTACAGAAGAGAAGTGGGAGAAAAGGCTGGAAAGACTTGTATGAACTGATGCCAAGTGAAATGAGCAGAATCAGGAGAACATTGTACATAGTAACAGCCATACTGAGATCAGATTCTGGGAGGATCCAAATGCCAGGCTAAAAGATTAGAAGTTAGCTCGAACCATGAAGTTAGCATTTCATGCTATGAAGTTACAGACATAAAAAATATTATCTACCTCTCTACAGTCACATTCCTGGAAACTACTATCTCCTTTTCTTCACCTTTCTTCAAGGTCCTTTGCAACCCTGCAATCATCCTTGATTCTTCTCTCTCCCTCACCCCTGCCCTTTCTATCCAATCAGTTGCCAATCTTGTCAACTACACATTCATAGCATCTCCCACCTCCCCCTTTTCTCCATTCACAAAGTCACTAGATGATTCAGGCTCTGATTACGTCTCATCAGCCTCCTCAATGGAGGCTGCTTCTTTGCTCTCTAGCTTATTGTCCATATTGTTCCCAAATTGATGTTCTTAAAACACAGAACTGACCATAACACCTTTACTCTCAAAAAATCTTCAAAGGCTGCTCATTGCTTTTAGGATAAAATAGAGAATCCTGGATCTAGAACTTAAAGCTCTCCACAGTGGTGGCTCCCAACAATCTTTCCAGGCATTTCCTTCATTAAATCTCCCTCTCTCTCTCTCTTTTTTTTTTAGGCAATTGGGGTTAAGTGACTTGCCCAGGGTCACACAGCTAGTAAGCCCTTCATCTTGCTTGCTAGCTCTTCTCTACAGTTAATTTCCCATTGCTTACTTCCATCTCCTTGCACAAGTGGTTCCTTCATGTCTAGAATATACTTCCTCCTCACCTCTTCCTTACTTCAAAGCACAACTCAAATATCACCTGCACTCAGCCTGTCCTAATTCTCCCAGCTTTTAGTGCTATGCCCCTCTCAAAATAATTTCCTATGTATTTTGTATTTACTTACATGTCTGCGTGTCATATCCATCTAGTAGAATGTAATCTTTTTGAGGGGATGGACTGTTTCTTTTTTGTCTTTATGTCTACAGTGCCTAGCACAAAATAGGCATTTAGTAAGTATTCATAAAGCATCCCCTTATTCCTTTAGCTGAAACTGACCTTTTCCATCTCAATTCCTTAGAGAACTTCGCCCCTATCTTCCTTTTGTTTCCATTACATTCTACCACATGCAGAAAGAAGATGAAATCCAGTATTTATAGTGTCGTGATCTGAGAGGTTCAGAGACTCCTCAAGGACTGGAGTACAGGACAGGGTTGTCTGGAATGAATTCATAGACTCAAGCATTCTTTAAGTCAAGTTGGCAAAGATTTATTGTTACGCTTTTCAGCGTGCAAAAATTCTTAAGGAACCTGAGACCTAGGATAAACTATAGTAAAACATGTGCTAAATATGCTAACTAGGTGATTCAGGGTGAGATTAGGGAGTGGTTAAGGAGTGCTCAGTTCTTAAAGGAATATGCACTTTTTGTATCTACTGCACAGGCATTTTACCCAGAGTTCACCAGGAAAAGCCCAAGATGAGGCTACAGGGAGGTGTGGTTTTTAGGTCTGCTATGTCACTAAGTTAACTAGCAGTCAGGGCTGACTGAGGGTTGTACAGTCTGCCACCGATCAATGTCTTGTATGACAAGATAGATTTAGGGAATATACATATGTCTTAAGTCTAGTATACACATGATGCAGATAATGAGGTAGGAAGTTGGTTTAGATGGTCCAGTGGGTACTAGTATCTTTATGACCCAGTACAACGCCAATTCAAACCAATAATTCCTACAGGTACAGTTTGTAACTGCACCAGCGAGACAGATAAGTGTGTTGCTGAGGCCCACTCATGAGTAACTGCTAGGCATAGTGTCCTTGGGCTGGGGAGAAACTGCCAGGGATAGTGTTTCGGAGAGTAGGGAGAAATAAGGTCTTGGATTGGGGTCCAAGCACAGGCACCCAAACACCCCATCAAAGGGACTCTATATACAGATGAAAAGACCAGAAAAGTGATTAGTTAAGTAGGAGAGATAATGAACTTTTCCCCCAGCACTCAGTTCTGCCTCAGTGGCTTTCTCTCCACCCACTCACCTACATGAGAGAGCCAGAGGAGTTATAGACTTGAGAAACTGGGGGACTTTGGATCATCAGGGCCATTAGCAATATGTTGAGTGTATATCCCCAACATGGACCAAAGTTAAGGATAGCTCAATCTTCTGAGATTAGGACTGGGAGGTATACAGAATGTTCACCTTATTCTAGAGGAGTCAGCCACAGAGATACAAGATCAAGGACATGAAAGTTGTAGGAAGGAAGCCAAATTTGAGGGCAATCGCTATTTTGTTCGGAGTCTCTCTGCTCTTTGTTTTTGGTGCTCCGGGGGAAACTCCCATTCGAGTTGAGCTTGGAGCCAATACTCTATCAGTACTTCTTAAACTGTGGGTCTCTACCCCATATGGGGCCATGTAACTGAACATGGGAGTCTCGAAAAATTTGGCAACAGCAAAAGGTTTCTGAATGTGCAACAACCAAAACTTAATTAAAATCAAACACCTAATGAATCCAAGTTGTTTCTGGCAGTGCTTGCCCATGCTGCATCACGCAACTTTACTGTAGCCTTGGTTCTGAACACAGCATTGACAATTATAAAATTAAAATATTAGTCAACTTTGAAAAACCTTGAAGATGCTCTACATCCCGCAGTATCAAATATTTTGCCAAGATTTAATTATTTATGTAAAAATAAACAAGCACATTCATCTCATTAGTATGCAAATATGCTTTTGTCTTTAACAAATGATAAAATTATATGTATACCAAAGAATTGTCTTAAAATAAATTTCTTTATGATTTGTTATCACTAAGTGTTTGGTTTGTATACCTATTTTATATACTTATATACCCAGGGTTGGGTACAAATTTCTTGGATGAAAAGGGGTCAAAAGTAGAAAAAGTTTAAGAAGCCCTATTCTCTCTGAAAGGACCCAGGCAGTCCACCCATAAGGAAAAAGGTTGAAAATGATTTCTTTTTTCCTTTGCAGAAGATTTTTGCTAGTTTTGAGGCTGAGACAAGAGGAACTACTTTTCTAAAAGAACTATTTTTTTTAAGTCTCAGAGCTTCCAATTTACTCATGGCAAAGCCCATTCTTTTCCTGAGGAAGAAATGACACTTACTAGCCAAGGACTTCCACAAAAGCTATGGAGTTGTGTCTGATGTGGAGCAGTATCCAAGGGAGTGCTGGGGAGCAAGTCTGGTGAAAATAGTACAGTGACATCATCGGATGCATTAGAAATGTGAACTGCCCCTCCATACTATCCCTAGTGATACCATTCCCTGTGTGTGTCCTTCCACACATGAACCCAACCCACACATCTTCTCTGCATATGTACCCCTTCACACATGTCTTCTGGCCACACATGTTCCCTGTTTGTGTGCCTTTCCATGTAAATGCCCATAGATATTTTCTACATGTCCTTCTCCACACATGTACCCCACGTGCATATATGTTTCCTTTATGTCTGTCTGTCTGATGATGTCTATTTATGGGAAGAAATAGTTTATTGTCACTGTTCATACTATATGCATTAAATCTTTCTTTGAATGAATTATGTGGACTTTGGTAGACTGTTTAAGGTAAATACATCAATGGAGGCTTGGAAGTTATGACATGTATGTGTGTATGTATGTATGCATGTATGCATGTATGCATATATACTCACACGCAGCTAGCTAGTACAATGCCAGGCCTGGAATCAAGAAGACTTCCTGAGTTCAAATTTGACCTCAGACACTTACTAGCAGTGCGACCCTGGGCAAGTGACTTAACCTTGTTTGCCATCTGTTAAATGAGCTAAAGAAGGAAATGGCAAACCACTCCAGAAAACCCCAAATGGGATCGTGAAAAGTTGAACCTGACTGAACAACAACTGAATACACACACACACACACACACACACACACACACACACACACACACATGTATATTTCCCTTATTGGACCAAAAGTTTCTTGAGAACAAGAACTCTACCATTTTGGTGACCCAGTCAGCAACATAACTGGCACACAGCAGAAACTTCATTAACATCTCTTAAATTGTACCAAATCTTCAAAATGACTTAATTCAAACACAGCAAGATCGTGCTTTTGCATAAAAAGTGATGGCAAAACTTTACTCATTTGTGAAAAACATTTTCAGATGTGGCACAGGAGGCCTCATAAATCCCTGCATATGTGCACACACAAAAAAATACCATTTAGTCATTTCATTCACCATATTGCTATAATCTGGATTGTACAAAGCAGCTGTGTTTTAAACGGTCTGCTTTTTGTGGAATAATAAAAAGTGAAAAACATTATAGTCATGATGGTTCAGATCATAGGATCTAAAGATTAAAGCGACCTCAGATATCATCTAGATATAAATCAGTACATGAGACTTTTGTACTTGGTAGCAAAATGCTCTCTCCACACCACTGGGAAGAGAATCAAACTTAAGGGGCGTGATTTGGGGTGATGAAAGGTCCCACTTGCTCAAAAATATCTTTCCCACTGACCTGCCATGTATCCCCACATCTCCAACATGAATGTTGCGGGAGGGGGGGGTTTTGAAAGGATTCTAACTCCTGGAAACCCTTTAAAAATCTCATCTATGGGGGCAGCTAGGTGGCACAGTGGATAGAGCAGCAGCCCTGAAGTCAGGAGGACCTGAGTTCAAGTCCGACCTCGGACCAAACACTTGACACTTACTAGTTGTGTGACCCTGGGCAAGTTACTTAACCCCAATTACCTAACAAACAAAACAAAACAAAAAATAAAAAACAAAAACTGGGGCAGCTTAAAAAAAAATCTCATCTATGGCAGAGAGGTGGAGAGCCTCTAGGGTTACAATAGTGCATACATTATCAAATGTCACTTCATCTTATTGCTAGATTCAGTTTTTGTGGGAAGGTATCTTTATTAAATGGTACAATATTTTCTCTCATCTATACTGAGAATTCTGAAGCGACATCCATGGGAGATCTGCTCTAATCAAGATATCCCCAAATCTAACATTCCTCTAGAAAAGAGAAATACAAATTTCTTATTAGCACATTTTCAGCATTTCAGTATCGAGGTAAGATGGGTTTTCTGAGTTTGGCATTTTATATTTTTTTTTCCCACTTTTGTAAGGAGAAAGTGTATTTTGTTATTTTATTATTTATTTTTTAAGGCAATTGGGGTTAAGTGACTTGCCCAGGGTCACACAGCTAGTAAGTGTCAAGTGTTTGGTCCGAGGTCGGATTTGAACTCAGGTCCTCCTGACTTCAGGGCCGGTGCTCTATCCACTGCGCCACCTAGCTGCCCCTGGCATTTGATATTTTTATGTTCCAAGGAGTTCCTTAGATAGAAGAATAGACATCATGTCAGGGTGGAAATTAAACAACCTCTGAAAAATGTGCTCTTAGTGAGGACAACCATTGCATTCACTGGTGAAATTACTTGACTGGTTCTTCCAGTGGCCCATATATGAGTAATAAATTCTGCTTGTATAGGTTCTTATTTCTTCATAATAACCCTTCAGGAAAGATCAAACAAATTTTACTATCCCCGGTCTGCCAATTGCTAGCGCCATCTCTTTCAAGGTTACCTTGTATCTGTTTTGCATATATCTATATATGTACATGTTGTCTCCCTTGTTAAATTGTAAGCTTCATTTTGGCTTTTGTATTTATATCCTCCAGCACCTAGCACAATACAGGACATGTAGTCAGGGCTTAATAAATGCTTGTTGATTCATGTACTAATTGTGAAATTAAGTAAATAGCTACATAAGAAGATGGAGTACTTGTGCGTCTTGTGTGTTTTAAGCATTCGTGTGTGTGTGTGTGTGTAAGGGAAGTAAATAACTATCCCATATGTAATTTACATTGTACATTAAATACCTTTCTACTTCTCAGTTTGGGGAAACCCTGGACATGAGCCAAAAACCTAAGTTTTAAGTAATTTTCTGCAAGGTTCCAGGACAGGGGTATAAAAAGTCAAACAACAGTGATATAAAAGAGACTGACTCCTCTCTTTGAAGATCAAGATCCCTCAGGTTTGAACTTTGTCCTTGTGCATGAGTCCAGAGCTAAGAGGGGCCCCTTAGCAGAGAGGGAGAGGGTGAGTACTCCAGCCCCTTCTGGGCACAACAACTGGTGCTTGGTTTTTATTGTTGCAGTTGAATTGCTATTCAATGAAAGCTGAGGATATAGGATTCAAAACTCTGTGTCCACTATCAATTAGAGAGTGAGTTTAGACATATCTTTGAACATATAAGAGTAAGCACGTCACCAACTTTCTGGATGTGTTTCCTTGTCAGGAAAATAAGGGAGGTTCAACTAAGTAATGTGTAAACTTCCTCATGGTTGGAAATTCTACGAGTAGGATTCTATTCAACAAAACATCCGTTAAAACAAACTATGACTCCCACCGTCTCCTCCCCCCGGCTAGTTTCTCCTGGCTTATGGACCTTGGGGAAAGAAGGCATTAGGTTAATTGATTTGTGTCCTTTCCCTTTCAACAAGTTTTCTGGTAGTTGTGAAGCAACTCCTCTGGACTAAATCAACATGGAAGCTTCTCTAGGGCTATCAGTGCCTGGGGAGCTGTGTGTTACATTTTAGTCACTTACCCACTGCTAATTGAAAAATAAACAGCCTCTGGTACTTATTTGGGTGGTATTTTGACTATGGATAAGAGAAACTGATTTGGAGAAAGAGAGAGTAAGGAAGCAAAGGGGAAATTAATGGAAATCAAAAGCAGAATGCCTTTAGGACACAAGCAAGACCCTAAAGCAGAATAAAAGGTAACATTTTCCATTTAAAATTTTAACTTGAGCATTGTGATCTGGTTCCTAGAACAAAGCTTTTTGAAATAGAGCTAGTTTGGGTGTTTTCACTGTTTTGCCTAGGGTG
>NW_020949351.1:28030155-28044459 GCF_900497805.2 Vombatus ursinus | reverse complement strand
TTGTTGATTGACTGAAAATAGTCACTTCTCTCTGTCTCTCTCTGTCTCCCTCTGCTCTGTCTCTGTCTCTCTGTTTCTCTGTCTCTCTCTCTCACTCTCTCTCTCTCTCTCTCTCTCTCTCTCTCTCTCTCTCTCACACACACACACACACACACACACACACAAAGACATTAGGGATTTTGAGCTCCTACTCATTTACAGTACCTCTTTCCCAACCCAACTTAATTGAAAAACCAAAAGAAACTGGTGGAGGGAATCTTTTGGACCTAAGCCAACTGGTGGGCAGAAGCAGCATGGAAAAGGGAGTGAGGAAGAGTCCCTGGGGCTTTGGGAACACAAGCTAGCTGTGGGATATGAAAAGTGTCCCTGATTACGCAGCCTTATAATCCCTGCTGGACCCAAGGAGTGGAACCCAGGAACTACTAGATGGTTTTTACCAGACAGGAACCCTTCATATCCTTTATAATTTTAATAAGCACAGGTTTTCCCCCTGGACTGGGAGAGAATGGACTATCCCTGGCTTTGATCACTGCAGGAACACTTATCCTGAGTCCTTTGATGGCAACTTCAATATCCAAAAACCTTCCTGGAGTTGAAGCATGAGTGCTTCAGGACGGTTGAGATGATAAGAGGATGGATTTACTTTTGCCTTTGATTTTTTAAGGCCTATCTTTTCTTAAAGCTAAGCAGCTTACCCCACTGATGATGACGTGTATCAGCTCCATATCACACTGCTTTCAAACTCTAGAAACCCCAGTTTTAGGTGTTGTATTATTTTTTTTTGTCATTTTCATTTTTCCTTCCTGTGCAGTAACTACCTGATATAGATAGATATAAATAGATATACATATATAGATATATACACATATATGTGTGCATGTGTATATACAGTAACTACCCTGAGACATATAGATATATACATATATGTGTAATATATATATATAGTAAATACCCTGATAAATGCATATATATACATACTCACACACATATATACACGCAGCAAACTGTCTTGCAGTTTTTCACACTCCATTTCTAGTCTCCGTGCCTTTGTACAAATTGTCCGTCCTCCATTCAATCCCTCCTTCCCTCTGACTCTTAGAATCCCTAATTTCTTCCAAAGCTTAGCCCAAGTGCCAGCTTTTACATGAGGTCTTTCCCCATTTGTCCCAATCACCAGTGTCCCACCCAAAAAACCTACCTACTATTTAGTATGCCTATATTTCATGTCCGTTTATATTTATGTACATGTTGTTTCCCCAGATAGAATGTAAGCTCCTTAGGGAAAGAAACTGCTTTATTTTTGTCTTTGTCTTTGTATTCCCAGTACTACAGCCTGGCTCTGAGCCAGTTAAATGGTCTGCCCAAGATCAATAGCTGGTAACTGGCATGAGTAGGATTTGAACCCACATCCTCCACTCAAAGCCAAGGTTTGGACTATGCTAGCTTGCTAAGAAGGATCAGATATTCTTCTGCTTGGCCTCAAAGGACAGAATTAGTGTGGGAGTTTCAAATATGCAAATTAAGACTTGATAGAAGGAAATCTTCCTAAAGCTATCCCAGAGTAAAATGGGCTGGTAGATGATCTTCAAACAAAGGCTAGATGGCCACTTAGGTTAGATATCAATCAATAAACAAGACCATTCAGCTTCTCCGGGCTGCAGTTTACTCATCTGCAACATTGGGGGTGTTTCACTAGATGGTCTCTAAGGCCACTTTCAGCTCTAAATGTATTATTTATGATCCTTCAAAACATGAAGATAATGATTTTGTCTCCCTTAAGCCTCTTTTCTGGGCTAAAGATCCCCAGTACCATTCATAAGTCCTCACTCAGGTTCCACATCAAAAACCTGCTGTCAGCCTGGGTATAGGCTGCTAATTCGTGTTTCCTTCGTTGAGTAGATAAGCAAGCAGCAATCTCAGAGGGACATGTCCAGGTGGCAACTTTGTGAGTTCCAAAAGGCTTGAAGGTCCAAGAAGGACTAAGAATACTAACTATGGTGTCCACTTGAATGGCTGTGGCTGGGCAAGGGAAGCTTCTGCTTTGGAGAGTTTGGCCACCTCCAGGAGAGATCCTAGCCTAGCAAATTTCAACAGCCAAGTTGATCAGCTAGACAGTACCAATCAGAGGTGAAATGTATGTTACAATGTTGTATATCATTATGATCCTCCATGAAGAGTGCAGCAATAGTTATAAATTGCCGAATTCTGTTCTTATCATTCTATAATGCACACTGTAATACTTTTTTATGGTTGTAATTACTTTTTGTGTAGGAATAATTGACTTGTCCTGTACCCAATTCTTACACTGAGTTCCTCTTTACCTACTCCCCCTTTTTTGGAAGGAGACCCTAGACTTGACGCAAAAAAGTGATATTTTTCAATCGGTCTGTCAACAAGCATTTATTAAGCAACAACTGTGCTAAAAGCATGTGCTAAGCACTGAGGATACAAAGACAGGCCAAAAACAAAAACAAAAAACAGTCCCTGTTCTCCAGGAGCTAAAGAACATTGTTCCTGAAACTCCTAGGGGTTGGGTGGCAGGTGTTATTTTTCTTTTCTTTTTTGATTAGGCAATGGGGTTAAGTGATTTGCCCAATGTCACACAGCTAGTAAGTGTTAGGTGTCTGAGGTCGAATTTGAATTCAGGTCCTCCTGAATCCAGGGCCGGTGCTCTATCCACTGCGGGTGGCAGGTGTTACTAAGGAACTAAGGACTGTAAGAATGGGGAGCCTATTTCCCCCAAGTAAAGATCAGACTGTCCCAGAATCATGCAGGCCCCTTTATTCCCATCAGCAACCACTCTACGCTCAACTTTTTTTCAAAAAAATAAAGAAAGAAAAGAAAATATAAAGGAATGGGGTCGAGAAGCGTGGTGCCCCAAACTTAATACAATACTCCAGATAGGCTCTAACCAGGGCAAGAGAACTGTGAGATTTTTTCACTCCCTTATTCTGTATGCTAACTAAGCCTCTCTTTAATTCGGCCAAGACTAAAGCTTCATTTGCATTTCTCTCATTCCTTCCACCTCTGCTATGGATGGAGTAGCTAGCTTCTAAGGAAGAGTCTAAAGTCAAGAGTGGTTAGCAATGAACTGAAACTGTTTCCTAGGACCGCTGTTGTTTTTATTCCTATTTCTTTTCCAGATAGAGGCTAAAGAATTGTGTTTTTGTTTGTGTGAAATGTCGATGTTATTCCACCTAGGAAAATAAACAATGCTGCTCCATCTGCTCACAGGAGAAATCGGTCAGACACAAAAAAAAATGCCTTTCCCCTCCTGTTCGCCCTTGGTCCAGTGTGATTTTAATTCTCCCCATGTGAGAAATAAGGCAGCATGGCCAAAGTACACAGAAGCGGCTTCTCTCTAATATCTCATTGATCATGCAGTCCGCGGAAATCGGCCAAGCTCTGTCTCTGTGTCTTACCATTGTTACTGCGACACTGCGCACGGTTTTCATTTTCCACGTCTCATTCGGGAGCCGCACTGAGGCGCCTTGAAAATTGCAGACACCCAGACTCCTGCTGTCACACTTCACTTCTCCAAAGTCCTTCTGAAGTTGCTGAAGTGATGATAAGCATGTACATTACAGAGACATTTCAGATACACGCTACGTATTTTATCTTGCCCGATTTGGATAAATGGTGAACCTAAACGCAGAGCTTGAGGGCTGTTTTAAAACTGGTTATATAACTACACTGGGACTTTGGAGGATGTTCGGTCCCCTTCTGACCCATCCCTAGCAAGATATTCACATTCTGATAGAAATCTATGTCACCTATTCCTCTCCCTATTACTATGTTGGTGGAGGCACATTAGTACAAAATTCTTCCAAGTCACCCTAATAGGAAGTGTACCCCTGGCTCCCAAGTGGGGTAGTACTACAGAAAAAAATAAGGAAGGAGGCAGAGGAATTACAAAGAGGGTCTTAAACTGTGGCCTGGAGTCAGGAAAATCTGAGTTCAAACGTGATCTCTGGCACTTTACTAGCTGTGTGACTCTGGACAAGTCACTTAACCTCTGATTCAGTTTCCTCATCTGTAAAACGGGGATAACAATAACTCTCATCTGTAATAATAGTCCTTATCTGCAAAATGTGGATTAAAATAGTTCTCAAGGAGTTCGCAGTAATAATTACCTACCTCCCAGAGTTATTGTGAGAATCAAATGAGATAATTGTAAAGCACCTAGCACACTACCTTACATAATAAGCCCTATATTAATGTTAGCTGTTATTATTACCAGCTACTGAAATATTTGCTACAAAGGACTCACATTGTTCATGTGCAAAAGCACCATTTGGCCAGTTGCCATCAAAAGCCACCAAGCAAGTACAGTTCCAGGCAGTAGCCAGGCCACTCTTGGGAATTTATCTTTCCCCGAAAAACCACTTTTCTTCCAGATTTCCCTATTTCTGCCGAGGACACCATCCTCACTAGCATTAAATGGAACCACTGGGTTCTAGTTTCCAACCTGTAATCATCCTAACTCTTCACTTTCCCATATCTTGTATATGCAGTGGACAAATTGTGTTGATTCTACCTTCACAACATCACTCTCATCTGTCATCTGCTTTCCGCTCAGATGGCTACAATCTTAGTTTAGACCCTGACCACTTCTCTCCTGGACTGTTTACAACTTCCTAGTTTCCAATATGTATCTGTTCCCAATATCTTTCTTCTGTACAGTTGCCCAACTGATTTTCCTGAAGGACATGTTCCTGACCAGGTCACTCTCCTGCTCCAAAATCTTCAGTGACTTCTCAGGAATAGAATTTCTAAGAATTCTAGAATAAAATACAACCCCTCTGTTTGGCACTTAAAGCCTGTCCCAATCTAGCTCCAACCTTGCTATACTAAATTCGTGCTATTCTCCCTTGTACACTCTTTATTCTGGCTAAAGAAGTCTATTCATACTTTCCTTGCACAGAATATTTCATGTCCTATACTCATGGCTCCTCACCTCTGCCTCTTGGAATCCCTAGCTCCTTTCAAGGCTCAGTTCACGTGCCATCTCCTACACGAGGCTTTTCTTTATTCCCCTACCCCGCACAAGTTTTTTTTAATGATCTCTCTCTCTATCTCTCTTTCTCCCCCTCCCTCCCTCTTTTTTCTCTCTTCTTTTTCTCTTTCTCCCTCCCCCCTCTCCCTTCTCCAACTGTTCCTCTCTCTCTTTTTTCTCTCTCTTCCTCTTTTCTCTCTCTTCCTCTCTTTCTCTTTTCTTTCTCTCTCCTCTTTCTTTCTTACTATCTTTTTTCTCTCTTCTTTTCTCTTTTACTTTCTCTTTCTTTCTCCCTTTTCTCTTCCCCCCCTCACTTTGTCTGATTTTGCACATATTTTGAGAGCTCAGACTGGGTTTTTTTTGTTTTTTTGCTTTTTTTTAATATCCCTACTACTTAGCACAGTGCCTGGTACATAGTAGTCACTTAATATAAATGGTAGCCAACTGAATGAAATTACCTACTTGCATATTATATTTTGCATTGAGAAATTACATGTTGCATTTCCCCAGTAGAATATATGCTCCTTGAAGGCAGAGTCTTTTTCATTTTTGACTTTGTATTCCCAGTGGCTAGTATAATTTCTTGCACATAGTAGGTGCTGAAAAAATATCAAATTGATTTGAACTGAGACAATCAAGAAGCCACAAGAGAGAATAAGAAGTGTAACAGTAGTAGAAGAAAAGGTGAAGTGTAGCAGGAGATGACAGAATGGGAGTGCAGTGGGAGCTGAATTGGCCATCTCAGGTCTACTTTTTTTTTTTGTGAGGCAGTTGGGGTTAAGTGACTTGCCTAGGATCACACAGCTAGTAAGTGTCAAGTGTCTGGTCTGAGACCAGATTTGAACTCAGGTCCTCCTGACTCCAAGACCAGAGCTCTATCCACTGCACCACCTAGCTGCCCCTTTAATTTAAAAAAAAAACAAAAACAAAAACAAAAAACAAAAAAAACAAACAAACTGGGAGGGGGAGATCCTCATCAGGGATGCTGGCGAAAAGAGAAACAGTTTCTATTTACATTCACTCTGAGCCAGGAGGGCCCAAAAAAAATAATCATTAAGTGGTGGTTGGACAGAGACCTATTGTTGTTCAGTCCGTGAGATCCAGAGTGAATTGGGTTTAAACCTTGGTCTTTGAAAAAGAAATCTAGCCAGTAAACCTCAAGTTAACTAGGTACTTTTGGGCCATCAAAATTTACCTTCTTTTGGGCAGAACACCCTCAGGTAAGGGGAAGGGAGTGGGGAGGAGGGGAAGGGAGGGGAGGGGAGGGGAGAGGAGAGTGTAATTTGACTGTAACATAGTGATGTCATTTTGGTCCTCTTGGAGAACAAAGGACAACAACCAACCAACTACTACTACTAATAATAATAACTAACCTTTGAATAGCACTTACTATGTGCCGTGCACTGTGCTAAGCACTTTACAATTATTAGCTCGTTTGATCCCCACAACAACCCTAGGAGGTAGGTGCTATTATCATCCCCATTTTACAGATGAATAAACAGAAGCAAGCAGAAGTTAAGTGACTTGCCCAGGTCACACATCTTGTGGCTGAAGTCAGATTTTAACTCAGATCTTCCTGACTCCAGGCCCAGACTCTATCCACTGAGCCATCTAGCATGGGGACTGAGGAAGATACCACGTTTAGATAAGACACTATCTTGCCCTCGTGAAGCTTACCGACTACTAAGAAGATGAGACATCAACACAGAAAATTGTAATACACGGTATTACAACATAAATGCAGTAAAGAGTTGCTAAACCAATCAGTTCCTTCAGAAAGAATTTTCCAAGAGCCTAGAAGACATTCTGGTCCTGAATGAAGTCAGTAACTCCCCATCTTTCTAAGTTGGGTTAAATCAAGGCACCATATAATTTAGCTCTCAGTTATTCTCATTCAGCTCTATGGAAAACTCTTTGAAGCAGGGGCCATGTATCACACCTCTTCTGTTCCTCTCACAGCATCTGATCCAATGCTAGACCCCCCAGAGATACACAGCAAATGTTTAAGGAATCAAGGTCAGATTTCTCAGCTCTCCCCCTGGAGCTTCCAAAACATCACTACAATAGGGGGCACAGAACTACCTTTTCAGGTACCTAGCCTTAAGTATTATTATTTTTTAGACCAGATCTATGATGTCATCCATGTAAGGAACTTAGAGTCGGGAGACTGTCTCCGTGAATGAAGAGCTGTAACTATTAGAAAGTTACATAGAGAGTTTAAGTACTTTGCCCCAAGTTTCATAATTAATGAGCATTAGTGGTAAGACTTGAACCCAATCTTTGTGACTCAGAGGCCAGCTCTTATCGATTTCACCATTCTGTATCTTGCCTAGCCTTTCTCCCTCACTGCAATATAGGCCCTTCAAGGGCAGGGGCTGCTGGAATACTTACTTTCCCAAAGATAGCAGGTGTGCTACAGAAGTTTTTTAATGACAGTGATACAGAGGAGGAGGAAAAAAAGAGGAAGTTGAAGATAATGTAATGCCATTCTTCTGGTCACCCTGGAAAGATGAGGAGGACGACAGATTTTTCTAGCGAGGCAAGAACAAGATAGGCCTGAAGTTAAAACAAAACACCATAAGCTTTTATGTGACTCCCATATTGTCACTCTCTTTTAATCACCAGTCTCAGTTTATGTCCTCCTAAGTTCACAAAAAGGTTTAAAAGCCTGAATGTGTATTTTAAACACATATTTTACTCTTTTTTTGGTTTGTTTGGTTTGGTTTGTTAATTTCATTGCTCCATCCATAATGTCTCTCTATATTGTCTCCAGTGTCCTTTGAGAAAAGCCCTGGAAGGCGATTATATTTTAATGTAGAATGCCTACTGAGCTCCCTCTTGTGTCAGGATTATATTTGACTTTTAATGTGTTCATGCGTATCCATATTTAAAGTTACTAAGGAATTTGTTCTTTTACAATTTAATTCAGTTCATCAAACATTTATTAGATGCCTGTAATGTGCAAGACGCAATGCTAGGTACTATGGATACAAAGACAAAATGAAACAATCCCTACCCTCAGGAAGCTTGCATTCTCCTGAGATGCCTACATTTCATTGACGGGAGATCTACAAATTCTGATGAAGTATCATCATCTCAACATAAAAATTAGCCACAAGATATTTGCCATGTATCCTTATCTTTATCCTTAAGTCTTATAATGTTGCAGACATTTTTTGTGAACCATTTCCTGGTTCATTTGTAGCAATTAACCCATTGGGTACATTGGTGACAACTAGGGTGGCACAGTGGATAGAGCACTAGGCCTGGAGTCAGGAAGACTCATTTTCCTGAATCCAAATGCAGCCTCAGACATTTACAAGCTGTGTGACCCTGGGCAAGTCACTTAACCCTGTTGCCTCAGTTTCCTCATCTGTAAAATGAGTTAAAGAAGGAAATGACAAACCACTCTAGTATCTTTGCCAAGAAAACCCCAAATGGGGTCACAAAGAGTTGGACATGACTGAAACAAATGAATAATGACAACCCATTGGGTAGAGAACCAAAAATAGAAATGTGTATATTTATATTCACAAAACTAATAAAAGAGACTTATGGTAAGTCTCTCTTATATGTGCCAATTAAGGTCATACCTGTATCAGATTTACAAGTGAAACTATATTCAATATGTCTTGCATATATTTCAAGAAAGTGTCTATCAGACTTACAAAGCATTAAAAAAATCATCAGTCACAGAGGTCAATGACAAAAAGGTCATATATATCATATTCACAAGCACTCTGTTTTTTTAAACTTGTTTTTAATCGATGAAATCTATTTTCTCTCACCTACCTCCTACCCTCTTCATTACAAAAACAAAAATTAAAACAAAACCCTTATAACAAATATGTATAGTTAAGCAAAACAAATCCCCTCATTGGCCATGTTCAAAAATAAGTTTCTCATTCTGTACCTTACGGTCATCACCTCTCTGTCAGAAGGTGAGTAACATGCTTCATCATTGATCTTCTAGAGTCTCAGCTGGTCATGGCATTGATCTGTGTTCCTAAGGTTTTCAAAGTTATTACAACAGCACTCTTTGTGAAACAAACAAACAAAAAAAAAAGAAAAAGAAACAAAAAATCTGAAAGCAAAGTGAGAACCTATCAATTGGAAAATGTGCCATAAGAAAAAAAAATAAGAAATTCAGAGAAATAAGGAAAGACTTTTATGAAATGACACTGAGTAAAGAAAACAGAACTGAGTACTATTAACACAATGATTACAATAATGTAAATGATAAGAATACTAAAAAAGTAGTTGAATTCTAATAAGTTGCAATAAATGATTTAAATCCTGGAGAATTGATGAGGGAACACATCCTTCTTCTCTCAGGAGAAAAGTAAGAACAATAGATGTGGAATGCAATAAACACATTAGATAAGGTTGGCCTTGCCTGAAGTGTGTGTGTGTGTGTGTGTGTGGCATTATAGGGGAGGGTTCAATGCCAGGGCCAAGGGGGGATAAAAGGAAATGACTTCAGTTTAAAACCAAAAGGCAACAATAGAACTTTTAAAAATCAGTTAATCAACTAATCAAGAAGCATTTGCTAAGTGCCTATATGTCCCTAATACTGTGCTAGATACAAAGAGTGATTAGGTAATCGAGAATGATTTGCATAGAGAAGATAATTGAATCCATAGTCTTTCAATGAGATTGAAAGACTGTAAATCATGGAACTCTACCAATAACTAAAGAATCCAATTTCATGACCAACCAAAGGGCAATGTAAAAGTCCATGGTAGGCATGAGCATACTGTCACAAAGAATTACAAAAGAGAATCAGTGCAAAGTAAGTCATCAAAGAAATAATATGAATTAAAGAGATAATAGATATGTGGCAAGAATAAGAGGTAACTTAGGGTTAATTTATGGAAGGACATGGACAGGAGTTATGCAGGATGGGCAGGTTAAAATATGCATCATTAGAGAGAATAGCCACACTGATAAATAGATCTATTAGAGATTTGGAGAATAACCATAAAACTGACATTTTTTATTCTTAATATTACATTTTTAATTTGAGGACAAAATATATATCCTTTGCCTGAGAAATAAATATTAGGGAATTATAACATCCAATAAAGACACATGATAAGAAGAAGAACCCATTTATTGTGATGGATTGATAAGTTACCAAGTACTTTCCCATACAGTTTTGCCCTTACTGCCTCTGTGACCCGGGGCAAGTCCCTGCAACCTTCTGGCTTTTCTCAACTGTTGTATAAGAGGGTGGGCCTAGGTGACCTCTACTGTCCCTTCCAGCTCCAAATCTATGAACCTATGAACCTTCCCAAAGAACAATGGTTATTAAGGAATTGCCTCAATGAATTTAGAGTGAGTAATTAACTACAGCAGTTCTTAAGTACCATATTCAGCCTCCTTCAATGAAGGATTAAAAGGTTTTTTTAAAAATCCAATTAAACAAGAACAATTAATGATGTCTAATAAAGCACCGGTTTGCTGCACAGTTTCCTAAGAAATATGTGCTGTCCTTCGGATATGAAAATATTTTTCCAGTAGTGGTGATGGATTGACATTGATCCAAGGAGGCACAAACATACAGCAGAATATGCAGTATAGCTCTGGATTTTTAGCAAAAACAAAACAAAACAAAACCTGAGTTTACAACCCAGCTTTGCCACCTATTACCTATGTGACCCTGGGCAAAGTGTTTCCCTTCTCTGGGCCTCAGTTTCCTCCTCTGCAAAATGGAGGAATTGGTCGAATGATTCCTTAGCTCTCTTCCAACTCTTACATATGTGGTTTTATTTAACCCACTCTTGAGATTGTCGGCAAACATTTGTGTCCATGAAGTGAGATGATCAGTGCTATACATCAGAAAGACTGACACAATCATAGAATGTCAGAGGCTGACGGCGTTTTAGAGTACAATTTCTTCATTTGATAATGGAGGAAACTGGAGCCTTGAAAGATCTGGTGATTGGTCACATTTCATGTAAGTACTAGAGTCGAGAACAGAATGCAGGTCTCCTGACTCTTGGTATCACTCATGGCATTGAGATTTGTCTCTTTCCTCTTTTACGATGAGTCAATGAAAATACTCAATTTTAAGTCTTTTAATCCATGGTTTATTTGGAGTTGTTTTGGCCAGATTGAAGGCTTCCTTTTTTTAAATAATCACAAGCTGAATTTTTTTAAATGCAAATGCATAAGACTAAAAATAAATCCAATCCCAAATTCAATGTGTAGTTTAATCTGAAGATATTATAATTATTATAGTATTTGTTCAATCTTGGATGGCTTAAATGAGAACCTGCCTTAACACGGAAGGAGGGTTGGACTCTGACTAGAGAGTCTTTCAAGGTCACTTCCAGCCCTCTTAGGTAGCTAGTCCATTAAACTAAGTAATGAGAAAAAGCTTTGACCTCAACTGCTTCAAAACACTGATAACTGATGATAGGATCACAGATTTGGAGCTGGGAGGGAGCTTAAAGGGCATTGAGTCCAACTCTCTCATGTTGCAGATGAGAAAACTAAGGCATAGAAATCACATAACCACTAAACGACTAAAGTATGATTTTAACCTAAGTCTTCATGGTTCCAGTATCCTGTCCATTATTTCACACTAGTTCTTATAATAACCAATGAACAATGAAAATTATTTAAATTTCTTTTGAAATTTTACTTAATGAGAATAATCAATCAACAGTATAGTGTTTTAAGATTTGTAAATTGCTTTCATCACACTAGTCAATAATAGTGAATAAATATTTATTAAGTATCTACTGTGTGCCAGGCACTGTGCTAAGCACTGAAGATTGTCATTTCTTGTTCAGTCACTTTCAATCGTATCCAACTCTTTGTGACCCCCTTTGGGGTTTTCTTGGCAAAGATACTGGAGTGGTTTGCCGTTTCCTTCTCCAGCTCACTAGACAGATGAGGAAACTGAGGCAAACAGGGATAAGTGATTTGCCCAGGTTACATAGCTGGTAAGTGTCTGAGGCCAGATTTGAGCTCAGATCTTCCCGACTCTAGGCCTGGTGTTCTATGAACTTTGTCAACTAGCTGCCTCAAGCACTGAAGATACCAAAAAAAAAAAAAAATAGAAAAACAGTTCCTGCCCTCAAGGATCTTACAATCTAAAGGGGGGAAACAACACAAAAGAAAGCTGAAAAAAAACTAAGAAAGCCTTGAGGTGTGTAATACAAATATTATTATACCCATTTTACTCATGAGAAAACTGAGGTTCTGGAAGGTCAAAAGCCCTAACTCCTCGACCAGAACTGACTCTCTCCTCTCTACACAGATATAACACTTACTTTATGTATCAGACACTTGTTGCATTCCTCACTAGCTGCCTCAATTTATCCTCTCATAATGTCTTCCACTATTATTTAACCTCTAGATTACTTAATGTGTATATGTGAAGATTGTTTCTTCAACTAGTTGATAAGCTTCTCAAGGACAAGGGCTGTGTTTTACATCTTTCTGCACCAAAGTGTGTGCATAGTAGGTACACAATAACTGCTTGGCAAATGAATGATAAAAACAAGTTTTTGCTGGTGAGCTCCAGCATTTAACACTCAACTTCTGCCCACTGAAATCCTACCATTATTCAAGGCCCAAATCAAGTGACACCTCCTCCATGAAACTTTCCCTGATCTTCACCAATGGGAAATATTCTCTCCCTTAGAGCTGTCATAGATCCTTAGACCTGCCTTTTGCATTTACCACAATTTACTTTGTATTATAGATATTTGTGTGTGTCCCATAGGAGCACTTGTTTCACATTGGCACTAAGGGTTTGGCCAGAAGAGCTCTTTTGGTTTCATGTCTGGATAACCCACCCACTTGTGCTTCTAGTGAGGTCTGAGCTGCCAACTCTAGCAACATGCTAGACCTAGCAGGACCAGGCTGCTCTGAGTCTTGCTTCCCTTTGCACAAGTATGGATGGGACTTACCTGATCCTCACATCTTCCCTTTTTTTGAAGTATCAGACCAGATTTCTGTCTAGGAATATGAATTATTATATCTCATATATCTCCCATGGATGATTCTCCATCCCATTGAGTCCTAATCACTTTCCCTTTTTTTGGTGATCCAAAAAGATTATGAAATTATGAATGAAATTAACAGTGTTGGTTTTCAGACTCCCAAGCAGTAGGCACCCCTACCACTCATAGTGAGGTCAGGAATCCTAATGTCCCTACCCATTTTTCTTTGTCTGCTGTTTCCCAGGTGTGCTATTAGTAGAGAATCACCACCAAACATTTTCATCTCAAAGATAAAGGATGACAAGCAGGCTCTATTTAACTCACTCATTGCTTTTCACCTTACCCTATAACCATTCCTTCTTGAATTTTCTCATGGACCCCTAAGTTCTTCTAGCTAGCAGCTAGACAAAATCTTACTAAATACTTCACAGGCTAACTACCAGAGAGAGGGCTTGTTGTCAAGCACCATCTTGGCATCTCTGAAATGTCTCTGGAATGCTTCTCATGCACAGACTTCCCTCGCCTTCTCTGAAAGGCATGGTAGCTCTCTTTTCAAATGTCTCTCCTCCATAGTGCAATATTAGATGTGAATGAATGAAAGAATGAAAAAGCATTTTATAAGCACTTACTATGTACAAAGCATTGGCATGTAGTAGGCACTTAATAAATGTTTATTCATTGATCGATTGGTTAAAACACTATGTCGAACACTGGGGATACAAACAGAAAAGTAAGACAGTCCCTGTTCTCAAGGAGCTCATGTTCTAATACTGAAGACAACACATACAGGAAGTCTTAGTTGCAAGTCAGATGGAAAGGTCCAATGGTCCTTAGGGTGCACAGCAAAGCAGATGGTAATGCACCTTCTTTAATGGTTTTTCCACTAATAAAATCAGACACTACTGAAATGACTCAATGGCAATAAAGGTGGTAGTTTGTAGAGGTGATAGGTCACTTCTCCATAGTGGCTGCTTTCCTGAGGATGGCTATGGGGAGCAGGTTCAAAGTTTGACCTGTGGACTGGTGAGGGTTGGGGGGACTGATATTTCCAGGGTTCTTGGGCCTACCCTGTCCAATAGCAGCAGTTGGTCAGTAGTTGGGATGAGTGGTGGGAATGACAATGGAGCCATTCTCCACCGGGGTTGCTCTCTTGAATGGTGACAGCAGGGGCCAGGATAGAAGCAGGTAAGTGGTCTACAACAGATGGAGTGGGGGATAAGGAGTACTGCTATTCTTCAGACTGTAGACAAATCCTTTTATATTAAATGCCCTGGCCATCAATTCACCTCCACCTGGACCAGTTTTCTTCTTCTTCTTCTTCTTCTTCTTCTTCTTCTTCTTCTTCTTCTT
>NW_020949351.1:27942181-28030145 GCF_900497805.2 Vombatus ursinus | reverse complement strand
TTCTTCTTCTTCTTCTTCTTCTTCTTCTTCTTCTTCTTCTTCTTCTTTCTTCTTTTTATTTTTATTTTTATTTGTTATCGTGGAACATAATCAACAAACACACATTTCAATATATTAAAAAAAAAGAACGAGAAAGAGGATTGTATAAGAAACAATGAACTTCTGAAATGGACAGATTTTGGGGTTTTTTTGTGTTTTGTTTTCATTTTGGTTTTTAAGAAATATCTACTTTTCTCTGAAGCTTAAAGATTGTGGGATAATACAGAAAGAAAACAAACTGGCCATGGAGAATTTCAGTGTATGGATAGCCACCACCTCCTACTAGATTGTGAGCTCCAGGGAAGCAAGAACCATGAGTTAGTCATCCTTATGTCAGCACCCGCCATGGACCTTTGGTTCTTATGCACTTGAATCAATGTGTTTTGTATTGAATTGCAGCCTGCTCAGAAACAGTAGTAATCAATCAAATCAGCCTTGGATCCCAGGCTGCCAAAGAGAATACATTTCCTAGCATCAGGAGAACTATTTGGGTGTCATTTCATGAATGGCAATAAAATATTAGACACATTTGAATTGCTATAGGCCATCATGACTATACACGGAATAATAAGCCTATTCACATTCCTGACATTGAACCTCCTTTCAATTTCTGTAGCCCCTGTGCAACCTGAAGGCTGTAGAAGAGAGAGGTGAGAGTATTTATTAAGAGTGAGTCTAATTTATAGCATCATACTTGAGGGTAAAAGTCGAAATCATTAAAATAGAAGTAATTAAAAAGAAAAGCTTATTTATTTGTTTGTCTTGAAAATGGCCCAAATATGGATTGATAACTCATCTCTCAACACTATTCTGGCCTAATTGATTAGAAATTTACCTGTGTGCCAGCATGGATGTGACAATTTTTTGTGTGTGTTCCCACACACAATTTGTTCTGCATAACATTTCATCTGGGTGCACCTCCTCCCTTTGAATATTTATTTCAACATAAATACTTGTAATCTGTCTTAGAAGCTGCTTTCTCAGATAAGATAGTTCTGGGCCCATTTCACTTTTGAGAAATGGAGACTCAGGAAATTTTCAAAAAAAAAAATCCAACTATCAACTTTTGCAGTTAAAGAAGCTCTAAACATGCTAATGAACAGTGTTAATGTGCCCATTATGATTTTGCATAATTGCACAGTGCATGGTAAAAACCAAGATACCAGAGAGGCTAATTGTAACGCATAGAGGTACCTGGCAATTTTTCCTGCCCCTACTTTCATCACATCTTAAGGGGTGATTGATTTGGATTAAAGGTGTTTTTTGGAGTAGTTTTTTCTTTTTTTTTTTTCTTTACCTATCTGTGCTCCCAAGAGTGGGGACTCAAGCTGAAAATATTCTACTATAAAAAGGAAATCAGAAACTCTCTCAATTTTTTATTTAAGCCTTGGGAACAATGGACATTATTTTATAGGTTCATGTGTGAAATTATTCCAGATCCAAAACAATAATGTTTCCTGGCTCAAAGCAATCACCAGGATCCACAAACTGTGGTTTGATGTGAGGAGCAAAGGCACTGGAGTGATTGTCTTCCTCATCTTCCTCATCAGCATCCCAACCCTTTCCTCTGCCCGTTCCTTTCTCCCCCTTCCATCCATCCACTGTAAAAAGAGAGATGGGAAACAAAGTAAAAGGAAGGACAAGAAGGTCCACTCTAAATCTGAGCAATGCTGTTCCATAGGAAAATGCAGCCAACAGATTTATCTCTGGGCCCTCCTTCCAGTCTTAAATGGAAGGGAGACTGTGGGACCCTCAACTCCTTCTCATTCCTTCATCTCCAAGGCAACTCCTTCCCTCATGGGACTGCTTCCTGCCTCTTCTCTACATTGTTAAGTGACTTCAAACACTTCCTAAGCCCTGTGTTATTTCTCACCATTTCCCAACTTCATTTAATGGGCTTTTAAAACAAGTAAGTAAACTTACTAAGTGCAGCAAACACTGAATAGGCCTAATACGGGGTGTTCCAAAAGTTTTAGTGCATTGTAAGCTCTTAAAAAGTAAACATCCTAATACAGGGAACATCCAGTATCAGGGTTATGTAGTATTTGCTTTGCTTGGTAAAGTTTTAATATTTTAATTGAATTTTTAACCACTTAAAGCTTAAAATTGCACTAAGACTTTTAGGACACCCTTTCTATGTGGTTTAAAGAAGAAAAGCTACATGGCAAGTAGATAGTTCATTGCAAAGAATGTTCTAAGACATTTAATATTTTTTTCAATTACTGTAATGACCTTGACTGACACTTTTAAAAGATGAATGACCATGACTACATATATTTATAAATGCTTGCCAGTTCACTTTGATTAAAGATGCTTTCACTGAAACTTTCCACTTTGAGAATTGAAAGATGACCACCATCTCCTTCAGGGCATGGTGTCTACCATGCCTAGTGAGAAAGAAACTAAGCTAAAAACCTAACACTTAAAGTCAACTCACCTCCCACCCACCCCCAACCCTGCCTCAGTTTCCTTAACTATAAAATAAGAGAGTTCTTCTAGATGGTCTTTAAGTTCCCTTCTAGCTCTATATGGTAGGACTATGACTCAAAGATTCTCTTTCGACTGCCCCATGCTGCTTCTCCCAAGCTTCTGAAATTAATTCAGCTCAAAGTGTGAGCAAAACCTCATGTTGTTGGTTTGACTGGTTCGATGGCAGTAAATCTCACCAAATAGCTAACTTGGCAGAAAGCTTGGTCAAGAGAGTCCCCTTTTGAAATAGGAAATTGATGGAGGAAATTTAACTAATTTAACTAATTAAAAACAACATGTTTCTTAAATTCTGAGCTGACTGATGAAAGACAAAACTGTTCTAAGTGTTAGCACCTTATTGGACTAAATAAATTGGGTAAATCTGTCGAAATAGAATAAAGATGAGTGAAAAGTTGAAGTAATTGAGAAATCACTTTGGAATATTCCCAAGACCATAGCAAAAAGCTCATTTCATTTGTTTCAGAATTCTACTCAAGTTGGTAATTATATAGCACTTCTCAGCAGTAGTTGTGTGGCTGGTCTAACTATATTTCATCTTGGAGGTAGAGAAATATACAAATCTGACCATTTTTTATCTTAAAAGCCTCAAGAAGCTAAAAAAGGGTTTGTTTGTTGGCTATTTTTGTAATTCAGATTTTCTAGGTAATTGATATTCACTAATCTTATCCATTTTAAATGATAATTTGTTGTATGTGGTGGCATGGCTGTCCGTTGACATTAATTTCAGGGAAAATCTGAAGAGAAGAAAGACTGGATTCTACTCCTAAATGTGTTACTCACTCTGTGACCATCATCCATTCATTCTTTTATCAAGACATGAGCTTATCTATTAAATAGGCATGATGGAAATAAAGTCTTGGCTGGGAACTTGGCTAATTAGAATATCATGTTTATAAGATTCTGACTAAAGGTATGCATGAGATTGTATTTAGATAAGTAATAGGGTATCAAATTGCTTGACTTCTCAGTGAGAGGGGAGGAGAGGGAGAGAGCAAGGGAGAGCATTTAGAGCTCAATTTTTTTTTTAAATGAATGTTAATCAAAGTTTTAAAAACAAATGTCAGGGCAGTTAGGTGGAGCAGTGGACACAGTTCTGGCCTTGGAGTCAGGAGGACCTGAGTTCAAATCCAGCCTCAGATACATGACACTTATTAGCTGTGTGACCCTAGGCAAGTCACTTAACCCTGGTTGCCTCACCAAAAAGCAAAAAACAAAAAAAAAAAACCCAAATGTTAAAAATTGTTTTTACATGAAAGGGGGAAAATAAAATACTAAATAAATTCTAAAAGATTAAAATTAATGTTAAAATTGTTTTTACATGCAATTGGGTAAAATATTAAATGAATTTTTTTTAATTAACAAATAAGTAACAGGGAGCCACTGAAGGTTTTTGAGCAAACGAATGACCTCATGAGAACTGAGAATTGACAAGAGTCCTCTGGCAATGGCCGATATGATAGGTGGAGGAAGGGTATCCTAGAGATGAGAAAATTGGTTCAGAATCTATTGTCCAGGCAAGATGAAATGGGGGCCTGAATTAGAGTGACAGCAGTGGGAATAGAAAGGAGGGAACATGTATGAGACAGGGTGCAGAAGTTAACCATTATCCAAGTTAACCATTGTCCCATTCTCTCAGAAGTCTTACAGCTGCCTTTGACGCCTCTTTCCCTTTCACTCTGTACAGCTAGGTAAAAATTAGTGTGAATAATGAAGTGGTGGCATTATTTGAATTCACACTGCATATCTCCATTATGTATGCATTCTTTTACCTAGTCCTGTCAATTCTGTTTTAATGTCTCTTGAATTCACCCCTCCCTCTCTAGTTCCATTACTACAACCTTAGTCTGTACATAGCTTGTTCATACATTGTTTGCACACTGTCTCTCTAATTAGATCATGAGTTCCTGGAGGAGCAGGGAATATCTTTTGCCTGTGTATCCTCAGCACTCAGAACAAGAGCCTGGCACATAGTAGGTGTTTCTTGACTGCCTGACGAGCAGCCCCAACACTTGTTGCCTTTGTTCTAAACTGTTCCCTCACCCCATCCATCCTATGATCCTAGTCTTTCAACACATTATTTTTCATCATAGTTCTCACACTAACCAGCTGTGTGACTTTAGGTAAGTCGTGACTGCTTTCTGGGCTTCTGTTTTCCCATCAGTAAAATGAGGAGATTGCGCTAGATAATCTCTAAAGTCCAATTCTAATTTCTATAATCTCCATGATCCCGTTGTTACCTTAACCAAGAATCCATCACGGCTTCCCCATTATTGATCACATCAAGTCTTAACCTCTTCCTGACTTTCAAGGCTCTCCAAAATCTGACCCCAGATTAACCTACCTACCCAAGCTTGTTTTCCTACTACTCTCACTTCAACTTGTCATCTCCACAGTCAGCATGTTCATTCCCATCTCAGTGTTCCTATTCCTGCTGATTACTCCAGACTTCAAAGTCTACCCACACCCCGTCTCCACAAATCCATTTCCTTCAGAGGTCAGTTTAAGCCATCTCCCCCTCCTCCACACAGTTTTCCAGGATAATTCTAATACCCACAGATTTCTGTCTGCTCTAAGCTCCCAGTTGTCTGCCCAGCACTTAGCACTAGCTTCTATACTGCCCAGGAATATCTTCTAATTGTTTTTTGTGTTTTCATCCCTTGACTCAATCACAAGATCCTTGAGGGCAAGGATTGTACATTAAATATCTGAGTTCCCCAAAGCAACTACCCCAGTGCTGAGCATATACTCCGTGTCATGCCTTTTAAACAATGAAGTTATCAATAAAGCAAGTCAACAATGTACTCATTTGCCTACTTTCTGGAAAGAGAAAGGCCAAGATGTTTCAATAGTAGAAATCCCTCATCACTATTGTGCAGTGACATTCTTCTGGGCTTATGATGTTCCCCAAACTCACCCTCTATCTTCTCCTATCATCAGATGGCTTGTAGGAAACTGCTGTAGCAAAATGGCTTTTGCTCCTCACTCCACTGATCTGTGCCCAAAGCTTTCTTCCGTGTTTTCCCCTCCAATTCACGGATTTCCTCAAATGAAGACGTTTTCATGATATCCAATAGGACTACATCACTTCTTTTATCCAATTTTTTTTTTGAACAAAGTATAACTTGCCAAAGCTGTATTCCAGTAATGTCACATCCTACCAAGATAACTACAGGCAGCCAAGTATTGGAAAAGAAGCATCATATTTTTGAGTCCAAGGACTCAGGTTCCAGCCCTACTTCTGACATTTACTTCCTGTACAAATAGAGGTAGTCAATGAACTTCTCTGAGATTCAGTTTCCTTATCTTTAAAAGAGAGGTGATAATATTTCTATTACCTATCTCAAACGGATGCTCTGAGAAACATGCTTGTAAACTTTAATGCACTATAAAAATGTAAGTTATTCTGCACATGTATAGCCTATATTGAGGTGCTTGCCTTTTCAATGAGGGTGGGTGGGGAGGGAGGAAGGGAGAAAATTTGGAACCCAAAGTTTTAAAAACACATGTTTAAAAAAATATGTTTTCACCTGCAACTTGGAAATAAGAAATACAGGAAATGGGTTATAGAAATCTATCCTGCCCTACAGGAAAATAGAAGGGGAAGGGGATAAGAGAAGGGGGGAAGAAATAGAAGGGAAGGCAGACTAGGGGAAGGGATATTCAGAATGCATGCCATCTTGGGGTGGGGGGAGGGTCAAGATGAGGTGAAAATTTGGAACTCAAAATCTTATGGAAGTACATGTTGAAAACTAAAAATAAATAAATTTATTAATTAAAAAAATAAAAATGTAAGTTGTTATTATTTTGGATTGAAATGTGCCTCTTTGAATCAAGATGTCCAGTTCCCCTCTGTTCATTACACATACTTTGCACATTTCTTTACAGGCACATGAGATCATAGGCCTTATTCTTCTTTTTTGATATTGTCTCTTATGAACTACTGTTCTCCACTGATGATTTTCCCATAATATACTGGCTATCTGTTGTATGTAGTATCTTCTTCTCCCTCCATTTTCATTTTAAAATTGCTCTTGATTAGATTCACAGGTCTCCAGGTATTTTTTTAAACTGACTCTTGTTAGATGCTTTTGGATAGGACAAGAGCCCATAACTCCCAAATCTTAAGTCATGATCCAGAAATCCAAATCCCAATTTCAAACACTACCTTCTTAACCAGCTGTTCACTTCATAACATATCCCTCAGTCAAGAGGCATTTATGATACACTTATTGTATGCCAACTACTGTGCTAAAAGCTGTGGATTAAAAAAGTGAAAGTCCCTGCCCTCAAAGAGTTTCCCAATCCTTTCAGTAATCCTGTTCCCCTAAAGTCTTCAGTGTCTTGCTTAGAGCTATATAATCCCCCCAAAGTATACTCTAGCCAGCTAAGCAATCACCAGCAAACTTTCCTTTTAAGGGACTGACTGCTTCCATTTTGTGAGAAGCTCTGCCTATCATGGAGAAGAATCTATTAGCCTTTCCTAATTTCCAACCCTCAAGCCCGTCCCCAACAATTAATTAAAAAAATGACCTGGGTCATATAATCTGAGTCATGGAATGACTCAATAAAGAGGAAACTGATGTTTGGATGACAGAATGAATAGAGGCTGGCTGAAAATGTTACCATAGCACCCATCACTTGGTGCTACATTTGCTTATTCACTTTTTAATAGAGATTTCCACCTCAGCACCCTAGTGGATGGACCAAGCTGCTAGTGCTTCCCCCTCCTCCTCCCCAAATTGTTTTGTACCTTTTGTAAATATTTTCAATATACTTATATGTACATGTCATCTCCCCCAATAGAGTGTATCCTCCTTGAGGACAGGGACTCTGGTCTGCCTTTAATTTTTGTTTTTGTATTCCCAGTTCCCTGCACAGTACATGATATGTATTTATTAAATGATTGATATCGCTCATTTGCCCAGAAAATTTTATGATTTTTATGGATGGATGGATGGAAGATGGGGAGGTAGAGACTGGTGGAAAAGGCACTGTGCTGGATACCAAGAGACTTGGGTTCTGGTTCCAGTTTTGCTACTACCTACCTATATATGACTTTGGACAAGTCAAAATTTCAACTCAATTCAGCAAACATTTGTCAAAAGCATATTATGTTCAAGGTACTACCTGAGAAGCTTGAAGCACAATGAAAAATGACAGTCTCTCAAGAAGACTACGATGCAATGTAACAAGTGTATGAGTCATGCATGTAAGTAACTATAATATTGTTTAGAAAATGATAAAGTGCATGAGAGAAATCAGTGATCTGAGAGACAGGAAAGAATTGCTTCTCCTTGGGAATCAAAGAGAGCATCATGTAAGGGGTGGCTAGGGAGCTGGGCCCTAAAGAAGTTGTCAATAGGCAACTTTTTTTTTTTGACAGGCTAATTTGAAGCACATGCAAGAAACCCAGAGAGAGACAGAGAGAGACAGAGACAGAGACAGGAAGAGAGAAAGAGAAAGAGAGAGACAGACACACACAGAGAGAGAAACAGAGAGACACACAGAGTGACAGAGATAGGAAGAGAAGGTGGAGGGGGAGAGGAAGAGGGTGAGAAGGAAGGAAAGGTCTAGTAGGCAGTTGGAAATAAGTGATTATATCTTAGAAGAGTGGTGAGGGTTAGAGGTATTTATTTAAAAGTGACAGAGCTGATAATTGAAGCTACAGGTATAAATGAGATTTTAAGAGCAAAAGTGTAGAAAGAGAAAGAGAAGGAGAAGGACAAAGACATGGCCCTGAGGGATACCTAATGCTTGGAAAGTGGAAGAAGAAATAGGAATTAGTAAAGGAAGCCAACAAGAAACAGAGAAGTAGGAGATAAGAATAAAACTAGAGGCACAGTGGATAAAGCACTGGGCCTGGAGTCAGAAAGAACTTAGTTCAAATCTGGCCTAAAACATTTGCTAGCTGTGTAACCCAGGGCAAGTCATTTAACTTCTGTTTGCCTTAGTTTTCTCAACTATAAAATGGGGGTAATAACAGCACCTACCTCTCAAGGCTGTTTGTGAGGATCAAATGAAATAATATTTGTAAAGTGCTTAACACAGTGCTTGGCACTTAGTAGATACTATATAAATGCTTATTCCCTTCCTCCCATGTCATGGAAGCCAAGGAAAACAAGGAAGGAGAAAATCAAGGACAGTGTGTCAACAATATTAAATATTCTCTCTCTATCTCTCTCTCTGTCCTTCCATCTCTGTCTGTCTGTCTGTCTCTCCCTTCATCTCTCCCTCTTTCTCTCTCTCCCTCTGTCTCTTTGTCTCTATCTCTGTCTCTCCCTCTTCTTGTCTTCCCCTCTCCTCGGTAGCTCTGATACCATATCTGTTCACATAAACTGGCCTATGTACTCAGGCCTATCTATACCTATGCATCTCTGAAGAGTTCCAGGTCCAAATCACCAACTATCTACTACACATTCCAAACTCAGTACCTGTAGGAATCTCCAACTCAACAAGTCTAAAACAAAATTTCTTTTCTTTTCTCCAAAATCAATCCTTTTTCTGAACTTCCCTGTTTCTAGTTAGGGCACTGCCATTCCTCCAGTCACCTTGATGATTCACCAGCTTAGAGTTGTCTTCATCATAGCCTCACTCTCCCCCCATCCCTTATATCCAATTAACTGTTAAGTTATACTGTTTTTACTTTATGGGCTTATCTCTCTGTTGTCACCCCTCCACTCATAGGACCACCACCCTAGTTTAAGTACTTGGGCATCAGACATCTGGAGGATATGTCTAAAAGCCAAGAAGTGTTCATTCTCTAAACTCTCTGGGCAGTTTGTGATAATACTCTTTGTGAACAGGGTTCCACTGTTTTAGCTATCAAAATGATCTGGCTGTAGTGAAGAATTTAGGAGAGAAGTAGCCAGAGAAGACTCATTCATTCATTCATTCATCCATCAAACATTTATTAAGAGCATTTTGGGTGCAAAGTACTGTCCTCAGTACTAGTTCCTGGTTTCCCCACTGTCCTGGAAAAATACAAACTTTATGTAAAATATTACTCTTTTCCAAGCTTGAAATTGGGTGAAAGGGATGTGGGGAGCTAAAGTATAGCCCTGTTTTTAGGTCAATTAAATTTAGTTCAGTAGGCATTTATTAAGAGCCTGTGATTTGCCATTAGGATAACCATTGGAAATACAAAGACCAGTGCTAAACAGGCCCTCCTTTCAAGAAGTTGCGACATGTACACAGATAAGTACATGTAAATTATATTAAAGGTAACACAAAGTCACTTTGGGAAGGAGAAAGGATTAACAGGTGGGAGGATCAAGAAAGATCTTGTGTAAGAGGCAGCGTCTGAGTGTAGAGAGCCGTTAGGTACCCATGTACACGGGCTATGAGATGGACGATGACAGAAAAGGCAGGAGAAGGAACCAGGACAGATTAGAGTCATGAAAACACAAGGTGGGGAGAATGTCTTAGAGAAGATTTGATTTAATTGTATCAAATGCAGAGAGGGCAAAAAGGAAGAGAAGTGGAAAAGGGCTGTCAGATTTTATTAGGATATCATTAGTAATCTGCAGAGAGTAGCAATGGGGTTAAAATTCTGTCACCTAGAGAGGAGTGGGTAAATGGAGGGAGTCAACTTTCTAGAAGTTTGGCTGTGAAAGGAAGAAGAAATATATGGTGATAGCTTATGGGGATGCTCACCTTTAGTGACAGCGAGAGGTTTTTTAAGGGTAGAGGAAAACTGGGCATATTTATAGATGGCATGGAAGGAAGCAGTGAATAGAGACTAGCCATAATTTCTACCTTTGGAAAACACTACTCACTCAAACAATGACAGGAAAATGATTACACAGAGGGATCCTTCTTTCTAAGGGGTATCCAAGGAGCCTCCAGCTATGCTATATTAGAAAGAATACTGGAGCCAGGAGATCTAAGTCTGAATCCCAGCTCTACTGTTTACTCTTTATGTGACCAGAGGCAAGTCACTTAATCTTTCTCAGTCTCAGTTTCTTTTTTGATAAAATAGAAGTAATAAGTACTGGCAATACCTAGCACATAGAGTTGTTTGAATAAAGTGTTTGGAAAATCTTAAAGTGAGCGTTATCATTATTATCATTGCGTAACAAGGGACTGACCAGTAAGTCCAACTCTCATGAGCATATGCAAAAAGCTGAACTCATACAATGCCAATGTAGACTTTGGAGCAAATGCAGACGTTCTGTAACTGGTTCTGGTCTGCTAAGCATGTGGTAAAGAGGAGCCTTTCTGATTGGCTACGTGGGTAGAAATGAGATGCATTCAAAAGGTATTCCTCCATAGAACCTGTTCCTTCTCTTGGACTGACTTCTTCCCGCCTGGCACTGTTCCAGTAAAAGAAGAGAAACAATGCTATGAAGGGAGAGGCTTTTAGTCTTCCCCATGCAAAGCCAACATATGGCCCTAAAATACAGGCCTCACCTCTTTGCCTCAGAATTTTTTCTTTTGTTTCAGGTGAAGGAGATTGAAGGTGGAGATCTGGGAGTGGAGCCCAGGCTGGGTTTTCCAGTCAATGCCCTAAGGAATGAGGGACCCAGCCAATCAGGAGCTAAGAAAGGGACTCATCCAATAGGGGATCCATCTTTGTGTCCACCTGATAAAACCATTGTTCTGTAGAAACTGTTAAATCTGAGCTCACTCTTCCCAGAAGATGAGGTGGTATAGAGGAAAGTGTGCTTCCTGGTATTGTGGGAGTGAGGAATATTTATCTTTCTGTGCTTGCGTAATCTTTCAAATAAATATATCTTTGTAAAAATCTAGTCAAGGTTAAGTGGTTAAAGGGAACTGGGTATTAATCACTGGCAGCTAACATGGTGGGGAACATGCTGAGAATGAGAATTGAAACTCTTAATATTAGACTAGAAAAAGATAACCCCCAGCTCGTCAGAGGCACCCCCTAGGGCACTAAGGAGAAGATTTAGTTGGACTTACCTTGATGGAGTGAAGCTAGAGCAATTACTACAGTAATTATTATCTTATTATGTGTGAATCTGCCATTTGCATTTTTTGTGTGGTGTAATAAAAAGGGCTGGCTTTGGAGTCAGAGGATCTGGCTTCTGACCATTACTAACCTGTATGGCCTCAAGGAGGTCAACCTCCCTGGGCCTCGGTTTCCTCTCTGTAAAATGAAAGGGTTGAACAAAATGACCTCTGAGCTCCTCTCCAGATCTAAACCTACAATGCTGAGATATAAATAGCAATACCTTTCTCTCTTCTCGAAAAATCACCTAAGGCTTCTTCCTTTTTTGTTGCTAAAGGCACCAGACACCTCTTCTGACATAAGTCTTCATGTCAAAAAATTGGGCACCTGCTTAGCCATCCCCAGCAACATATAAAGAGATATTCCACTAGTACTGCTTAGAATTGTGAACTGCCTTCTCACCCCTGGGATGTGAAGTTAAATACTTCCAGTGACACTGGCTTGTGAAGCAACTCCTTCTACTATTGGATAACTCTAATCCTTAGGGAGTTTTTCTTCATTTTGGGGCCAAATATGAGTGGATAGGCATCCACTCATTTGTCCTAACTCTCTCCCTCAGAGCTTTCCAGAATAAGTCTAATCTCTTTTATGTCATGTCATGTCTCTTTCTCATGGCAGCCCTTCAAATAATAACTGTCATGTCCCCTCTTATGTATTATCAACTTATCTAGGATAGAAAGCCCCTGTCCCCTGGGTGGTAGCAGTGGAAAGTCACCATTTCTCAGACTCCAGAAATCTTCTGTTTGGAAACCCCGTAAGTATGGATTCAAATTTTTCTCTGAAGAGCTGGATCAGAACATTAATTTTTTATGAAAAATTATGTAACACAGTGGAGCTTTTACAGAGAGGAAAGTTTACAAAGAGGAAAGGAATCACAAATATACAAACAAACACACTCCCCCCAACTTGTAGGAGACATAATTTCCCTTCCCCACAGTACCACCTCAGTCTCTGAGAAGGGGAAGAGAGTTAGGGTTCATAGCTTACCTTGGTTCCCATAGAGTACAGTTTCAGGTTCAAATCCAAAACCTCCCTTGCCCTTGAGTCCCAGGCACATTGGCGTCTCAGGGTTTTTATGCTGTTTTGGCTGGCTGTACCACTCTGCCTGCAATCCTGGCTCCAAGATCTCCATGGCTCAAACTCCCAATCCTGTGGGGAATCACCTCCAGCACTTGAAACTGCAGACAAATAACAAAGAACAGAAACAAATACCATCAGGCCCCCTTCTCAGAACTGGGGTAAAAGGAGAACAGGGGAAGGGTAAGTCCCTTTCCTCACTGGTTCAGTCCATTGGGAGTAGCAGCTAGGAGGACAGCCAACGGTGGAAAGAGAACAACCAGGCTCAGTCCAGGGCGGCCAATCAAAGAGGCTCCCCCCGATCCACTCACCCATGTGGTAGGGTCTCTGAGCTCCATGTTAGGCAAACTGAGCATACCCAAAGTCAGGTTATAAATTTTAATTATAAATTCCTTCACTAGATTGTAAGCTCTTTGAGGGCAGGGAGTATGATTACTCCAAATCAGAACTAGGAGAAACCTAAGGAAGGTTTGAAAATGACTCCCCCTGGATCTGAACATTGCTCCCTATATGTTACCGTCCATTGTAATCTTTGTGTCTTTACCATAATACATGTGATTTGACATCTCTGCATGCCATGGAAAGTGGAATTCTCTGATATTAAAAATGTGAATTTATAAAAATATATTTTTTTAAATCCCACTTGTGATACCTTCTTTATAGGCCACCTAACAGGCTACCCCTAGTTCTCGTTTCTGCTCAAAGCCCGGTAGAATTTTGCATATAATAATTTAATGAATGAATATATTTGATGAAGACTGTTTCTCTTAAAATTGAGTGGAAGCTGAGAGATTTTTTGATGACATTTTTAAAAGTTCCCAGTGCTATGAGCAAGCACAGCCACTTTTTAAAAAAGGGTTGTTTTTGGCAATAGTGGGAATTTATATGGATCCTTTATCCATATTTCTGTCATTTTTACAGACAGCAATGGAATACCCAGCTTATTCCTAGAGTACACAAGCATAAGTGTAACAAAGCCCAAGTGTCTTGTATTTTCTATGTCCACAAATCTCTCCCTATCTTCATGTAACCTCTTCTGCCTTTCAATCTCTCGTAAATATTCTCTGATTATATCACACTGCAGATCAAAATGTTTATTTTCATGCTCTCCCCATACCTCTAGTCCTTCCATTACTTTCTAGCCAATGGCACTTTACTGACTTGCCTACAGTCCTCATCTTGAACATACTCTTCAAATTAAAAAAACTCACATATAAACAGGTTTTTTTAAAAAAAATCCTAATGAGGGGCAGCTAGGTTGCACAGTGGTTAGAGCTCTAGCCTTGGAGTCAGGAGGACCTGAGTTCAAATCTCTCAGACAGTTGACATTTACTAGCTGTGTGACCCTGGGCAAGTCACTTAACCCTGACTGCCCCACCCCCCCAAAAAAAAAGAAAAGAAAAAAAAATCCTAATGCACACAGCACTCAACAAGACATTGAAGAAATCACAGGAATTGTGATTTTCTTTTTCTCACCTCTAAACTAACTCTAGTTCCATATGAGAGACAGAATTTACTGAGGGAGAACAATTTAATGACTTTAATGAACCAACTTAGTTGACTAAAAAATAAAAATAAAAATAAATTAAGTAATGCCTAGGGGAATAGACTTCTGACTTCATTGACAAAGGGAATTCCCTCTACCAACTCATTTTCTCTGTAACTTATAGTCTTAAAGATCTGTCTGTGTCTAGCCCCTACACAACAATGTCAAACTCAAACAGAAGAAACAGGGCCACTAAATCATACCTAAGGATTGCTGCAGGCTGTATATTGACTGAGGAGTCAATATATTAATATTATCTTTGTTCTCTTGTATTTTGGTTTATTTTGTTAAATATTTCCCACTTACATTTGAATCTGGTTTGGGATGTACATTGTTATCTCTGCCCTAGAATACTAAGAGATTAAGTGCCTTGCTAAAGAAGAGTCCCAGAGTCAGTAGAACTCAGGTCTTCCTGGCTTTGAGGGCATCTCTCTTTCCACCATTCCATGCTACTTCTAATGGAAATATCTATCACAGTTCATCTTTTTTTTGAATAATATTTTACTATTTTCCCCCAATTACATGTTAAAATAATTTGTAATGTTTGTTTTTTAAAATTTTCTTCTTCCCTCCCTTCTCACCCCAATTCCTGAGATGGTGAGCAATTTCATAGAGGTTATACGTGTGCAATCAGGTAAAACACATTTCCATATCAGTCACATTTAAAAGAAAACACAGACAAAAAAACATAAAAAAGTGAAAAATATTATGCCTTGATCTGCATTCAGACTCCATCAATTACTTCTCTGGAGATGCAGAGCACTTTTCATCATGAGTCCTTTGGAATTTTCCTGGATCATTGTATTGCTGAGAATAGTTAAGTCCTTCACAATTGATTATTGTACAATATTACTGTTACTGCATATACAATGTTTTCCTGGTTCTTCTCACTTCACTTTACATCAGTTCATGTAAGTCTTTCTAAGTTTTTCTGAAATCAACCTGCTCATCATTTCTTATAGTATAATAATATTCCATTACAATCATACAACTTGTTCAGTCATTCTCCAATTGATGAGTGATCCCTCAATTTCCAATTCTTTGCCACCACAAAAAGAGCTGCTATAAATATTTCTGTACAAATAAGTCCTTTTCCCTTTTTTTTTTTAGCAATACCTACTAGTATCATTGCTGGGTCAAAGGGTGTATACAGCTTTTTGGGCATAGTTCCAAATTGTTCTCCAGAATGGTTGGATCAGTTCACATCTCTACCAAAAGTGCATTAGTGTCCCAATTTTCCCACATCCTCTCCAATATCTATCATTTTCCTTTTGTGTCATAGTAGCCAATCTCATAGGTGTGATGTGATACCTCAGAGTTGTTTTAGTTTGCATTTCTCTAATCAATAATGATTGAGAGCATTTTTTCATACACTATAGATGGCTTTGATTTTTTCTTCTAAAAACTGTCTGTTTATATCCTTTGGCCATTTATCAATTGAGAAATGACTTGTATTCTTGTAAATTTGACTCAGTCTCCATATAGTTTAGAAATAAGGCCTTTTTCAGAGACATTTACTGTTAAAAAAATTTTTCCAGCTTTTTGTTTTCTTTCTAATCTTGGTTGCATTGGTTTTGTTTATGAAAAAGCTTTTTAATTTAATATAATAAAAAGTATTCATTTTACATCTTGAAATGCTCTTTAATTCTTGTTTAGTCCTAAATTCTTCCCTTATCTATAGAACTGATAAGTAAACCATTCCATGCACCCCTAATTTGTTCATGATATCACCCTTTATGTCTAAATCATGTACCCATTTTGGCTTTATCTTGGTATATAGTGTATGATGTTGGTCTATATTTAGTTTCTGCCATACTGTTTTCCAGTTTGTTTAGCAGTTTTTGTCCAATATTGAGTTCTTGTCCCAAAAGCTTGGGTCTTTGGGCTTATCAAACCCTAGATTAGTATGGTTATTTACTACTGTGTATTGTGTACCAAATGTATTCCAACAATCCACCACTCTATTTCTTAGCCAATACCAGATTATTTTGATGATTACCATTTTATAATACAATTTAAGATCTGGTATGGCTAGACCACATTTCTTCACTTTTTTTTTCATTAATTCCCTTGATATTCTTGACCTTTTGTTCTTCCAGATGAATTTTGTTATTTTTTTCCAGCTCTATAAAAAAATTTTTTTTTTTGGTAATTTGATTGGTATAGCACTGAACATGTAGATTGATTTAGGTAGAATTGTCAGTTTTATTATATTGGCTCAGCCTACTCATGAGCAATTAATACTTTTCCAATTGTTTAAATCTGACTTTATTTGTGTGAAAAGCATTTTATAATTGTTTTCATATAGTTCCTGGGTTTGTCTTGGCTCCCAAATATTTTATATTGTCCACAGTTATTTTAAATGGAATTTCTCTTTCTATCTCTTGCTGCTGGACTTTGTTAGGAATATATAGAAATGCTGGTGATTTATGTGGGTTTATTTTATATCCTGCAACTTTGCTAAAGTTATTAATTATTTCAATTAGCTTTTTAGTTGATTCTCTAGGATTCTATAAATATATCATCATATCATTATTTTGTTTCCTCATTGCCTATTCAAATTCCTTCCACTTCTTTTTTTTCTCTTATTGCTATACCTAACATTTCTAGTACAATATTGAAAAATAGTGGTAATAAGGAAATTTTAAGGAAAACTCCATTTATTCCTGTGCTTTCTAGAGGTTTTGCTTTTTTAAATAGGAAGGAGTGTAGTATTTTGTCAAAAGCTTTTTCTGCATTTATTGAGATAATCATGAGTTCTGCTTGTATTGTTATTGATATGGTCAATTATGCTCATAATTGTCCTAATATTGAACCAGTCCTGCATTCCTGATATAAATCCCACCTGGTCATAGAGTATGATCCTGGTGATATATTGCTGTAATCTCCTTGTTAGTATTTTATTTAAAATTTTTGCATCAATATTCATTAGAGAAATCGGTCTATAGTTTTCTTTCTCTGTTTTCACTCTTTCTAGTTTAGTCATCAGCACCATATTTGTGTCATAAAGGAATTTAGTAGGACTCCTTCTTTGCCTATGTTTCCAAATAGTTTATATAGTATTGGGATTAATTATTCTTTGAATGTTTGGTAGAATTCATTTGTGAATCTATCCGACCCTGGGTACTTTTTCATAGGGAGTTCATTGATGGCTTGTTCTATTTCTTTTTCTAAGATGGGGTTATTTAAGTACTCTATTTCATCTTCTGTTAATCTGGGCAATTTGTCTTTTTGTAAATATTCATCCATTTTGTTTAGATTGTCAGATTTATTGGTATATAATTAGGCAAAATAGCTCCTAATAATTGCTCTAAATTCCTCTTCATTGGTGGTGAGTTCACCCTTTTCCTTTTTCATACTGATAATTTGTTTTTCTTTTTTTTTAATGCTAATATCTTTTTAAATGAAATATAACTGGGCATATTATTGTAGATGGATGGCTCTGTAATCTTAATCTGGTGTATCGGGTAATAAATTGCCATTTCATTGGGAAATACTAACCCTGGATCGTATACATAAAACTGTGCTTAAAAGGGGATGAGGGCATGAAAATATAAACTATAATCAATGTCCCTAGTCCATTTTCTCATCTGTAAATTGAGTAGGCTGTATTAGATGATCTCTAAAGTTCCTTCTAGCTCTAAAAATTCTGTAACTCTGCAACTGTATTTTATTGGCAATTTTCTAATACATAATTTTTCTTCAATTGCTATAGACATCTTTGGCATTTTGTGTGCAGAAATACAATTGCCTAAAGGCAATTCTGCATTGGTTTCCCAGTCACTGCTTCTCAATTGGTCCTTCCTGTTTTAAGCTGGAAAGAATGGTTATAATCATTCCATGACCTCATCACAGCTTAATCACAGCAATTGGTGACCTGCCCTGTTCTTCATCCAAAATGCCAGGTGGCCCAAGATGAATCATGTGATCCCCACTCAAGATAGCCACTTGGAAGTTTACTCTGTCACAGACCATTCCTGAAATCCTTCCTTTCATTTCCTTTCTGTCTGAATTACGACCAAAATTCCACTAGCTTGTGATGACGCTTGGATGCAGGCTTCTGTATATCCCCAAGTTGAGCTCCTGGGAATCATACTTCAAAAACGAATGTTCCACTAAGTAAAGAGGATTGCACAGCTGGCCAGAGCACTGATAGGGGCTCAGCCATGTGCAGATAGAGACCAGGAACATCTTTCCCTCGTCCTTCCTTATGGTCCTGTCTCTTTTCAACTTCACTCTGGCTGCAGAGCTCTCCCTAATCCTTCACCTTTCTCCTGTAGAGAGAATTAAAAGGACATGTCAAGGCCAAAGGGCACTGTGGTGCATTTAAAAGAACAATGGCTTTAGAGGCAGAGAACATGGGTTCAAATCCCAGCTCTAGGACTTACAATCTGTATGACCTTAACTTCTTTGGGCCTCAAGTTTCCCTATCTAAAATAAGAAGGTTGGTATTATTTGTTGTTGAGTTGTATCCAAGTCTTTGTGATTGGGGTTTTCTTGGCACAGATACTGGAGTAGTTTGCCATTTTCTTCTCCAGCTCATTTTACAATAAGGAAACTGAGGCAAATAGAGTTAAGTGACTTGCCCAGGGTCACACAGTTAGTAAGTATCTGAGGCTAGATTTGAACTCAGGAAGATGAATCTTACTGACTCCAAGCCTGGCCCTCTACCCACTGTGCCACCCAATCAGATGTCCTCTAAAGTTTCTTACAGCTCTGAATCTATAATCTTATGAATGGCCATGCTTAAAAGCCAGGGCTGGTTCTGGTTGTATTTTGTAAGTAGCTACAACCTGTAGAAGCATCCCCAGGGATGAGAAACATCATTATCTTCCTCTGAACATCTGTGCTGTGAAACATTTTCCAACTCTTATATTGTTCCTATGAAATCATTACAACTGAACTTTCTTAAGTGGACCCAAGGAATCTGGTGGGTTCTGGACCTTGGGCCTATGATAGATTGTTAGAGACAGCATGGTATAGAGTTAGAGTTCTCTTTCTAGAGATAGAGTTCTGAACTTTGATACAGGAAGACCTAAATTCAAAAGTTATCTCAAAACATATCAACTTATGACTTTAGGCAAGTAAATTAATGTTCCCAACACCCAGTTTCTTCACCTGTAAAAAGCATCAATCCTCATTTTACATATGAGGAAACTGAGGCCCAGGGAGGTTGAACAACTTACCCAAGGTCACACAAGTAGTAAAGGGCAGACCCAAGGCAGAGTCAAATCTTGGTCGTCTGATGCCAGATCCAGTATTCTTTCCATGGAATCTCACCAACTCACTCATTTTATAGAGGAAAAACCTGTGGTTCAGAAAGGAAAATGATTTGCCCAAAATCATGCAACTACATAGTAGTAAAACTAGGATTCAAAGACAGGTCCCCTGACTCCTAGCTCAAGACTCATACTACTGCAACAGAACAGAAATCCTATAAATGAAAGCATTTGTCAATGTCTCCATCACTCTTAACCCTCATCTCAAAAGTCCTTTTAGAGCCCCAAATGGAATACCCATCATAAACAGCAGCCCTCTTTTGCAGTTTTACCAAGTGTTTTGTGGGTACCAAGAGGTACCAAGGGGTACTGAGTCTCCTACTGCCATAAAATTGTTCTCTGCTTTGGGAAAGCTCAGAAAGGCCAAGAACTGAGGCTAAACTGCACTTACAACAAACAGCTTATCTCTCAAGAAGGGTAATGAAATAGGAATCAACAAGCTGATCCTTACCAAGGCAAGCCCCAAAGCCAAGATCTGGTGGAATTACCTTCCTTCAAGAGCATTCAGTTAGTCACATCTTTGCTTAAACAAGGCCCTTAGAAAGTAAGCTGGGGGCAGCTAGGTGGCACAGTGAACAGAACACCAGCCCTGGAGTCAGGAGGACCTGAGTTCAAATTCAGCCTCAGACACATAACACTTACTAACTGTGTGACTCTGGGCAAGACACTTAACCCCAATTGCCTTGCCAAAAAAAAAAAAAAAGTAAGCTGAAGAATTATTTTTAAACAGACTTTGTTTTCTAAAGTTGATATTGTGTGTTATTCATGTGAAACAGCCTGATGTTTGCAACATTTTTCTCAAAATAAAATTAAAAAAAAATTAAACCAGTAATTTGAAAAGAAAAAATAAAAAAGAAAGTAGGGTAAAGATGGGTCATCTCTGAGAGAAAACAACAAAATGGAGCAGATTTGCCAAGCCCAATTTTTCTTGGCACAAGGAAGGAGAGGGCTGGTTTTCCTCTCTTCCTGCCCCCTTCTCCCCTGCTATAGACAATACAGGAAGCAGATCAGATCTGTAACAGTACAGACCATAGGAGTCTGTTACCTAGCAACGATATCTACACAGCATCAGATGGTGTCAATTTGGACTCCTCCTGTCTCCTGTTGAAGTGACTTATCTTTAGGTAGTGGCTTTTTGCTTCAGGGCCCTTGAAAGGCCATAGATTTGTGGCAAAAAAAAAAGAGAAAAGGTTTGTTCTCACAATTTTTTTAAAGTCTAACAAACACTTTAAATGCCAAATGTCTGTTATCCTGATTATCGATGTAAAACCAATGGGTACAAAGTCTGGTGCAGGGATATTAACAATGTTTATGAGTTAGTCTAGAGGGAGGTAAGCAAATATTTCTAGGACTGTGTATTACTCTCCCATTGAGGAAACCAGAAGCCTACAATCATTTATCAAAGTTCCCAGGGGGCAATGAAAATATGTTATCATGCCCATATAAAAGTTGTAGATTTGCCTTTGAATTCAGGTCAGAGGAGCAGATATTTAGCACTGGAAGGGACCTTAAGGGTCATCAAGTCCAACACCCTTATTTTATAGATGAGGAAAGAAATAAATGACTTGCCCAGAGTCCCACAGTAAATAAGAGATAGAGCTGGGATTTGATTACAACTTTACTCCAGGTCTAGGGCTCTATCAGCTGCCTTTCACAAGCCACAGCTTTAAGTCTCTCAAAATATATGTATGTATACACACGCATACACTTACATAAAGTAGAACATGCTAAGTGCATAAGAGACAGTCACTGGAGTCACTAGGTTTTATAGCTTAGGAGGATCCCTCAAATACTATGAGAATCTAGCTTAAGGAATAAGAGAATCATAAAATCATAGACCTAGAGTTTAAAGGGACCTCAAAGTACAACTAGTCTAACTTATACACTTTATAGACGAGGAAAATGAGGCCCAGGAAAATTAAATGACTCATCCAAGGTCACACAGTTTGTGAGTATAAGAGATGGGATTTGAAACCAGGTGCTGTCACTCCAAAGCCAATGTTCTTTCCATTTTATGAGGAAGTCAAATTTGAGGTATTCCTTGAAGGATGGGTTATGTTTCAACCAGGAGAAAACGCACTTCAGGCATAGGGAGACGGTAAGAGCAAAGGCACTGAAGTGGGAGAATACATGACATATGTGAGTGGCAGTGAGTCATTCAATTTGGCTGAAATTTAGAATATATGAAGGAGTGTGGTATGAGACAAGCTTAGAAAGACTAAATGGGAGAAGATTATGGATGGCCTTGAATTCCAGGCTCAGTTAATCAATCAACAAGAATTTAGCAAACCCCTAATATGTGCCCTGTGCTGCATTAGACAATAGGGATACCAAGGCCAAAAAGAGAAAAAGAAAGTAGCTTGGATTCAAAGGGTTTGGACTTTATTTGGTAGGAAATTAGGAAAACACACAAGGTTTTAGAATAGGGAAGGTGATATAGAACCATGTCTACATTAAAACAGTGATTTGTCATTGATGGCTAGAATAGAGAGGCAAATTCTCAAGCTTTTCAAACAATATTCTTTCCACCTCCTTGTTTTAATGGAAAATCTGGCTTTTCCCTAAGAATACCACATCCCTGAAAGCCTTCTCTACTATTGGCCACCCCTGCCACCCCACCTCCCAACTCACATAGCCGAGGAGTGGTGAACATACTCCATGCTCCCCATCACTGCTTCCAGGCCATCACTCAGTAAACTTTTCTTCAGGATGTTTGCATTACTCTCTCTCTCTGTCCATCCTTGTGAACATCTACTGACCTTGAGGTCACTCTTCCAGCTTTTTAAATTACTTTAGGCTCTAGTTAATAGTCTTTCTCTACACCTTATCTCTTGCCATCCTCATTGGGGCTTTCAGTAATTCATGTTGACAGTCCTCTAGTAACATGACATTTCAACACCTCAACTCAACAGACTCCTTCTCCCTCTGTCTTCAGCCACATGACACTTCACTGTGCCTTTTAATCAGATCACTCTTAAAATCCAGAACATTGAATTTTGACTCTCTAACCACAAACTCCATGAATGGAATTACAGAATCCTAAACTGGGGATCTGGACTTGAGTTTTTAGAGCTGTTTGGAAAAGTCACCCCAGTACCCCTTCTGTCCCTCCCCCACCAATGCTCAGACACAGACTGTTGTAGACAAGGCACATAGCAAGTTGGCTAGTAAGGCTGAAACATAGAGTATATGAAGTGGATTATGTTGACACAGTTTAGAAAGTTATGTTGCAGTAAGGTTGTGAAGGATTTAAAATGTCAAACAGTAATTTACATTTTATCCTAAGCTTCTGGAGTGATATGGACAAAGGTTGGTTTGAGGAATATCAATTTGGCAGCTGAGTGAAGGATGGATTGAAGAGAGGGAAGCAGGGAAACCAATTAGGAGGTAATTTCTGTAAGCCAGGAGAGAGCTACTGAACTGACGCAAAATGAAATGAGCAGAAGCAGCAGAACATCGTATGCAGTAACAGCAATAATGTAATGATGATCAACTGTGAAAGACTTAGCTGCTCTGATCAATACAACAATCCAAGACAATTACAAAAATGAAAAATAGCTATCTACATTCAGAGAGAGGACTGATGCACTCTGAGTACAGATTAAAGCATACTTTTATTCACTTAAATTTTCTTTTCTTTTTTTTTTTTTTAGGCAACTGGGGTTAAGTGACTTGCCCAGGGTCACACAGCTAGTAAGTGTCAAATGTTTTTCTGAGGCCAGATTTGAACTCAGGTCCTCCTGACTTCAGAGCCAGTACTCTGTCCACTGTGCACCTAGCTGGCCCCTCACTTAAATTTTCTTGCGTTTTTTCTTTGGAACATCACTGATATAGAACTATGTTTTGCATAACTTCACATGTATAATTGCTATCATGTTGCTTACCTTCTCAGTGGGTGGGGAAGGGGCTGAAGGAAGGGAGAGAATTGGGAACTCAAGATTTTTTTAAATGAGTGTTAAAATAAATAAAATATAATTATTTTTTAAAATAAAATGATATGTAGTTTTTTTTTTTTAAAGAAGGGGTGTGATCTCTTAGCTCTCCTCCTATCCCTCTAACTGTATACTTTGTGCACCTCATTCCTGGCTCCTGTTTATCTTTCTTTAGGTAATGGGGGTTAAGTGACTTGCCCAGGGTCATAAAACTAGTATCCGAGGTGGGATTTGAACTCAGGTCCTCCTGATTCCAGGGCCAGTGTTCTATCAGTTGTGCCACATAGCTGCCCCTCCTACTTATCTTTCTAAATCCCTTAATTTGGATATTTCCCAAATGCCTTTCCCTGAACCACTTCTCTTTTCTTTCTACATTCTTTCCATAGCAATCTCATTAACTCCTATGGATTCAGCTCCCATCTTTATACAGTGATCTCCCAAATTCCTGTGTCCAATCCTGACTTCTAGAATCCAGACCACCATCCATGTTTGTCCCATAACATCTCCACCTTGAAGTCCCATTGGTACCTTAAACTGAACATGCCTCAAACCAAGCTCATTAACTTTCCATCTAAACTGCTGCTCCTTCAGCCCTTACTATTTCTATTTGGTATCATTAACACACTCCTGGATTGTTAAAATAGCTTTCTGCTGGGTCTCCCTGCATCAAGTCTCTCCCTATTGCTCCGCTCGGCAGCTTAGGGAGCAGGAAGAGGGAAGAGAACCATCACAGGATATAGAGAAGGAATAATCAGAACTATAGGAGGAGAACCCAGGAGGTAGTGTCAGAAAAACAGAAAAGCTGCTCAGAATGAGGCATGAGTGAGAGAAATTTAGAGAGAGTATCAAGAAGGAATGGACAGCTAGGTGAGTGGAGAGAGCACTGGGTTTAGAATCAGGAAGACTCATCTTTGTGAGTTCAAATCCAGCCTCAAACACTTATGAGCTGTGTGACCTTGGGCAAGTCATCTCACTTTGCCTCAGTTTCCTCATCTGTAAAATGAGCTGGAGGAGGAAATGGCAAACCACTCCAATATCTTTGCTGAGAAAACCCCAGAATAGGGTCACGAAGAGTCAGGCATGACTCAACAGCAATGATAATCAAGAAAGAAGGGATGTTCAACAGTGTTAAATGCTCCAGAGAGGGCAAGTAGAAGAACTGAGAAAAACCACTAGATTTGGTGATTAGGGAGGTATTAGAAGAGGAAATAAGGAAGGGAAAGAATTTTATATGTATATATATACATGTATATATATACATATATAATTAGATTTAAGAATACTTGAATTGAAAGACATTCAGATGTGCTGGAAAGGTAGCAGAGGTCTGCAACTGCTCATACTTTTTGGCTATATTGGCAATTTCCTTGGCTGTTTAGCTAGCTTCAAAATGCTCTTTTGCCTCTGGTAAGTCATTTGGCAGAGCACTGAAAGATCTGGAATACCTAGTTTGTAAAGAACCTCAGGGACAGGGAGTTGGGGTAATGATTAGAGTTTGGCAAGAGATTTAAGCTTGTGGTCAGAATGATTGAGGAGCTGATGAAAACAGAAATAGAATGCGTATGGCTCACAGGATCATAGAACCAGAGTTGGAAGGGAACGCAGAAGCCATGTTGTCCAACTACTTCATTCTACAGATAAGGAAACTGAGACGGGGAAGGGCAAGTGTCATACTAGGAGTAAAACCAGGGTCACACAGGTGGTAAGCATACAAGGCAGGATCCAAGGTCACCTAGATCCAGACCCACAGCTCTTTCTACTTTACCAAATAGCTTGAGGGGTGCTCAGGTATACATTCTAGGTAGTCTGTGAATGGAGATGTGGATCCCCACAGTATCAGGTTTGCCCCTGGGATGAACCTTGATTTTAGCCCCTGTGGAGCTAGGCAGTGAGACCGTGTTTCTAATGCTCATGGTGCCTTCCCCGTGGAGCAAGTCCAATATTCTGGAAACTGAAGAAAGAACCTTATCAAGTATAGAATACCATAATGGCTCAACATTGTTCTGAGCCCCCGTCATAGTCTCCACTCAGGAAAAGCAAGCGCCGGGTTGTGGAGAGGGAAGGAGTTGAAGCAGCATGAAATATAAAACTGGACACTGGGCTTTGAATGTGACCAAGTGGTGAGTTTGTATGTAAGACATAGAACAGAGATACAAACAAGTTCTGAGGTATGGACCAGGGGAGCCCAGCCTCAGAAAGGCTTCCTGACAGTGGTTTTTGTTTGTTTGTTTGTTTGTTTGCCAGAAATAAAATGAACAGCAACAATATCTGACAAAAGGAAAGCTTGGCAGAGATACCATCTTCCAGATGGCTTAGGCAGCATATGCCCCAAAGAACCAATATGTATTCGTCCTCTTGCTCCTATACCATTCATAACTGTTACTGCAAGCAGCATGATGAGGCAATGGGAATGTGTCACAATATTTCACAGCAGAGGCTGCAGCATTTTACAACATACAGCTTTTACCTCAGCAAAGGAGGGAACAGCAGCCCAAAAGTGAAGTTGGGGTAACGTACTCTGATTAACAACTAGGTATTCTGGGACTTGCCAGACACAAAATAAGGCACATTTTCTGCAGGCGCTCACCTGTTTGGGATGGCAAATATTGCCTTTATTTCATTAGACTCAATATGTTCATGTCTTACTTACAGTAGAATAAACAAGAATGGGTGGGGAATTGGGATGGTTCTGAACACGGCTCAGAACGGGGCATAATTCAGAGTATGAAGGGACTTCAGAGGTCATTTAGCCCAACTTAATAAATATTTGTTCCCTTTGCTTCCCTTCCCCCTTATTAAATATCCCACTAAAATTCTGGGGGTAAACTATAACGTGCTTCATATCTGTTTCCATTCTTGGAAACTATCTTTCTGCATTTCATTCTTCATCCACAAAACATTTTCTTTTCTAAGATTATCAGCCCCAACATAGAGGGGTTCTCCTTCACTCTACTCAATGTTCTTAACTCTGTTCATGAGCCCCATTCCCCTTCTAACACTCAAAACCCTTGGTCCTAGAAGCAGGTATAGGAATATTGAGTTAGATCATTGCCCAAAAGTTTGGACTTTTGGAAGTGGCCTTATGATACTTGCTCCTAATCTCCTAGAATTTACATAATGTAAAGAATAGTAAGGATATCAAGTTGTACCTATCCCAGAGGTGAGAAATCCTGCCAAGGACTGGAAGCCCCATTCTAACAAATCAATCCTACCTCTTGAAGGGTTGCTATCACAAGATTCATTTTTCTAGACCTGAACAAAGACTGACTCTTTCACCATTGCCTGAAAAGTTGGCCTTGACAGGGTTAACACCTTGGCAGCCAAACAACCCATAGGGGGTGATAATGGGTCAGAACATGCTAATTAGACAAACTGAAAGGTCCAGGGATCTGTAGGTGGAACAGGTGGATTTGTAACTAATGAGCATGAAAAGCTAATTATCTTTAACTACCAATTGGCCACCAGGTGTTCTGAGCCACATAAAAGAAAAGGTTGGGAGCATGACAGCTGGTGATGTGATAGAAACCAGGGTGATTTGACTTCATTGAAGAACTTAGAATGATATAATATAACTTGATTTGGGCAATTGGTGTGTTTCTGAAGAAGTTTCAGTAAATTGAGCTTTGGTAATTGGGATCATAGTCCTAAATGCCCTGGGTTAGAAAGCCAGTTATTTAAAGAAACCCTATGGTGAAGGTATGGGGTATGTTCATTCACTCTAATATTTAATTGAATATTTGACATGAGCAAGACACTGGAGTCAGTCTCTTGGCTTAATGGTGTTTCTTGTTAGATAATTAAGTGTTTCCCCTGCTGGGTTCCATGAGCTGAGTAAGTCAATGTACCAGAAAGGAAACAGTGGCCCTATTACTAAATAGGGTAGGGATATCCATGAGGTGTGATTCTTCAAACCAGAAGCATCTCCTCAGGGGTGTGCATGGAATTCCCAGCACTATACTGCCATTCCTCTGGATTTAGACTCTTTGCATCTCCAAGAGCGTCCAACTGCAAATATCTTCTCAGACAGATTATCTGTTAGTTTATTATCATCCACTAATAGGGCAGTTAGATAGCATCGTGGATAGAACACTAGGCTTGGAATCAGGAAGACTCATCTTTATGAGTTCAAATCTGACCTCAGAAACTTCCTACCTGTGTGACCTTGAGCAGGTCACTTAACTCTGTCTGCCTCAGTTTCTCATCTGTAAAATGAGCTAAAGAACGAAATGGCAAACCATTCTAGTATCTTTACTAAGAAAATCCCAAATAGGGTCACAAAGAGTTGGACACAATTAAACAATGACAACAAATATCTGACTAGGGCTATTTATTTATTAGATTCATCAGAATGATGAAATCATTCAAAGAGAAGTACAGGGTCTTAGACCATTAAGTTTTAGCATGGGAAGTCTCCTTTCTCTAGTGAAATTCTCCCCTAATGTTTCATGGTATAATGAGTTCATGATGCCTAAACCAGAGGATAATAAGCTGTGGCCAGTTCTTCCAACCTAGAAAAAATATCACCAGGCCAGGTGATAGACTAGCTAATGTCAGAGAGACCAAGCACCAAAAAGATTGATGGAGGAATGATGAATTTTTTTTTACCATGGGGAACAAGCATTGATTAAGTACCCACTGTGTACCAAAATGCCTTTATAAATATTACCTCATCTAATCCTTACAACCCTGGGAGTTGTTATTATTATACCCATTTTGCAGGGGGGAAAGTGAGGCAGACAGATTAAGTGAGGCAGACAGATTAAGTAACCTTTTCAGGGTCACACAGCAAGTAAATATTGGAGACTGAGATCTGAACTTAGGTCTTCCTGACTTCAAGCATAGTGCTCTATCCACTGTGTCACCTTATTGTCCAGAGATAACCAACTGTCTACTAAGGTATAGAGGAGTTGTGATAAACATTGATGGAGGGAATAACCGATGAAACCATAGACCTTTTGAAATATTGAACTCTATAAAGACAATCTAGTCCACCAGTCCCAGGGGAGTGCTAGCAAATGACAACATACTTCTAAGTTTAATCTCCATTATTAATATTAGTCCAGGGCAGCCTGGAGTAAGGAAGACCTCAGTTCAAATCCTGCCTTAGACACTTACTAGCTGTGTGACCCTGGACAAGTCACTTAAGCCTGTTTGCCTCAGTTTCCTCATCTGTAAAATGAGGTGGAGAAAGAAATGGCAAACTACTCTGGTATCTGAAAGAAAACCCTAAACGAGGGCAAAGAGAGTCAAACACGAGTGAAAAACAACAGTATTTTTCCGTCATTTTCCTAAGTCTAGACTCTAGAACAATTAACAAAACAAACCAAGTCTTATCTGTAACATTTGTTGATTCCAAAGTGTACATGATCACACAGAAAATTTAACAAATTTAACAGTTCATAAGAGCTAGTTCTGGAACATCCCTGAGCAGTTCTCAAACTTTTTGGTTCTCAAAAACCCCTTTAGAAAATTAAAAGTTTTTGGGGGGCAGCTAGGTGGCGCAGTGGATAAAGCACTGGCTCTGGAGTCAGGAGGACCTGAGTTCAAATCCATTCTCAGATACATGATACTTACTAGCTATGTGATCCTGGTTAAGCCACTAAACCCCAGTTGCCTCACACACATACCCCAAAAAGAAAAGGTAGTTTTTCTAGAATATTAAAAGTTTTTGAGAATCCCACAAAAAGCTTTTGTTTATGTGGGTTATTTCTATCAAAATTTACTGAATTAGAAATTAAAATGTCTTAGTATTGTTATGAAAATAGTTTTGACTTCAAAGACCCCCTGAAAGAGTTTTGGGGACCCCGCAGGGGTCTGAGGACCACACTGTGAGAACTGGGGCTCTCGACTGTTTCCTACCTGAAAGATGGAACTGCCCTACAACCTTACTGACAAATGATCACTTCGGCCTCTCTTGGTCTGAGTTTCCTGTAAAGATCTGTAAAAGGAAGGAGTGTTATTAGATGTTCCCTAAGGCCCCCTCTGGTTCATGTAGGTGATGTTTGTTGGGAATGTTGTAGGATTAAGGTGGCTCCAGAATAGGATGAGTCCTCCTGGAGTCCACAGAAGGGCCCAGGGAATCATGAGACCCTCAAACACCTCAGGAGGGGCACTAGCTGTCATTGATACAGAGCTCATATTCATTATTTCATTTTTTGTGCTCATAAATATAACCCTGTATTATCCCGATTTTACATATGAGGAAAAAGAATGAGGAGAGGTTAAATACCTTGCCCAAAATTGAGGAGCTGGAACAGGCTGCTTGGCAAAGATATTTTGATCTTGACAGTGAAATGCATTAGGAAGAGGATTGTAATCCAGCTTCTGCCTACTTCCTCTGCAAACCAGTTTCTTCATCTGAAAAATGGGGATGGGGTAGCTAGGTAGCATAATGGATAGAGCATCGGCGCTGAAGTCAGGAGGACCTGAGTTCAAATGTGACCTCAGACATTTATTAGCTGTGTGACCCGAGATAAGTCACTTAACCTTGATGGCCTTTAAAAAAAATGGGGATGATATTACCCGAGATACCTAACTCAGAGGGTTGTTATAAAATGAGAATATATGTAAAGCACTTTGTAACCTTTAAGATCTGTTCCAAGATAATTATGACCTCGGGCACATTGCTTCATCTCTCTAGGCCTTTCTCCTTTTCCATACAAATGAGAAGGTTTGATTAGCCAGCTCTAAAGCCGATGATCTGGAATCAAATCCAGTGTGTTTTTCACTCTGCCACAGCTGCCTCCTAAGCAAGAGGGACGGCAATGTGTGGAAGACTTTGCCCAGAACCAACCTCCCTCATTCCGTTTAACAAAATATGTGGAACGGGCTCCGAGGCTTGACCTCATATAGTGATGAATGCTGGTGTCTGCATCAGAGCCAGGATGGGGCGTACTGCCTAGCGAACCCAAGGGAAAACCGCACCAAGAAGTCCGGGGCAGGCCTCTCAAAACAGGCTACTTGATGAAGATATTCAAATCTTTGCCTTCCTACGCCTGCCCTCAATATTCAGCTCCCTGCTCACAGTAAGCAGATGTATTTCCCCCAGTGGATTCTCCCGGAGTCCTCCTGCACAGCTGCAAGTCTTCAGATTCAAGGCTCTGTCCTGCCTTCAGTTACTTCCAGCTATTATATTCCTTCTCACCCTCCCCTGCCCACTCCCTTCAGAAGGCTAAAGTTCAGAAACGGCAAAATCATTAAACATTAAATGCCAAAGAGAGTTGAGGCAGCTGGTGGCACAGTAGATAAAGTGGTGAGCTTGGAGTAAGGAAGACCTGAGTTCAAACCCTGCCTCAGACACTTACTAGCTGTGTGATCCTGGGCAACTCACTTAACCCTGTTTGCCTCAGTTTCCTCATCTGTAAAATGAGCTGGAGAAGGAAATGGCAAACCACTCTAGTATCTTTACCAAGAGAACCCCAAATGGGGTCATAGAGAGTCAGAAACAACTGAAACAACTGAACAAAGCTGTGTGATCCTGGCCAAATCATTTAACCTCTATCTGCCTCAGTTTCCTCAACTGTAAAATGGGGATCATAATAACACCTCCTCTCAGGATTGTTGTGAGGATCGAATCAATCAAGATAATATTTGTAAAGTGCTTAGCACAATGGTTTGCACATGCTAGTAGGCGTTTTTTGGTCTCTTCTTTTGGAGATACAGAGTGACATTGTGGAAAGTGAGCCTGGAGTTGGAGCCAGATGACCAGCTATGTAAGCTCTCTGAGTCTCAGTTTCCTTTTCTGCAAAATAAGGGAAAAGATCATTCTTATACTACTTACCTCTCAATGCTGGTGTGAGAGAAATGACTGGTACCTCAGCTCTCTAAAGTTCTTAACTATTCCTTGCGATTCTTGTTGACTATCTGCCTCCTGCCACTAGACAGTTTACCACCCATCTGGAGATGTATTCCCAAGCAGCGTGCCTTCAAGCACTATACAAATATGCTGTTACCTTTGGCCCAGGGCCTCGCAAGGACTCTGGACTCAGACAGACAGGATCCAGTCCTGGGGGCCTGACCCAAAGAGGATCAGTTTCTCTTTGACTCACTGTCCCCATCCAAGCATTTCATTTTGAGGAAATTAACAAAATAAAAATTAAGAATAGCTTCTTTCTTGGTTTACATGATCACATTTGGATAACCTGTATTAGGAGGCAACTCATGGCTCAGCAGATACAGGAATGGTCCTGGCGTCAGGAAGACTTGAGTTCAAATACAGCCTTAGACACATCCTAGCTGTATGACCAGGAACAAGTCACTTAACTCTGCCTGACAAAATAGATCCATTGAATCTACTAGAGAAGGAAATGGCAAACCACTCCAGTAGCTTTGCCACGAAAATCCCAAATGGGGCCACGAAGGGGCAGACACAACTGAAACAACTGAACAGCAACCTTATAGCAAATTGCTTACCATCTCAGGGAGGAGGCAGGGAAAAAACTTGGAACTCAAAACTAAAAAAAAAAAAAAATGTGAAAAATTGTTTCTAAGGGCAATTAGGGAAAAAATAAAACATTATTTTTTAAAAGTAGCTTATTTCTGCATTTTACACGTGAGAAAACTGAGGCTCAAAAATAAAATGGCATTCACACTTCATAACAGAGGCCACATCTCCTGATGGCAAGTCTGGTATTTCTTCTGCTGGATACCACGTGGATGACGTCTATTTGCGCACATGCAAAAACAAACAAACCAGCACAGCATAGTTTAATTCTTTAATTCCTGCAGGCTTCATCTATTACAGTAGGCAGAGTAGTAGATTTTTCCTGACATTGAAAAATAGCACCACCATGGGTCACTTTTAAGATGTTGCATGTGTGTGTTTGTGTAGATGTAGTACAGAGAAAGAGGTTACTGAGAATGAAGTTGACAAGTCGGGCCTAAGGGGGTGGGAACCGGGGGCCTTCGTGCTTATCAAAGTCCAATCACTTACAACTACCAATGAAGGCAAGAGTTGATCATACTGTCATTTCATATTTTGTCATTGAAAATTCAATCCAAGGCTCTGGAACTGGTCTCTCTCATATAAAGAATGTCCTTTCTCTCTCTTGGCCTGTATGTTTTGCTGACACTGCAGGAGGCAGCCCAAATCTGTTTATCTGCATTGTCTCAAGCCATGACAAGAACATAAAGATAGTGCAGCCTGCCTTCTGAACAGTGTGATCAATTCCCTGACCTTCTGGTTTTCAGTTCAAGGAAGAAGAATAACTGTTGCCTCCACACTACCCCCTGTAAGGAAACAGAAGAAGCCGGGGCTGAGTTTTGTGAGAGTAGCCCAGGGGTCTCAATGAACCAGGAAAAAAGTGAGATATGTCCTATCAAGAGGCAGCTAGGCTTGTCAAAGTGTATTGCTCATAAGAGTGTGTTTGCAGACCAAGACTTAAAGAAGACTTCTCTAAATTATATGATTTGAGTTTCTGTGTGCTGTACCAAGTGTTGGCAAGGAGAAAAGAAAACTCTGTCTCAGGGGGAGGAGGGGGGTGTTTCATTTTCAATTACAGTCAAGTAAGAAAAGTGCCCAGAAATAGCATTTTGAAATTAATAACCAGTTTCAAGGCAATGGATTTGTTTCATGGTTTCTTATTAAAGAATGCATTCATTTACAGACCTTTATTAAACACCTACTGTGTGCCAAGGATTCTGCCCTAGGAAACGCACAAGAAATAGAAGACAAGGTGCCTAAACTCAAGGACTTGAGTTGTGCCTAGCTGAAATAATCAGAGAACAATACAGGGAAATAACCAATAAAGGTTGTATTTCAGGCAAGAAGGGTTCTGTGTACCAAGCTGTCTTTGAATACATCAGCTCCTAGGTCTGCACATTCTTGAAGGGAGCTAATGGGCACTTGGGACCCTAGGAGAGAGAAAGACACAGGTTACCTGCAGAGCCAACATAGTGACAGCAAGTGAGAAAGGCACATGAACCTCCAGATGCTGCTCCTGGGATTTTCTAACTTGTCTCTCCCTCTCAAACACTTTAATTGCTAGAGAAATAAGGAACCCCCACCAAATACACACACACACACACACACACACACACACACACACACACACACCCCTCCCTTCAAAATCTTAATTCTTTGATTAACCATTTCAACTTTACACTGTCAGCACTTGCATCCTTCACCCTAATGTCCTATCATGGCTCATTCTTCCCTTATTTTTTAAGGTTTGGAAAGTATTTTATATATATTATCTCATCTGAACCTCACAATAATCATATAAAGTAGATGTTCTTCGTATTTCCTTTATATAGACAATTGGGAAAACTGAGGCTCAGAAAGATTAGGTGACTTGCCCAGAGTCACATAGATAGTATCTGAAAGAAGAGTAAAACTCCCTTCTCATTCCTTTCCAGACCCCAAAACTCTATCACTACCATCATCTACCTTCTCTGCTCCCATGCCACTGAATTCTGCTGGAGGAAGTCATACAACCATGCTGACTGGGTCCATCACAAATTGATGTCATTGAATCTCAAATGAACTGTCACTGCTATACACAGATGCTATTGATTTTCTCTGATCAGCTGTCACACTTCCCACAGCAGCTGTTTCAAACTTTCTCCATTGTTTCCAAGCTATCCACATCACCACCTTCACGTGTCCTTCCTAGTAGATGACCTCACCTCATGCTTGACTGAAAAGATGGAGGCCATCTGTCCTTTCCCTCCTGACTTAATAAACTTCCATCACCTCTGGGTCATTTCTGCAGTCTCTTCTCCTTTGCTCCAGCTTCAGAAGATGAGGTGACCCTTTTCCTTTCCATTACCCATCCTTCTACTTGTGTCCTTGATCTCATCCAGTCACATGCCCTGCAGTAGATTATACCTCTAATCATCTCCTCTCCATAACTTTTCACCTTTCCTTTATCCACTCAACATTTCTCTGCTGCCTTCTGACTTGCCAAGATCTCTCCCATGCTTTAAATAAAAAACCTTCCACTTGATTTAACCATCTCCTACATCTATTATACTATAATTTCTACCTGATTTCACTTTAGAACAGGGGTGGAAAACCTGCAGCCTCAAGGCCACATGTGACCCTCTAGGTCCTCGAGTATGGCCCTTTGATTGAATCCAAACTTCACAAACCTCCCCTTCATAAAAGAATTTGTTCTGTAAAACTTAGACTCAGTCAAAAGGTCTCACCCAAGGACCTAGCAGGCCACATGTGGCCTCAAGGCTGCAGGTTCCCTACCCCTGACTTAGAAACTCCTAGGAAATGGCCTTTTTCAGCCTTTGCCTCTGCTTGCCCTTTGCTCCCTCACTTCTTAACGTCTAGCTTCCACCCTCATTGTTGACCAAAACGTCTTTCTCCAAGGATCTATTCATCCTTTTATTATTAAATCCAATGGCCTTTTCTCATTCCTCATTCTTCTTGACCTCTCTGCAGTATTTGACACTTGCTGACTATTCCCTTCTTCAGAATGATTTCTCCTTCTTGGGTGTGAATGACACTGCTTTGTCATGGTTCTTTCCTGTATGTGTGATCCTTCTCACATTCTTTTGATAAATCGTCATTCATTTCCCACCCCGTACGTGTAGGTAAACCACCAGGACTCTCTGCTGGATCCTTTTCTCTCAACTTTCTTAGTGACGTAATCAGTTCCTATAGGTTCAACTATAATCTCCAAGCAGATGAGTCCCATAGTTACATATCCAATCATCTTTCTCCTAAGTTCCATATCACCAACAAAACAACCTGATACTTCATAGGCATCTCAAACTCAAAATGTCCAAAATAGAATTCATTGTCTTTCCCTCCAAAACCACCCTCCTCCCAACTTCTTATTTCTGTAGATGGTAACACCATGCATAAAGCAGTTTGCAAATCTTAGAGTACCTCACAAATGCCAGCTAATGTTATTATTACAAATAATTTTGGGTCACACAAGCTCTCAATCTAGGAGTCATCCTCTGCCCTTTACCTCACCCTCCCCATATTCAATCATCCACCAAGACTGGTAATTCTACCTCCTCAACCTTTTTCACATCCATCCCTTTCTCTATTCACATCAGAAACCTTTTTTGGGTGGGGGGGGGCAGCCAAGATGGCAGAGTACAGACAACAACCCAGCTGAACTCTACCAATATTCCTCTCCAAACAATTTAAAAATAACTCCTCAAATCAAATTTGTGGCAGAGCCAACAAAAAGCCAGAGTGAGCCATTTTCACAGCAGGAGGTCAGCAGGAGAAGTCTGTGACACAGAGGTGGGTGCTGTCCCAGAGTGCATGTAGCAGCTGTGGGCCTTGGAGGAGGCCACATAGCAGCTTTGGGAGCTCTCAGCCCAGAGATGGTAAATGGGTCAGACAACTGGTCAAAAAAAGATTACAGGGGATCCTTTGCTGGCACTAGGTGCAGCTGGCAATGATTTGCAACTCTATTGCCCATACGCAGTTCTGGGTCATAGTTCCAAAGCCAAGAGGAGCACTACTACTTGCAGCTGCAAGGGACTAGGGGCCTTTCTTGGGTGCAGACCAAGAGAGTAATGCCCATACCTCTCTCCAGGCCACATCACCTTGGAAGCACCAAAAACTTACAGACCTCAGAACTGGCTCTGAAAACAGTAGCCTGAAAAAGCCTGTGACTTGGGATAGTGCTTCCCCACCCTGAAGTAAGCAGAGCCCAAATTTCAGAGCCAGAAGTTCGAAGTCAAGAAATAGGCTAGGAAAATGAGCAAATAACAACAACAGCAAAAGAACTTGCCACTACCACAAGACTGAGATATAACTCAGAAGAAGACAACAATGTGAAAATAGCTATAAGCAGAGCCTCCAAGAAAAATCCTAATTTGGACCCAAGTCCAACAAGAATTTCTAGAACAGTTAAAGAAAGAGATATGGGTGACAGAGGAAAAATTGGGGGAAAAAATGAAAATGATTCAAAAAAGAGAAGCATTAAAAAAAAAAACTTGGAAGAGTAAGAGACTCAATAAAGTTAAATTGTTTATATTCCAATATGGGAAGATGATACATGTAGCTCCTAAGAATTTTATCATTATTAGGGCAGTTAGAAGGAGTCTACAGAGACAGAAGGTATGAGTATGAGTTGATTGTCTTGGGGTGATCTTAAAAAAAAATAAAAAATAAATAAAGGGGTGAGAGAGAAATGCACTGGGAGAAGAGGAAAGTGAGAGGTAGAAGGGGGAAATTTTCTCACATAAAAGAGGCACACAAGAAAGAACTTTTATAATGGAGGGGAATATGGGAGGGTTATGTATGTATGTGTACATGTATATATATATATGCACACATATACATTTAATGTATATATACATATGTGTACACATGTGTATATATACACATATATACACTGAATGTTGTATAAACACATATACATGTGTATACACATGTGTATACGTATGCATATACACTGAATGTGTGTATATATATATATACATATACATAAATACACACACACACACACACACACATTCAGTTGGGTATAGAAATCTATATTACCCAATAGGCAAGTCAGAGAGGAAGAGCTTAAGAGACATGGAGACAGGGTGATAAAAGGGAGGGAGGATTAAGGGAGGCAGTAGTTAGAAGCAAAACAGATTTTTTGAGGAGAGATGGGATACAAAGAGAGAAAGAAGGATAAACAGAAGAAAATAGGATAGAGGGAAATACACATTAATCATAACGGAATGTGAATGTTATGGGCTCATCCGTAAAATGGAATCAGATAGCAGAATGGATTAGGAAGCAGAATCTAACAATATGCTATTTACAAGAGACTTACTTGAAACAGAAAGCCACACATAGAGCTAAAATAAAAGGTTAAAGTAGAATATATTGTGCTTCAGCTGAAGTAAGAAAAGGAAAGGTTAGCAATCATGATTTCAGACAAAGCAAATGCAAAAATATACCTAATTAAAAGAAATTATCAGGGAAGCTACATTTTGCTGAAAGATATCATAGACAATGAAGTAACATCAAAAATGTTTACAGTAATTTCTCTGATAATGGCCTCCTTTCTCAAATTATAGGGGACAGAGTCAAATTTATAAAAATAAGAAGATCATTGTACACAGTAACAGCAATGTTATGATGATCAACTCTGAAAGACTCGACTACTCTAATTAATAATAATCTAAGACAATTCCAAAGGACTCATGATGAAGAAATGCAATCCACTTCTAAAGAAAGAAGTAATGAACATTGAGAGGAAATTGAAGTATAATCTTCTTGCTATTATTTGCTGGGGTTTTTTTTGGGGGGGGGAGCAATATAGCTAATCCGGAAATAGATTTTACAAGATTTCACAAGCATAATTGATATAATTTTGATTGCCTTTTCAATAAGTAGGGGGAGTAATAGGAGGGAAGAAGAGAATTTGGAATTCAATTTTAAAAGAAAAAAATGTTAAAAATAATATTTGTTAAAGAAAAGAATCCTTGTTCATACCCTTGTCACCTCTTCCCTGGACATCTGCAATAGTTTCCTCACTATTCTCCCTCCATCCAGTCTTTCTCCTCTCGAACCCATCTTGCACATAACTATTAAAGAGATATTTCTAAAGTGCCAGTCTGATCATGCCATATCCCTCTTTCAGAACTGCTCTTAATTCTGTATCTATTCCGTGTTTTATAACCACCTTCTATGATGCCTCTCAAATTATACTTTCAGGATTCAAGATGGGTGGCCGTAATCCCATAGCACTAGATAGATAGAAGCTGAGTCACAGACCCTGAGAGATCCGAGGTCACTTTCCAGCTACCAGGGCCATGAGGAGGAGAAGATACTCTGAATCTCCAATGACTCAGTCAACTCTTCCCAGAATCTCAGGGCTGGAAGGAATATCAGGGGCCATTCATCCAACCAGGAACCCCTTCTTCAACATAGCTGATGAATAGTCACATTGAAAACCTCCAGATCAGCTAGGTGGTGCAGTGTGATAGAGCACTGGCCCTGGTTTTAGGAGGACCTGAGTTCAAATCCGGCCTCAGACACATAACACTCACTAGCTGTGTGACCCTGGGCAAGTCACTTAACTTAGCCAAACAAAAACAAAAAAACCTCCAATGAGGAGGAACCCACTACCTCTTGAGGCAACCAATTCTACTTTTGAACACCCTATTGGAGGAAATATTCCCTGCCATCAAGACTAAATTTATTCCTTCTATTGGTTCTAATTTTTACTTACAACATCACTAATGTGAAAATATGTTTAATAGAAATGTATATGTATAGCCTATATCAGATTGTGGGCCATCTTGGGGAGGGAAAGGGTGAGGGAGGGGGAGAAAAATGTAGAACTCAAAAGCTTATGGAAGTGGTTGTTGATAAATGAAAATAAATTAATAAAAAATTTTTCAAAAAAAGACTAAATTTACTTCTTTGCAACTTCCATCCACTGTTCCTTGTTCTTCCCTCTAGAACCAAGCAGAAGAAGTTGAATCCCCACTATATGACAATACTTTAAACAGTCAAAAAATAGTTCTTATAATCTCTTCAGGTCTTCTCTTCTCCAAACTAAATATCCCCAGTTCCTTCAACCAAACTTCACATGGCATAAATTCAAGGTCCTTCCCCAGTGGGGTTGCCTTCCTCTGAACAATCTCTGGTTTATCAATGTCCTTCCTAAAATGGAATTCCTAGAACTGAACACGATAGATTTATTCAGATGTGATGTGACCAGATGTGCTGGTAACTATTTAACAATCAGCTCTCTGAATGAACAAGACACATTTTTAAATTTAATTTTTATTTAATTTAATTTATTAAATTTAGTTATTAACATTTCTCCATTACTTTCTCAAGTCTGGATAATCAACAAAACAGTAAATTCAGCCATGATTTCTAGTTTGCTAATTTCCAAAGTGTAAATGCTCACACTGGAAATTTATGAGCTGGCTCTATACAGTACTCTTCGTGACCAAGCTAGAGTTCCCTCTGACATTACATGCCATTTGCACTATATAGATTTTGTTGAATGTTGTCTCCCCCATTAAAATGTGAGCTCTTTGAGGGCAAGGATGGTATTTTTGCCTTTCTTTGCATCTTTAGTGCTTAGCACACTATCTAGCTTACAGTAAACACTTAATACATGCTTGTTTACTGACTGACTGAGTACCAAAGGATTATCATTTCCTTAGTTCTGATACCATGCCTCTCTTCATATATAACCTAAGGTAAAATGTCTTGGTCCTAAAGAATAAAATAAACTCTTAGTTTCTCATATTCAGCTCTGCTATGCTTGGTTAACTTTTGCAATAATAGGAAGGAAGCCTGACTCTTTTTTCCCCCACTTAGCTCGATCTCTTTCCCTGGTCCTTCCCATTCCTTGTACCTCATTTTTGAAATGCTTTCCCCCAAACAATGGTCACAGCACCTTGTCTTTGAGAGATGGTATATCATCCCTGTTAGGGTAATAGTAAACATCAGAAACAAGGACAAAAGAGGTCCACACATTGATTCCCAATGAAAACCTCCCTAAGGAGGAAAAAAAACCAGCCTCATAAAAACATACTAAAATCTCATTTCAAGCTTGCCAGAGCTCCAGAACCCTTTGGTGACAGCCGTGTAGAAACTGCTAGTCTTAGCATTTCCCAGTTGGCTTATACTAGTGGAATTACGAGGAGGGAGGAAAGGGAAAGTACTGTCCACTCAGAGAAATCTGCACAGCCTCCCCTTTCTTCACATACTCTGTAATCTGTGGCGGATTTACAGCTAGCTGACTGCTTGACTGCTCCTAAGAGTGACCTGGCTTCCTGAAGAAATGCATCCCTACAGACTTCTGCAAAATCTAAACCCACCAATCCTCTTCCCAATTGTCTGTCTCAAAGATCCCACCAGTGATTTCCACTCAGAGAAAGCAAAGGCAAAGGTTACTTCTGAAAGCAGGCAGCATTCCCTCATGAGAGATTAGGACCAACTTTATCAGTGAAAATGAAATTTTGGCTTAAATAATTTGGCCCCTCAGCAGATAATCTTCAAGGGCTGCATTTATCTCCTTGTGCAGGTTCTAAATATGAAAAAAAAAAAGCCTCTGAGGAGCTAGAGGGTCAAATACCATGAGGATTGCTTCAGAACCTTTATCCTTTTAAGAGATTTGCACTAAATTCCATGAAGCTTTACTGTGTGAAGAACCGAGCAAGCCGAGACTTATGTGGCTGCAGGGGACATCATGGTAACTAATACACTGGAGAAATGCAAATATTATATAACATTAGGGATCTGTAAGAGCACTCTCTACAAGATCAGGCAATCCTATATCTAGCTTCTGATGCCTCATTTAGCATTCATTAGATGATCTCTAAAATCTCTTCCTGCCTTAATATTCTGTGATTCTAAATATATATACTATGCTATACTATACTATAACATGTACATTGAAAGGCAACAAAATTTAATGTGAGGCATGTGTCATGGACCACTTCGGCAGTCCGGTTTAAGCCTTTGGATCTCTTTTCAGAATAACAGACTGCATAAAATACAGAGGATTACAAAAGAAATCAATTACATTTAAATACAAGATATGTTATTAAAATATTTTAAAAAACAAGTTCATGAACTGACCCTGTCAGCTTCCCTTCCCCACACCCCCTCCCTAAACTCCAGCAACTCCATATCTCCTCCAGGATCAAATATAAAATCATCTGTTTGATGTTCAAAGTGCTCCATATTGCCCATCCCAACCTTTCAGGTCTTCGTATACCTGGCACTCACGTACACATACTAACTGGTCCAGGGACAGTCTCCTTGCTCTTCTTCAAACAAGACACTCCATCTCTCAACTCCAGGCATTTTCTCTGGCTGTTCCCCCTGCCTGGAATGCTCCTCCATTTCATCTGTCTCTTAACTCCTTACTTCGCTGACTTCTTTCCAGTCCCAGCTAAAATCTCATCTTCTATAGGCAGTCTTTCCCAATTCCTCTTAGTTCTAGTGCCTTCCCTCTGTTGATTATTTTCCATTTTTCTTGTATATAACTTGTTCGTACAAAGTTGTCTGTATGTCATCTTTCCCATTTGAATACATGCTCCTTGAGAGCAGGAACTGTCTTTTGCCTTTCTTTGTACTGCCAGAGTTTAACATATGCCAGGCACATAGTAGGTACTTCATAAATACTTGTTGACTGACTAACTAGGTTAATAACTTGCTAACCTTTAGTGGATAAAACCCTGCACGTAAAGTGAGGAAGACCAAAATTTGAATCCCACTTCACATACTTTCTTCCTAGATCTGGGAATGTATGTAAGTCGCTTAACGTTTCTAATCTTTGGTTTCCTCATCTATAAACTGGGGATAATAGCAGTACCTATCTCAGAGGTGTTAAGAGAATGTATGAATGGTTTTGTTTGTTTGTTTTTAATTTATTTTGAATTATCAACAATCACTTCCACAAGCTTTTAATTTATTATTTTTTTTAATCAATTGGGGTTAAGTGACTTGCCCAGGGTCACATGGCTAGTAAGTGTCAAGTATTTGGTCTGAGGCCATATTTGAACTCAGGTCCTCCTGACTTCAGGGCTGATTCTCTATCTACTGCACCACCTAGCTGCCCCCTTCCATAAACTTTTGAGTTTTAAATTTTTCTCCCCCTTCTTCCCCACCACCCTCCCCAAGATGGCGCACAATCTGATATAGTCTATACATACACATTCCTATTAAACATATTTTCACATTAGTCATGTGTAAGGAAGAATTAGAACCAATAGGAGGAACCACCAGAAAGAGGAAACAAAACACAACAGAAGTAAAATAAAATAGCAAATAGTGTGCTTCAATCTGCATTCAAACTCCAAAGTTATTTCTTCTTTGTGCACAGCATTTTCCATCATGAGACCTTCGGAGATGTCTTAGATTCTCAATATTATAGCACAACGTAGCTGTTATTGTGTAGAACATTCTCCTGGTTCTGCTCACGTCACTCAGCATCAGACCATATAAGTCTGTCCAGGTTTTTCTGAAGTCAGCCTGTTCATCATTTCTTATAGCACAATGGTATTCCATTACATTCATGTACCACAACTTGTTCAGCCATTCCCCAGTTGATGGGCACCCCCTCAATTTCCAATTCTTTGCCACCACAAAAAGAGCTGCTATAAATATTTTTGTACACGTGGGTCCTTTTCCCATTTGTATGATCTCTCTGGGGTATAGCCCTTGAAGTGCTATTGCTGGGTCAAAGGGTATGCACATTTTTATAGCCCTTTGGCCATAGTTCCAAATTGCTCTCCAAAATGGTTGGACCATTTCACAATTCCACTAACAATGCATTAGTGTTCCAATTTTCCCACATCTTCTCTAACATTTATCATTTTCCTGTTCCATGCTCTCTAGAGTTTTTAATAGGAATGGGTGTTTTATTTTGGCAAAAGCTTTTTCTGCTTCTATTGAGATAATTATGTGGTTTCTGTTAGTTTTGGTGTTGATATGATCAATTATGCTGATAGTTTTCCTAATATTGAACCAGCCCTGCATTCCTGGAATAAATCCTACCTCATCATAGTGTATTATTCTCGTGATAAGTTGCTGTAATCTATTTGCTAATATTTTATTTAAAATTTTTGCATCTATATTCAATATATTCATTCATTATTCATATATAATTCGAATTGGTCTATAATTTTCTTTCTGTTTAGACTCTTCCCAGTTTAGGTATCAGCACCATATTTGTATCATTAAAAGAATTTGGTAAGACTCCTTCTTCACCTATTTTCCCAAATAGTCTACATAGTATTGGAATTAATTATTCTTTAAATGTTTGATAGAATTCACTTGTAAATCCATCCGGCCCTGGAAATTTTTTACTAGGGAATTCATCAATGGCTTGTTCAATTTCTTTTTCTGAGATGGGGTTATTTAAGTATTTTACTTCTTCTTCTGTTAATCTGGAGAATGTATGAATGTTAAGAGAATGTAAGAAAGCCTTAAAGAAGGCTTTACAAACCTTAAAGTGTCATGTAAAAGTAAGCAGTTATTAATAAATGATATTAACCCCCAGTGACATACATTGGGAGATTGAGATATGAATCATAATAACAATAATAACAAGCACTTATTAAATTCCGCATCAGTTCTATTCTGCCCTTATCCCCTTATTGTGGCACAAGGCAACCAGATTCTGGAAGGCTGAATGAACACAAGCTCTGTCAGGCTCAATCAAGCTGTGAAGTCTTTAAGGATGATCCCAGCAACAGAGCATGTCTGTTATTTGACAACCAAATGTGGAGTATATGGGGTGTTCGAGGAGAACCTCTGGTATGAGGGTTTATTGAGTCCTTTTCAGGGCTGCTCATCCACCTTTGGTGTCCAGCTTTCACTCAGCTTTTAACCTATGGCTCCAAGAAACTATAGCATGCACAGCAGCCAGACCCTGGTAAAACCATCTCAGCAGACAGGCTAAACCAGGTTGAGAGTAACTGACAGACCTGAAAACCTGTCGATGAGTTAGGGGGATGTTTATCCTAAACATGTAAATACTTCCCCCCAAGTCTGAGTGGACCAGAACAATTTGTTCCAACAGTCATGAAGGCAGCTGAAGCAGATGTTGTGGAGTGCTTAGAGCTTGGTCAGACATGGAAGACGCCAAGGTCATCCACTGCATCTTGGGCCATCGCCATACTGGATGCCACTGGACTTTGATGACTCTGGAAGAAAAAGTGAAGCTGATGACTTTGTGCAACTCTGTCTCACTTAAATCTAATTCACACACAAGTGTATGTGTCATTGGTCCTCTTCAAAAACAAAGGACAAAAAACAACAGTTAAGTGCAAAGAGCCTCCTTACCAGCTGGTCAGTCACTGGGTGACAGATTCTTCGGTCATGGCAAAGAAACAGAATAAAAGAACAAAATGGCACAAGTTCCATGTGGTCTTTGCTGTTGTCACAGTGATCACCGCTGACTAATGGAAAAGGGGGCAAAAAAATCACACAACTTTGACACCATTTACAAGCAACATAACTGTTCGTACATGTGAAGAATTTATTCAACATCCAATGAAGGAGTTGATATAATAATATAGGAAATGAACAAAATCCTTAGTCCATTACTGAGTACCTTTGGCTCAAATGTCTCCCTGGCTTTGGCTTCACTTAATATTGATCATCAGAAGATTGCCTGAACAAAGTCATCTCTGCAGTTGTATTTCATTAGGAGTCCGATATAATGTGAACATACATACTTATTTCATTCTCCCAAGCCAAATGTTTTTGTGCTTTTTTGTAATCAAATAATACAGTGAGTCCTTGACTTCTCTACCCATTTCCATTAGTTTTATCACTCTGAAGATATAGTCTGCTCTAGAGAATCATCTGCAAAACCTCATCCGTTCTCTTATCTTTTAGCAACCTTTATATATCGTACTCAAAGATTTTATGGAGATGAAAAAGTAAGCAGATAGGTTAGTCAGAAGACTGATGTATAATTGGTCACCTTTTTAAAAAATATGCCCTCCATGATTTTTTTTTATTATTTTGATAACTTCTCTTTGTAGTCTCTCGGAAATTGGTATTGAAATGCCTTTGAATTTGTGTTGCTTCCAGCATAGATTTCTTCTGCATACTTAGATCCCACAACTCTTCTGCAACTTCAGTCTCTTCACTTTCCCCTTCTTCATTTGGTACTTCCAGTATTGTGGTATTCAAGTTCAGATGCAGTGGTTTCACTGCTATGAATGATGAAAATGGGTTGATATAGAAAAACAAGTATGTTTCCATTTGTTACCTTCCTTCCAGTTTTATCTCTAAGTGTTCTTGGGATCACACAACCTAGTTGGAAAAAAGGGACATGGAGAATATCAAACTATATCACCAAAGGGTGGGGGTGGAGGTGGGGGGAGGGCGGAAGTGGAGTAGGGAGAAGGAGGAATTGACTATGCCCATCAATTTCATACTTATTGGGTCAATGCACACTATTGGACACTAGGAGTGATAAGAAGTATATGTAAGACATAGTTCCTGAAACCAGAGAGCTTCCAGTCTAGAAGACTGACTAAAAACCTGATTGAAAAAAATAACTTTATGCAACTTGTGTGTGTGTGTATGTTCTGGATGGTAATTCATTCATAGTTAAATAAAATATGTTTATTTGTAATTAGGAAACAAATTGCTATGTGATAAATGGAGAAGAAAAACATCTAGTTTTCATATCCTGAAGGTTTGCTTAAAAAAAAAAAAACCTTGTCTTTTTACATAGGATATCTCTAGGCAGTGTGGAGTGATGGAGAGGGAGGCAGTCTTAGAGTGAGAAAAACTGGGGTTCAAATCATGCTTCTGCAATATACTAGCTATGGGACTCTGGACAACTCACTTAACCTCTCCCATACTCCCAGGAAGCTCTCTAAGTCTTAGTTATGGAGACGTTAACTGAGGAAGTTCCCACTCCATGAAATCACAGGTCTGTATATGGATGTGTGTTTATTTACATGTATATGTATTTCTATGATGTATTTTATGTGTATGTTTTATGTGTGTGGATAGATATACACACATATATACACATTTATATTGTGTGTATGTATATACACACACATACATATCCAGGAAGTTCAAAGTACTTTCTAACAGTTACCCGTCTACCTTGAAACAACCCTCTGAAAAACCTGGAAAGACTTAGATGAACTGATGCTGAGTGAAGTGAGCAGAACCAGGAGAACATTGTACACAGTAACAGCAACACTGCGTAATAATCAACTATGATTGACTTAGCCCTTCCCAGAAACACAATGATCCAAGACAAGTCTAAAAGACTCATGATGGAAAATGCTATCCACATGCAGAGAAAGAACTATAGAGTCTGAATACAGATCGAAGCAAACTGTTTTCACTTTGTTTTTTTTCATGGTTTTCTTCCTTTTTCAAACTATATATTTTTTTGCAAACTGCTTCTTCTTTCACAACCTGACTAATATGGAAATAAGTTTTACATGACTGCACATATATAACCTATATCAATTTGCTTACCATCTTAAGGAGGGTGTGAAAAAATTTAGAACTCAAAATTTTATTTTAAATGGATGTTAAAAATTGTCTTAACATGTAATTGGAAAAAATGAAATACTATTAAAAGAAAAGAAACTACTCTCTGAGAAAGGAAGTTGGTGTGGATGGCAGAGTAATTTGTAGAATCTTTGAATTGAAAGGTAAGTCAGAAATTGTATAGTTAGGGGCAATGAGCTGGTGTAGTGGATGGAGTAACTGCCCTGAAGTCAGGAGGACCCGAGTTCAAATCTGGCCTTAGACACATAACACTCACTAGCTGTGTGACTCTGGGCAAGTCACTCAACCCCCAACTACCTTACCAAGAAAAAGGAAAAAAGAAACTGCATAGTTCAATCCACACCTTAATAAGAATCCCATCTAATTTGTCTTTTGCTTAAAGCCTTTAGGGAAGAGATGTCAGAGGAAACCCTTACTGCCTCAGGCAGCACATTCTACCTATGGGTAGCTCTGGTTATTAAGAATTTTTCCTTGACTTGAACTATAAATTTAACTCTGTAACTTTTGCCCATTGTTTTCCATTCTGCCCTCTGGAGGCTGAGCATACCAAGTCTAATCCATTTTCCCATAAGACAGCTTTCAAATACTTGAAGACATCTCTCTTGTCTCCTCTAAATCTTCTCTTCCCTAGACTAAACATCCCCACTTCTTTCATCCAATCCCCATAGGTCTGAGCTCAAGGCACTTCACCATCTCCTCTGCACACTTCAACTCACTCATAGTCTTTCACATCCCATGGGAATACAACTATGATAGAGTGTTGGTCTTAAAACAAACAAAAAAAAATTTAATCTATCTGTGTTAAAACTTCCCTACAGGAATAGTGAAGACAACACCTGCGCACAATAGCGATGGTCACTTCTCCAAGAGCAGGTGTGTGAAATAAACCAAACTTCTGCATCTTTAATGATATTTAATTAGAGCCTGTGAAACTTGAAAGGGATAGCAGTTGCTATGACTGCATCTAGTGGTAATTACCATGTCAATCCTTTCCAGTTTGACTTACTGCCAATTTTAGAGCCCATAGAAAGAGAGAAGCAAAAATAGAAGTCAGGGCAGTTGCCAAAAACACATTTTGTTGTCCATAGTGAAATACAAAATGAAGCCACCCAGCTCATCGCACACATTTGTATATTTCTAGGTATTCTTAACTTACCAAATTGTATAATTTCATTTTGTTTGATTGAGGCTCATGGGAAATAAGAGTATTTTCTTTGGAGAAAAAATGTTTAAATTCTGAAAATAACCATACTGTATTCCTGACCGCGTGCCACTGTTGTACAATTGACTTGATTCAGAAACTTGAGTCTGAAAAAAATCAATTGTCAGCAGGAACTGTTGCTACCTTTGTACCTTTGTATTTGCTCAGCTTCACAGGTGACTCCTCCTCATCCAGAGAGGGGGAGGAGGATGGGCAGAGGCTTCTAAGCCCCAACCTGGGTTAAACAATAATTAAAAGGGAAGGGGAAAAGTTTTAGCTCTAATCAATCAACAAGCATTGACTAAGCAACTATTAAGGGCTGGGCACTTGTGCAAAGCACTGGAGACACAAAGAAAAAAGTGAAAGGGCCTACCCTCAAGGAGCTCACATTCATTCAATCAAGCTCTAGATCAAGTAAGTAGCAAGGAGAGATAAGGGGCAGAAAGAGGGGATGAAAAAACCTAGAGCAGGAATTTTTTATCTAGGGTCTGTGAACTTGTATAAACACACACACATATACATTTGTAATTTTTATATGTAATATATTTTATATGTGTGTGTATATTTCATGATAATTGTTTTTCTTTATAATCCTATGGTTTTTGATTTATGCATTCAAGAACAGTACATAGAAGAGGTCCAATAGACTTCAACAGATTGTCAAAGGCATCCATGACCAAAAAATACCAAGAACCCTTGGCCTACATACCAATCAAACTACCAAAAAATTATTTTGTAGAGCTAGAAAAAATAATAACAAAATTCATCTGGAAGAACAAAAGGTCCAGAATATCAAGCAGCAATCATCAAAACTACTTGGTACTGGCTAAGAAATAGAGTGGTGAATCAGTGAAACTGGTTAGATACACAAGACACAGTAGTCAATGACTATAGTAATCTATTGTTTGATAAACCCAAAGACTCCAGCTTCTGGGATAAGAACTCACTATTTGACAAAAACTGTTGGGAAAACTGGAAACCAGCATGGCAGAAACTAGGCATAGACCAACATTTTACACCGTATACCAAGATAAGGTCAAAATGGGTACTACACGATTTAGACAGAAAGGGTTAAACTACAGGCAAATTAGGAGAGCGAGGAATAGTTTGTCAGATCTATGGAGAAGGAAAGAATTTATGACTAAACAAGAGCTAGAGAACATTATAAAATGAAAAATGGATGATTTTGATTACATTAAATTTAAAAGGTTTTATACAAAGCCAATGCAAACACGATTAGAAGGGAAAGCAGAAAGCTGAGAAACAATTTTTAACCAGTGTCTCTGATACAGGCTTCATTTCTAAAATATATAGAGAACTGAGTCAAATCTATAAGAATACAAGTCATTCCTAATTGATAAATGGTCAAAGGATATGAACAGGCAGTTTTCAGATGAAGAAATTAAAACTATCTATAGTCATATAAAAAATTCTCTAAATCACTATTGATTAGAGAAGTACAAATAAAAACAACTCTGAGGTACCACATCATACCTATCAGATTGGCTAACATGACAAAATAGGAAAATGATAAATGTTGGAGAAGATGTGGGAAAACTGGAACACTAATGCATTGTTGGTGGAGTTGTGAACTAATCTAACCATTTTGAAGAGCAATTTGGAACTATACCCAAAGGGCAACCAAACTGTGCATACCCTTTGATCCAGCAATACCATATAAATATAAAAATGAGAAAAGGACTCATGTATACAAAAGTATTTATAGGAGCTCTTTTTGGGGTGTCAAAGAATTGGAAATTGTGGGGGTGTCCATCAATTGGGGAATGGCTGAACAAGTTGTGGTATATCAATGTAATGGAATACTATTGTTTCATAGGAAATGATGAGCGGGCAGATTTCAGAAAAAAAACTGAAAAGACTTGCATGAACTGATGCTGAGTGAAGTAAGCAGAACCAGTAGAACATTGTACACAGCAACAACAATATCGTGTGATGACCAACTTTGATAGACTTAGCTCTTCTCAGCAATGCAATGATCTAAGACAATTCCAAAAGACTCATGATGGAAAATGCTATCTATATCCAGAGAAAGAACTATGGAGTCTGAATGCAGATGGAAGCATATTATTTTCTCTTTTGTTTTTTCTTTCTCATGGTCTTTCCCTTTCGTTCTGATTCTTCCTTCACAACATAACTAATGTGGAAATATGTTTAATATGATCATACACGTGTAGCCTGTATCAGATTGCATGATGTCTTGGAAAGGGGGGGAGGGAAAGAAAGGGATGAAAAATTTAGAACTCAAAATCTTATAAAAGTGAATGTTTAAAATGAAAAATATATTAATTAATTTTAAAAAAGAACCCCTGGCCTAGAGCTTTATCACTTTATCACAACTGAGTACCCCACCAGCATACTGACAATATATTTAGCTTTCCTCTTGCCATAAATATTATTTTCACTTAATTTATGACTAAATAGTCACTTTTCCAAATTTGGTACTGAGTCATTCCTATTCATTCATTCAAAAAGCATTTGTTTGTGCTGTAAGAAATGATAGATGTGATGAATACAGATTAGCATGGAAAGACTTGCATAAATTGAAACAAAGTGAAATAAACAGAGTCAGAAAAACAACATATACAATGATGACAACAATGTAAATGAAAACAACTACCACAAAACAACAGAAGCTTAATATTGCAAAGTTACAAAGAATAAGGTTGGCTTCTAAGAACAGACATGAGAAGACACCTCTCCTTTACAGAGGCAGGGCATTCAGAGATGGGGAACATTGTATATACTGTCAATTTTTTTAATGTATTAATCAGTTTTCTAGGGGGGTTATCTTCATCCTATTTTTTATTTTTTTAAAAAATTGTTATAAGAGAAGGTTCTCTGAAATGAGGAAAGAGGGTTGAATACAAGGAGAAACTTGGGAGATGTAAAAACAAAAGATTTCAATAAAAATTTATTTAAAAAAAAATAAATGTTGCAAAATTATAAAGAATGGTCCCAAAGAAGATCTATGAGAAGATAACTTCCTCCACACACATTCCTTTGCAAAAGTATAAAAGGCTCCATTTTTGTGGAATGTTGCCTATGTCAGATATTTTTTCAATATTGATTGGTTTTGCTGGATTTTTTCCCTTATTTCTTTTTTTTCTTTTTCATAAAATTTTTTGTTATAAGGGATGGCTTGGAGAAGGAAGGAAGTATAAGGGATGAAGCAGGAAATATAGGTGATGTAAAAACAAAAGATATTGATACAAATCTATTTTTTTTAAAAAAAAGAAAAAAATTTACTAGGCATGTACTGTGTTTCAAGCATTGAATTAAGAGTTAGGAATACAGAGATAAAAGGAGCTATATTCTATCAGGAGAAAGAATGTGTACACCTATAAGTAAATACAAAATACAGAGGATGCCAAAAATCTTAATAGTGTTAATTACTTAAAACTGCAGTAAGGCTTTTGAAACACCATATACACAAAGTGAATAGAAATTTTCCTGTAATTTAGGGGCAGAAATTACATATAGAGACAAATAGATGAGCTGTGCTTGAAAGAAAAAAAAAAAAAAGCTAGGATTCTAAGAGACAAAGGGGAAGAAGGAATGCATTCCAGGCATAGGGGACAGTCTATGCAAAGGTGTGGAGCTAGGAAATGGAATGTCTTGTACAAGGAACAGTGCCAGTAGTCCAGTTTGACTGGAACATATAATACATGAAAGGAAAATAACGTGCAATAAGCCTGGAAAGGCAAACTGAAGATAGTGAAGGGTGAAATGTTTGGCTTCTTACCTCATCATTCAGATGTAACTACCCTCTCCAAGATTACCAAACATCTTTTGATTGTCAGATGACTGGTCTTTTCTCAGTCCTCATCCTTGTTGACCTCTCTGCTGCATTTGACACTTGGCCATCCTCTTCTCCTGGATAATGTCTCCTCTTTAGGGTTCCATGAGTCTGCTCCTGGTTCTCTTGCTACCTCTCTCTGACTGCTCCTTCCTAGTCTCTTTTGCTGGATCTTTCTCAATATCATACCCACTAACCATGAATGTCTCCCAGTCTCTCACTTGATTCTTCTTTTTCCTCTATACTATCATATTTCATTCATTCATTCAATAAACAGAGGGAAGGCTTCCTGTAGGATGTGGGATTTTAGTTGGGATTTAAAGGAAGCCAGGGAGGTCAGGAGTTAGAGCAGAGGAGAGACAGCATTCCAGGGATGAAGGACAGCCAGAGAAAATTCCGGGAACCAAGAGATGAAGTGTTTTATTCATGGAACAGCCAGGCCAGTGTCATTGGATTGTGTTGGGGAGTAAGATGTAAGAAGATTGGAAAGGCAAGAGGGGGCTAGATTATGAAGTGCATTGAATACTAAACAGAGCATTTTGTATTTGTGCCTAGAGACAACAGAAAACCACTGGAGTTTATTGGGGGGTTGGTGATATAATCAGACTTGCATTTTAGGAAATCACTTCAGTGGCTGAATGGAGAATGAATTGGAGTGCAGAGAAATTTGAAGCAGGCTGACTCACCAGCAGGTTATTGCAGTAATCGAGGTGTGAGATGATGAGGATCTGCATCAGACCGTGGCAGTGTCAGAGGAAAGAAAGCAGAAAATTCAGGAAATATTTGGTGATCTCATCAGGATTCAATTATCATCTTTATGCAAATGACTCTCAGGTCTATGCATACAGTCTTAGTCTTTCTCCCTCTCTCCAGTCTCACAGAAAGTCAACTCAACAAGCATTTTATTAAGTGCTTATATACTAAGCACTGTGCTAAGCCCCAAGGATATAAATGAAAGCAAAAGTTGTCTCTACTCTCAAAGAGCTTATATTCTAATTATCTGATGCATTGCCACCTGCCTTTTGAACATCTTGAATTTGATGACCCATAGGTATTTCATACACATTTCCAAAACAAAATTTATTATCTTTCTCTTCAAACCTCTCCCTCTTCTGAACTTCCTTATTACTGTCAAGGGCCTCCCAGTAACTCAAACTCAAAACCTCAGTGTTATTCTTGAGTCTTCACTCTTTCTCTCCAGTACCTTACTGTAAAATTTGGATTAATATTGTGTAATACTATACATGTATTTTATGCATTTCTGAGTTTCTAAACTTTTTCTGTGTCATCTGCTGCCATGTCCTCCACAGCTTCTGCAGAACTCCCAAAAAATTCCCATTTAATTTCTTATGAAACCATAATGGGGAAAGTCACAATGTGGAAGGGAAAACTGTATAGAGATAGAGATAGAGAGATACATAAATAAAGATATAGCTATTTAGATATATGGCTATCTATAGAGATAGAGACATATGGAGACATATAGAGGTAGATAAACATAGATATAGATTTTGATAGATGGATAGATAGATTTAATTTCTACTTTTCTTTCAATTCCAGGTCCTCCAGGTTTCCCTAACTTGACTTCAATCTCACAATGGTAGGAGCGATCCCTTTTATTTCCTTACATTCCCCTAAGAGGCCTAACATGATATACAGCACAGAGTAAATAAATATTGATTTTTTTTAAATCCTCAAATTCCTTCAATTATCTTTAAAACCAACAGCCTAAATGACTGGAAATGGGCAATGTGTGGTCATTCCAGTATTGATACTTCTTAAAACTGAAAGCTATATTAGACTTTTTAAATTTTATAAAATACTCTGAACTAATTCTATATTGGTATGCACAAACTGCCTATTCTCTTCTCCAGTATGATTTTTGCCCCCTCAGGGGACTCTGAGTGGTCCTTCCCTGTTTAATTGTGTGATACCGAGAATGAACATCAAAGCAGGACTGACATTTCTCTGTCAGTCAATGTTTTCCACATATCCTGTGCTCTTTTGGGGCCTTTCCGTCCCTGTGTTTATTGTTAGCAGGCTTCAAGGGCCTTACTCTGAAAATTCCCTGTTATAGGCCAATGAAAGGAAGTAGAGTGAGGCACTTCTGTTATTTAAGAATCATCAGATAAGTTTTTGATGAACTCTAAGCAACTCTGAGTATATAATGATTTCCTCTAGGGGCCAGCTATGGGATTTCCACACAAATTCCCTTTCCCCTCTTCCTTTTATTAGGCCTGGTGAGTTTTGCAGCCTGTTTCCAGATGGTCTGAAGTTTTTGAGTAGATGACTCGGCCCACAGGCCTGGTGAGGGCATCCTTTAAAATCCGTACTAACTACTCTGGCTTCTGCTGTCCTCACACCTCAGCAAATCATGACAAGATGAAAAATGTCTTTGTGAATTTTGAGTGTGGTGTGATGGATTATGTTCCAGGCTCCTTTTGCTTAGAGGGAGATAACTGGGGAGAGCGCACTGGCTTCTAGGAAGACATACTCTAATTTTTAGTCTGAGTCTAAAAATGGCCCAGATTCTTCTTGACTCACTCATTCCACTGCTCTCCCAGAGGCCACTGTATTCCAAGCCTAATCCCAAGGCAACCCTCAGGCTGCAAATATGATCTGAGGCAGAACTAGACTGGACTGGGTATTCTGTAGTCTCCAAAAATATGTTGTTGCTGTGCATTTGGTACAGTCGTGCCCAACTCTTCACAACCCCATTTGGGGTTTTCTTGACAAAGATACTTCTCCAACTCATTTTCCAGATGAGGAACTGAGGCAAACAAGGTTAAGCGAATTGCCCAGGGTCACATAGCTAGTAAGTATCTGAGACCAGATTTGAATTAAGAAAGATGAGTCTTCCTGGCTTCAGGCCCGGTCCTCTATCTCCTGTGACACCTACTTATCTCTATAAATATAGCCTGACCTATAAGAATTCCCAGGTGATTAATTAGGACATTTCAGGGAATGCTACAGAAATTCATGTGGTCCCTTCATTGGCCCTAGGTGGATAAGTCCTCAGGAGTGCTATTCTGAGATCTAATTCTCACCTAAAGATTACTGAAGGCCAAGGCAGTGCCATCAATGGTGACCTATGCTGAACTGCAGCAGAACCTTTCTTCTCAATAGGCAACGTCTATAAGTACACGATTTTTGTCTTATATACCTAGGAGAAGATCCATTAGCATCACAGGTAATTAGTGCTCTATTCCAGAGCAAAAACAAACAGGAAGGCATACTTCCTCTTCTGTGGCTACCATCACCTTGCCCTGTTCATGGTTCTCTACAGCATTCAGCAGCATCAGGATAGCCAGACCCAGACTGCACTCAGAGTTCCATCACAATGGTTCTCCTTCTCCATAGTTATTCTTTTTCCCCTCTCCCATGTCTGGGGTGGGGGGAGCCAGGCTCTTGATGATTGGCTGCCCTCCTCTCAGTGCAACTATACTTACAGTTGGACTATCCTCTCTGCCCTAACTCCCAAAGGAACTCGCCTCAAGGATTCCAAATTATACAGCTGCCAATAAAGACATGGTAACCACTTCTTCAGAGCTAGCACAAGGTTTAAGGACTGTGGCCTCTTGTGTTTGAAAATATTCCTCCCTTTTGTTTTCACTTTTCTCCAAAATACATTGGAAGCTCTGGGTTTTCACTACAATGCATGCAATTAGACGTATCAATCAAGTAGTAGATAAATATCAGTTACTATAAAGGGCAGGATTTTCAGTATTAAATCATGTATGTTCATAAAAAGCGATCTTTGTGTCTTTTGTTGTACACAGTCATAATCCAGTAGACTGTGAATTCCTTGATGTCAGGAACTATCTTTTGTCTCTTTTTATTTCTCTAGCACTTAGCATAATGCCTGGCATATTATTGCTGTTGTTCACTCTTTTCAGGCACGTCCAACTCTTCATGACCCCATTTGGGGTTTTCTTGGCAAGGATACTAGAGTGGTTTGCCATTTCCTTCTCTAGCTCATTTTCCAGATGAGGAAACTGAGACAAATAGGGTTAAATGACTCACCCAGGGTCACACAGCTAGTTAAGTGTCTGAGGCCTGATTTGAACACAGGAAGATGAGTCTTCCTGAGTTAAGGTCAGTACTCTATTCACTGTGCCATCTAGCCTGACACACAGTAGGCACTATATAAATGCTTATTGACTGACACACACTATGTCCAATGCACTAGGTAGGCACCTGCCTATCTTGCTATCTCTCATCCTGGCTTTATTCCTCTCATCTGTGTGCATCTCACCACCAGTGGAATTCTGAGCAGAATCACAAAATGGAAGAGTTAGAAAGGGCTTCAGTGCCCATCTCATCAAACCTATCACCAAAAGAATTCCCCACTACAATATATCCAATAAGTAGTCAACCAGCCCCTTTTTGAAGGGGCTTCCTCCTCCAAGGAGGAAGTTCCCACTTTTCAAAGCTCTTCATCCAAGAAGTATTGAGGGCCTGGACTGATTCTTTCATCTTCAACAAATGACTGGGGAGGACACTTACACACGTACTGAACTATCCAGAAATATGTCAGCTATTATCAGTGTCTACTTCTGCCCATCAACATCTTTAATACTTCAAAAGATCTGTGTTTTCCTCAGGGTGAACGAGTCCCTGAGTCAAGGCAGATCACAGACCCTCTACACCTTGCTCTAGTCCAAAAATTCACCACCTGGAGTCCAGCCTGTGTGATGAGTGTCTCCAAAGCGGTCCTGGGATGGCAAATGCCCAGTCCCTCACCAGGCCTGCATTCAAAGCCTGTTCAGCTTACTAGAACTTCTCAGCCTTCAAGAACACTGCCATGAGCTATATGACTTAGATTTTAGCAGAGGCTGTCAATCAGCATATCTTAGGAAACTAGATAATTTCATTCAGTATTCATTATAATTAAGGGAGTGCCAGAGCAAACATCACCCCCCCATCTACTCCTGCCTGGGGATGCCCCAAGGCTGACAGGTGTTTCCACCCTCTCCTTTTCATGCTCCAATTCTTTACCATGGAGTCATAGATTCAGAACTGGGATAACATGTCCCTTTAGCTTGACTCAGTGCCATGCAAGAGCTCAGTTCATGTAATAATAGGAACGTAGATTTAGATCTTGAAAGGACCATCTAGTCCAACTCCCACATTTTGAAGATGAGGAAACTGAGGCCCAGGTAGGTAAAGTGACTTGCCTGTGATCACACAGGTAGTAAGTGGCAGACATACCTAGGTCCTTTAATTCCAGACCTAGCTATGCTCTCAGGGATGTTAGGCACAAGAAAAAGAGACTGCTAGAATGGCCTACTCTGACAATTTGATTCTGAGTGCAATTTAAAGTATAGAAATTCTGGTCTATGTTGTCCTAAGTGGTTTGGGTCTTTGCTGCCTTGCAAATTGCCTCCCTCCCTATGTGCGGTAATAGCCATTAAGATCAGCCCGAGTACCCCGCTGACAGATCCCAACATCTATCAGTGGGGAGCAAGAGGAAAGGCATTTTCTGAGGACAGCTCCCAGCCTGCTGTGGTTTGGCAGAGAGCCAGTCTGCTAACTCGGGGGGCACAGGGCAGACCTGTCTTTTGAGACTGGTGTGCTACTGATTTCAATGTGCTTGTCATTACTATACATTACTGGGGCTGGAAATATGGGTATGTGGGTGGCTCGGGGAGGGGAAGGGTCATAACAGAATTTTGAATTAGAATCACAGTACGTTAGAGTCACAAGGAACCATGGAGGGGCATCTATTCCAAACCCCTCATTTTAGTAAGAAGGAAACTGAGACTGAGAGGGGGAAAATGACTCACTTGAAATCACACAGCTAATTAGCATCATAGGCAGGACTTAAACCAGACCCCCTAACTCCTATTCTGGTAGTCTTTCTACTCCACCATTCTGGTTAGCCACTCTAGGACCTGGGTGGGACAAAGCAATCAGACTCAATAATGTCACTGTTTATTAGCTGTTCCAGGGAAGCTCTGAATGGGGAATGAAGTTAAAACTCATGACTAAAAGGAAATTTTGATATTCTCTGGAATGAAATCCACTCCATTGTGCATGATTGTGCACGTGTGCGTTATCATGAACAATGGGAAGTTAGCTATTACGCAATTTTCGAAAACAGAACAAAACACCTCACCCAATACTGGGCTCTACAACCTCAGGAAGTTATCTTCCTTTCCACCCGCAGCTACTTGTTTGGTCTAATGTTAGCGGTGGGCCTGGAGTCAGGAAGACCTAAGTTCAAATTTTACCTCTACTACTTACTAGCTGTGTGGTCCTGAGCAAGGCACTTGACTTCTGCCTCAGTTTCCAAAACTGTAAAATGGGGATAATATAATCCCTACCTCACAGGTTGTTCAGAGGATCAAATGAGATAATATTTATAAAGCCCTTAGCAAAATATCTGGCACATTGTAGCCACTGTACAAATGCTTCTTCCCTTCCCTTCCCTTCCCTTATTCTAGGAAGGGATCCCTTGGCTTCACCAGATTATAGAAGGGGTCGATGAAATAAAAAAAAAGTTAAGGACTCCTACCTTAAGGGGTTTTGCTAAATGTTTTCAGGAAATGTCCTTGGTAAGGTTTGTTTGAGTATTTATTGAGAAGTGTCTGCTGTATTGAAATAGAATATATTAATAATTTTTTTTAAATTTTAGACTAAAATTTTTATTTTTTGTGGTAGCAAAGGACTGGAAACAAAATAAATGCCCTTCAATTGGAGAATGGCTAAGCACACTGTGGTATGTAAATTACTACACCATGAGAAATGAGAACTATGAGAATATAGAGAAATATAAGAAGACATATGAACTAATGCAGAAAGAAGTAAACAGAACTAGAAAAAACAATATACATGATCACTATAGCAATGTAAATGGAAAGAACAACAACAAAAAGAGAGATGAAATGAAACTGAACACTGGAATTGTAATAACCAGGCTTGGTCCTAAAGAAGCGTTGAGAAAATGCACTTCCCTCCTTTCTTTGCAGAAGTGGGAGACTATGAATATGAAATATCATATGTACTGTCAGACTTGGGTAATGTGTTGTTAAGCATTGCTAAGCTTTTTTTTTTCTTCTTCCTATTCATTCTTTGCTATGTGGGATGGCTCTCAGGGTAGGAGAAGGGAGATAGATTTAAAAATAAAGGTGATGTAATGTGAGGGACTGTCTGATGTTGACTACTGCCAGGTGGACGTTGTGGCAAGATTGGGGTAAGATCTGGGTATTTGGAAGTCGAGGCAGGGGCTGTGGTAGGCGGAGTTGTGGTGAACTGGGATGGGCTGGATGCGGAGAAGTCCTGAGACAGTGGGCAGTGCTATGTGAGATCAGCTGGGGAAGGATCAGGGTGCAAGAAGTAGCCGGAGCGTGTGCTCCTGAGGCAAGGGGCTGTGCCATGTGGGAGTGGGATGGCAGAGGACGAGTTCCCTTTGCTTAGTCCCCTCCCTAAATGCAACATCAACCCTAGACGCCTCCTTCCTGTGTCCTTCCTGACTTCCTGGGTCATGTACCTTCCCTTTGTGTAGCACTGACCCCAGACGCCTCCTCCCGGTATCTGGGCCTGATTCCCTAGGTCACGTACTCTTTGTCTATGCACTAATCCCAGACGCCTCCTTCCTGTATCCAGTCCTAGCCTCCTGCGTCACTCCCTCTCCCTTGGTGCGCTAAACTCAGACAGCCCCTTCCCATATCTGACCCTACAATCATTGGCTAGTAGGCAGGCGGAGGAGGAGGGGCTAAGTAGGTACTTAAGGAACGAGTGTGGTTGGATCACGCGCTCTCTTTGCTCCTGCTCTGTTGCTCTGGCCTTCCTGCTTGGCCTTGCTGTGATGGCTTGCTGTGATGGCCTCTGAATAAAGCTCTGGTGTTGGCGCCTCCTGATGGCTCGTCTCTGTGTGTTTATCCGGTTGAGTACCGAAGACTGGTAAGTAGTATGACTCTGGCAGCCTGCTCCTTATAGGAGGAGAGTGTACGGCGCAGCCGGCACAAGGTCGGCGCGGCCGGTACAATGTAAAGACAAAAGATATCAATACAACCATTTTGAAAGATAGTATAGCCTTTCCACTGGCTCTGCCATATTCCAATAAATTGACAAAATGACAAACACAAAAGGAAAAAGGAGAAGGACACGATATGTGTTGTTCTTTTACGTATATGTGAATATTCAAGAAGGGTGATATTGTAGATATCAAGAGTATGGGCATAGTTCCCCAGGGAATGCCCCACAAATGTTACCATGGCAAGACTGGATGGGCATATAATGTTATTCAACATGCTATATGCATTGTTCTAATCAAACAGGTAAAGGGCAAGATTCTAGCCAAGAGAATTAATGTGTATATTGAGCATATTAAGCATGCTAAGAGCAGAGATAGCTTCCTGAAGTGGGTAAAGGAAAATGATCAGAAGAAGAAGGAAATCAAAGAAAAAGGCACCTGGGTTCAACTGAAATGTCAGCCTGCTCTACCCAGAGAAGCCCACTTTGTAAGAACCAGTGGCAAGGAACCTGAGCTGATGGAACTGATCCCCTACGAGTTCATGGCACAAATGACTGTCAAAATTAATTAATTAATTGACAAATAAACAAATGAATAAAAGATTCTTGGATTATGAAAAAAAAGATAATAAAGCTTTCAGGTCATCTGAAATTCATCATTAATAAACCCAGATGAAGTAAGAGCAAATGATCCCCTTCACATTGAGCATTTCCTAGAAGTGGTTGTTTTCTAAATAGAGTGGAAGGAAAGGATGACTTCAGTGTTCTTCCTCTCTGTTTTACTTTATATGATGACCTTTCTTAACATATTTTTTTTTTATATTTTGTGGTAAAACCTGTGTTTTTAAATTTTCTTTCATATTTTCCCCCTCATATATCTCCGTCCTGTTGTTTTTTTTTAATACTTTTCCTTTCCCATCTTCCTTTTGTTCCCAATTTGAAGGGCTCAGTTTGAACTTCAATTCAACAAACATTTATTAAACACCTACTAGATACTGTGTTAGATGCCAGAGAGACAAAGGTGAAATTAGTAATAATAGCTATCATTTAAATAGTGCTTACCATATTGTCAAGAGTTTCCATGCAACTTAGAATCTCTCTGAGATCTAAAGGAAATACAAACATTGCATCTTTTCCACTTAGTCTCTTACTAACATGTTACTGTGATGATAACTTTCTAATGGTAAAGAATGTCTATGGAGGCAGCTAGGTCGAACAGTAGCACTGGCCCTGGAGTCAGGAGGACCTGAGTTCAAATCCAGCCTCAGACCAACCACTTGACATTTACTAGCTGTGTGACCCTGGGCAAGTCACTTAACCCCAATTGCCTAAAAAAAAAAAAAAAAGTCTATGAAACTATATAATAGCTTTCTTTACAATTGGAAGTCTTTTTTTCCCTAACAATAAAATATCTCCCAAATCTACTGGTGCAACTTCAAAATGCAACAGAATTTTCTTCGAATAAGAGGCCATCGTTTTATGGCTTTCAGCTCACATGATTCTTTTTTCTATAGTACAAAAATAATGAAAGAGATAGAGCCTTGAGATGAAAACAAAACAAAAAACAAACAAAAACAGAGATTACAGGGTCAGAATTTTGCTGAGTGGTGCATTTTTTAAAAGAAAATATTTTCTGTAAAAGTTTCTAGGAATGACAATAACTATACATATTTTCATTGTGGCAATGATTGCTTTTCTAATGGAAAATTATTATTGTTGGGAAAAAGTAAAGATAAAGTAGAGAGAGATGGATAGATAGTGCTTACTATGTAAATGTTCTGGCTATTCTGAGGCTGGTTCTGAGCTAGAGTCTTCCCGACTCCAAGTCCAGAGGTCTATCCACCAAGCCACCTAGCTATCCTCAGGGAGGTTACAATCTAGCATAGGGATGAGAGGTATACACAACTGGGCAGAAAGAACCATGACCATCAGAGGAGCCTTACCCCTTGCCATTCCCCTTGGTTGGACTGTTTGCTTGTAAGGTTTGAATGAGGTGGGAGCCAATTGTTTCTGACATCTGCCCTGCCACTGTTTCCTAAGATCCTCCACGCCTTACTGATGGGGATGGGATCTGAATCCCTAAAAGGAAAAGACCATGTCTTTGGGATCTGGATCCCGGAAAGGAAAAACCTTGGACTTTCCCCCGCATGGAGGCCATAATTCCATCAACTGGCCTTTTGTTATCACCTAAACCCAATCGTCCAATTCTCTGTTACCCTTAACCTAGCATTGCCCTCCATTGTCTTACCTCCCTCTGGACCCTGGCCACTTCCCACCCTTAATCCTATCTAGGCTCCATTCCCCCTAAACCACTGTGGTCCAGGTCCCTGGTGTCCTGTTACCTCATAGTCGCCACAGTTTACTGGCCACTCCCTCCTTTGACCCCTCCTCCAGTCATCCCAGACTACTTGGCTACTCCTAGATCCTTCCCATGGTCTTTCTGTATATAAGGTCCATCTGGCCTCCATTAAGATGCTCAGATTCTTAAGATCTGGCCCTCTTGGATTAGCAATACAGATGCTTAGATTCCTTAAGAGACTGGCCAATATGGCAGATCTTTAATAAACTTTGTCTTTGGCTGAAAGAAGGCTTGGGTAGAATTCATTCGGGCAGGTCTTGCATGTCCCAGCATCCCTAAACCTCTAAACCTCAACATTATCACCTGCCTTTTCTCTGTGCCTGAAGTCCCTGGATCCTGCCATTTAACTTACCACAGCACGCTACATTCTTTTTTGGGGTATGTCTCTCAATTACAATGTGAGTTCCTTGAAAGCTGGGAATAGCGAGTCTTTTCTGTTTGTATTCACAACACTTACAGCACAGGGCTTGGCACAGAGAAAGCACTTAATAAATGCTCCTCCCCCCCCCACCTTGATTCTTTCAATAGATCCAATAGCCTGGCATGAGGGATTAGGAGACTGACGGATAGCTTTTAGCTGGGGACCAGGGAAAGCTTGACGGAGGACATGATCCGCAAGGATTTTGGCAGGTGGAGATGGGGTTCCCTTCCAGGCTTACCGGGACAGTATAGACAAAGCTATAGTTATGGATGAAGACCAGACAAGATAAAAGAATTGCAAGTAATCTGGAGTACAAAGTGCATTGGGAAATTAGATCTTGTGAGAGTTCTATGGAGGCACTTTTGAGGGAACTTCTCATGCCAAGAACTAAAAAAAAAAAAAAATACCAAGCTAACATTTTTTCCATATTTTTCAAAAGATTAACTTAGCCTTGATTCTATCTTTTAGCAGAACTATAACAGATTTGATTGTTTGGGTGATTTTCACCAAGTCTCTGAAATAGTTTTATCGTTTTCATCCAGTCTTTCAATTTCCATATAAAGATCAAATTAACAGTATCTAAAATGAAACTTTGCACATTCATCTTTTTTTTTCCCCCTCATTCTTTATTCAGTTGAGCTTCGGGCACATGCAGTGGGACTCTGCCACCTACAGGCCTGAGGGAGACACACAACCATTCCAGCAAAATGTTAAAGGTAGGGGGGAGATGGGGAACCCAAATGTTAAAGGGCACATTTTCTTTTTTAGCTTGAATCTGAGAATGTTACATGTAAAATTAATGGAGAGAAAAATTAGCCACTTGACTCTGAATTGAAAAGTGGTTGTTTTCCATTGTCAATCCAATAATTGCAGACAAAATTAGCAAAAGTAACGTGTTGCCCGAGTCAAAAGAACCCTACTAAGTAATCTTGGTGGTGCTGTTAAAATAACAATGTTTTAAATCCAATCTCTGACACTTGACTTACTAGCTGTGTGACCCTGGGCAAGTCACTTAACCCCAATTGCCTAAGCAAAAACAAACAAACAAAAACAACAACGTTTTACTGATTAGTTCTTGTTCAATGTTCTTCGATTAGTTTTGATTCTTATTCTTACAGAATCTCATTGTGAAACCATTTCCTACAATAAATACAGAGCACTTTTCATTAACTTGGCAGTTTTTGGCGTCTGTCATAGCTATTTGTTTCAAAGTTGCTGGATCAAGTTGAAAATGGGGAAAGATACTGTGAAGATTGCTTAAGAAGGAAGGAGTCTATATGGACCATTGCCATAAAAACATAAATAATTGCAAACATCAATAAACACACATATAATTGAAAGCCCATACTGTGTTTTTAATATACCATATCTCCAACCATCTGCTTACTTCTTAATAGATTAGAAATGCTTATAAATTGTTATTAAATTCCAGGAATGGAAATTAATTTTCAGATGCCACTAGCAAGAGAAACTAAAGAAACTCATTCATAATACCAAAAAAAAAAAAAAGTAAATCCTCTTTTACATGACTCTAGCCAACAGTGAATTTTTTTTAACTGGCTGCCAAAAATGAGCCTTCCTAATTTGGCAAATGCAGCAGGAACACACCAGAATCAATATTTGCTCGTGGGGATATGGAACTAGGTTGGGCAGACATGAAGTTTCAAAGCCACCTTGGGAAATTGTGGTGATTCGGGTCAGCTGTGGAAAAGTGGCAGCCTGAAGGGCCTCTGCAGTATTCATTAGCCCTCTGTGGCACTGCTATTTTGCAATCTCCTTCTAGTAAACTATTCAGCACCTAAAAAGGGACTAAGTACATGAATGGGAAGCGGTTTATAAGCTTGGCTTTTGGCAATGTAGTTCTAGCTATTGTACATAAATTCTGTCTGAGGATTTTATCCCATATTGAATTACTTTTTAAATATACAACAAATATACAATAACTCAACAAGCACTTCATTCAGTACCTACAAACTTGATGCTAAGAGAATAGAAAGACTCCCTCAAGGAGCTTGAACTCTAATGGAAAGAAAATAGGTATCTACAAGATACATGCACATAATAATAGCTAACATTTATGTAGTGCCTTAAGGCTATACACATATCATACAACATGTTTACATATAAAAGTCTTTTGCAAATAATCTCATTTTATCACCTTGGGTTGAAGCTACTACTATTTTCCCTACTTTACAGATGAAGAAATTAAGGCTTAAATTTTTTTTAAAGTTCCTTACCCGGGGCCCTAGCAATTCAGAAGCAAGATTTTAACTCAGATATTCCTGACTCCAAGTCCAATAATCTAGCCTCTTCTCCACCCAACAGTCCACCAAGCCTTATAATAAAAGATAACTTTGGAAAGGAAAGCACTAGTAGCTGTGGGGACCAGGAAAGGCCCCCAGCAATAGGCCGTGCTTGATCTGTGTCTCAAAGGAAGCCAGGAATTCTAAGAAGCAGAGGTGTGAAGGGAAAACATTCCAGGCAAGAGGGACAGAAAATGCAAAGGCACAGAGAGGGAAATAGAGCAACTCTGGACCTTAGAAAATATAGAGTAATACAAAGTCTTAATATAATTTTTTTTTTTTTGGTAAGGCAATTGGGGTTAAGTGACTTGCCCAGACTCACACAATTAGTGAGTGTTATGGTCTGAGGCTGGATTTGAACTCAGATCCTCCTGACTCCAGGGCCAGTACTCTATCCACTGCACCACCTAGCTGCCCCCTTACTACAATTTTAAGCTAAGAATTCTGGATCACCCTGATAACACTAGAAAGATAGGATGGGGTCAGGTTGTAAAGACATTTAAATACCAACCAAAGGATTTTATATTTGATCCTAGAGGTAACAGGGAGCCATTGGAGTTTAGTGAGTAAAAGAGTGACATGATCACACCTATGCTTGAGGGGAGCAACTTGGGTTGCTGTGTGATGGATGAATTAGAGTGAGAATACCAAACAGGAGACTATTATAGTAGTCCCAGCAAGAGCTTATGAAGACCTAAATTAGAATGGGGTCTGTATCAATGAAGAGAAGAGGACATATTTGAGAGAAATTATGGAGAATCAACAAGTTTTGGCAACTGGTTAGTTAAGAATACAGATTAGTTAAGTGACAATAAGTTGTCACGAATGATAGACACTGAGACTGTGCACCTGTGCACCTGAGAAGGTTGGTTAGAGAAGATCAGGAGAGGGGTGGGCTGGGCTGGGGGGATGAGAATAGGTTCTATTTTGGCTGCACTATGTTTGAGATGCCTACGGGAAATGCAGTTCAAAACATGCAATAGGCAGTTGGTTATGAGAAATTTTGTTGTTGTTGTTGAGTCATTTCAGTATTGTGCGACTCTTCATGACCCCATTTGGGGTTTTCTTGGCAGAGATACTGGAGTGGTTTGCCATTTCCTTCTCCAACTCGTTTTACAAAATGAGGAAGCTGAGGCTAACAGGGTTAGGTGACTTGCCCAGGGTCACATAGCTAGTAAGTGTCTGAAGCCAGATTTGAACTCAGGAAGATAAGTCTTTCTGAATGTGGCATTCTATCCACTGCACTACATAGCTTCCTGTAAGGGGAGACTAGGATTGGATATTTAGATTTGGAGTTCTTCTGCGTAGAGATGACAATTAAACTCATGGGCACTGATGAGGTCATCAAGTGAGATAGTACAAAGGGCAAAGAGAAGAGAATCACAGAATTTCAGAATCCAAAGGAATCCAAATCCATACATAGAAAAGGACTTCTACCCACTATAAAATCCCTGGTGAGTGGTTCATCCAGCCTGTGTGAAAACACCTTCCCTAAGGAGAAGCTGCCACTTCCAGAGACAGAGCATTCCACTTTGGGATGCTACCAATTACTAGGCAGATTTTCCTGACAAGCTTAGATTTGCCTCTTTGTGACTCTCAACCATTGTTTCTGCCTAGTTCTGCCTCTTGGATCAAATGCTTTTACTTTCAGTCCTTTTTTTTTTTTTTCAGTGATGTCAGACCCTTAGTGACGTCACTTGGGGTTTCTTGGCAAAGATACTGGAGTGGTTTCCCATTTCCTTCTCCAATTCATTTTACAGATGAGGAAACTGAGGCAAACAGGGTTAAGTGACTTGACCAGGGTCACACAGTTAGGAACTTTCTGAGGCTATATTTGAACTCAAGAAGATGAGTCTTCCTGACTCCAGGTCAGGTACTCATCCACTGCGACACCCAGCTGCCTTTTGGATCAAATAAAACAAGTCTAATCCATCTTTCTCATGACAGCTTTTAAATACTCAAACAAACTATCATACCACCACCTCTGGAGTCTTCTCCAGGGTAAATATCCCCAATTCTTTCTCCATATGACATGGATTCAAAGCCCTTCACCATCCTGGTTGCCCTGTCCTGGGTAGATGCCTGAAATGTGGTTCTCAGAGTTAAATACAACAATCTAAATGTGGTCTGACTAGCATGGAGTACATCAGAATTATCACCAACTTGATCCTGGAAGCTATGCCTTAATGCTGCCCAAAATTTCATTAGTCTTTCGGCCTGCCACGCCACACTGCTGACTCATAATGAAACTGCAGTCCACTAAGATCTCCAAGATCTTTTGGAGACAAATTGTCATCTACCTCCCCTACCTTGTATTTGTGAGGTTGATTTTTTTTAACCCAAATGTAAGACTTTTTGTTTATTCTTATTGTATTTTTATCTTATTAGATCTTGGTATGTTAGCAGCTACAATTACTCTTTATAAATGACAAATGGGCAATCCTTTCCTATAAGACCCTCCCAGAAACTGGCTATCTTCCAAATCTGCTTGAAATTACTCTAAGTAATCATAAATGGTCCACACAAAAATGCAAAGAGTCATTCATAGGGATTCAGAAAATACAGCAAGTCCTGAATATTTATGTAGAGAGGCCCCACATGTAACGAGGCCTATGTGTTATAAGAGCTATCCCCTACATGTGGCATGGGGGTATCTACGTGGCTCAAAGAGAGGCGAAATAGACATCTCTAGCCTCTTCTCCCCTCCAACCCTTCTTCAAGGAGATTTTCTTTCCTGCCAGAAGGAAAAGCAGAAATTGTAGAGGATAGAGCAGGGGCGGGGAATCTTTGAGACCACAGGTTCCCCACTGCTGGGGTAGAGGCTTGACCACTCTGCTTTCCTCCAAGAAGGGGCTGGTGGAGGGCTAGGCTAGAAAGAATGATATCTATCTTCTCTTATAAATATTATTCATCTAAGGCAGACCTGCACAACATACAGCCTTCAGGTCACTTGTGGCCCACCAAAGGATTTTGGGTGGTCCACAAAAAATATAGGGTTGCCACTGCGCACTCTCTCCTGTTTGCCATGTGCAATCCGAAGAAATCTGGCCTATTTTAATTTTGGCCCCTACCCTCTGTCAAGATGTGCACATCTGGACTAAAGGATGTGATTAGGTTCAAGTTGGCCTCTGATCACTGTTTCATTCTTGAGGAGGAAGCAGGACTCCAAGCTTTCTATCCAAGGCTTAACTCCTTTCCCACCAAATAACACTTCCCCTCTGAACATACATAGCCACTAGCCAAGAAAACCCATTTATCCAAATAGACCAAAGAGGCCAAAGGACTAATGAAATTTTGGGCAACATTTAAAGTAGTATAGTTTCCAGGACCAAGTTGGTGATAATCCTGATGTACCCCATACTGGTCAGACCACATTTAGATTGTTGTATTTAGTTCTGAGGACCACTTTTTAGGTAGCAAAACAGAAATCAGAGATGGTATTCATATGAGAACATACAGCAGACAATACAGAGTGAAGGAGCTCTCCCGTTGAAAGTGAGGAAACTTAGCTCAACCAAGAGAGAAAGTCCTTGATCTTACCCAGGCAGAAGCTCTCCACAGTCTCTAGGGCAGCAAGCTGGGGATAAAGACACAATGGACTCTTGAGCTCTTAGATGTCTTCGTCCATCTTCACTCTCAAAGCTGGAAGCCAGAAGCAGCCAAAGGGACAGCCAGATCTGATGCAACTCAATTTGAAGAAGGTTAAAGAAGCTAGAACTCTCTCCCTGTTGCCAACTCCGCCCTATCCCTCACACAGGGCAGGGCATTCATCTCTACCAATGAGGAGAAAGTCTCCTACCAAAGAACTTTGGGACTGGGGTTGCATGTATTTAGGATTTACTTCAAAGAAGAAAGCCCTTCGGAATTTTCCAATTGAATGAAAAATACTAAAGAGGATTCACTTTAAAGACTGGCATGGGGGAAAAGGTAAAGAACCAAGCCCAGAGTTTTCATGGGAGCAATGGGGGACCCGTCAAATGATTTCCCTTTCTTTACCATATTATAAATATCCTTGTAGGTAAATAGTGGTGAGAGAGAAAAGGGAATTTGGAAGAGAGTGGGAGACAGAAGAACGGAGGAAGAATAGTCACAAGCATGGAATTTACTGATTGCCCAGACATGCCAAGTAAACCTCTAGTTTCTCAGGAGACTGGTTGCTGTCCTATCTGAGACATACTACCTATTAATCTATTAGCAAGTTCCTGACTAAGAAAAGGCTATTCCTTCCTGATGTGACAAGTACTTGCCACCTATTAGCAGGCAGGACTAGGGAAACTCAGCTTAGGCAGACAAAAGGAAATGGGCCCATGGGCTGGTCTATGCCCATTTGTTCCTTAGTTCTATCACCCCCCTGGTTTTTCAGTAATCATGCAAAACAACTACCCAGATCATCTCATGTGATTGGATAAAATAGAGCCCACGCTTCCCAAAGAGAGTCACCCAAATCAGGCTAAGAAATCAGCCCAAAGAATAGTAAGTAGAGACCTTCCTCATACTGAGATGCTATATACCTGATTTCCAACAGCAGCTACATGAATAAGGTCAGAGTATCTTGATGTTATAGTGGGGTGACCTAACCCCTCACACCCCATGGGACCAAAGCCGGGGATGGTGCCCGTGATGAGTGTTCTCTAGGAATCAGGAAAGGAAAAAAGCTTCCCTGGTGGGTCTACAAAGGATACAGTTCAGGAGAGATGAGAGAAGAATGAGTTTCTAAAGATACAAAGGGAAACAATTTAAATGAGGAAGAAAGATGAGATTTGTTTGAAGGGATCAACATGGATGCCCAGGGAACCATCTCAAATTCTTAAAAGAAACGTGCAGAGGATGGAAACAAGGACAAGTAACAGAAATTGAATATGAGTGTGATGTCATCCAAAAAAAAAGTTTCAAGAATACTAAAACTCATACTGAACTGAGAATTTCAAGGGAAGATTAGGAATTTTAACTATATTGGGAGAAAACATATAAAAGAAGAGATAAGACTTTTGCTTGGGGAAAATGGGATAATGATAACCGAGAGCAGAAAGAAGCTGCTGATTTCTCATTTTACATAAGTTTTCTCTATTAAGAAGAATGGTTTTTGAAGTAGAGATGATAGAACAAAAATGACTAAAAGAGTTGACACCCAGGATAAGTAGGAGACAGATAGTCTGAGGTCACCCAATCAGCCTTGATGAATTTAAGTCATCTGGCCCAGGTGAACTATGTACTTTAATAAGAACTAACAAATATGATTACTAAGCCACAGTCAGTCATATATGAAAGATCATGAAAAATAGCAAAGGTACCATAAGATTGGAGAAGGGTAAATGCTATCCTGATTTTCAAAAAAAAAAAACAAAAAAAGGAAATGGAATAGGGTCCTAAATGATAGAGTAATGAACTTGACTTTGGACTCCTAGGAAAATTCTAGAATGGATCTTTAAAGAGATGCCTGGAAAATATATAAAAAGAGAAGCAGTGCTCACATGAAGCATGATGAAGCATGGCTTCATCAAGAGCAGGTCATGGGGCAGCTAGGTGGTGCAGTAGGTGGCCAGCCCTGAAGTCAGGAGGACCTGAGTTCAAATCCAGCCTCAGACCAAACACTTGACACTTACTAGGTGTGTGACCCTGGGCAAGTCACTTAACCCCAATTGCCTTTAAAAAAAAAAAAAAAAAAAGCAACTCAAGAGCAGATCATGCCAGATGAACCACATTTCCTTTTTTTTTTTTTTTTTAACTAGAATAGGATTTCTATACTAGTAGAGGGCAATGCTATGGATGTATTTTACCTAGATTTTATCAAAGCTTTTGATAAAGTGCCTCATACTATTCTTTTGAAGAAGGTTGAGAATACAGATTTGATAATAATAGAGTTAGATGGATTCAGACCTCCTTGGATTGCCAGATTCCAAGGGTAACTGTAAATGTTTCCATATGAATGTGGTTGGTTGGTTGTTGATACAGTCACCCTATATTAGTCTTGAAGAGGACCAAAATAACATCACTACGTTGGGGTCAAGGCACAGTGTGTCCAACTGTAGCTTATCAGACAAATATAAGTTCAGAAACTCTACCATAGGTTGGGCACAAATAGTCCATATGAACATTTGGAATGGAGATATCTCTGAATTTATGCATCTCATGTTTACTACGAGCTACTACAATTCTGCTTTGCTCATAGAACACAGCACCTTCTTTTATGAGGGCACACCATGCTGGCCAGTCCTGTGCCAGTATCTCCCATGTCTCACAGTTGAATGTGGCAGATTTCCAGCAAAGTACCCAGGATTCTGTGGTTGGCTCTATACTATTTAATAATATTAGTAACATGGATAAAGACATAGATGGCATGTTTATCAAAATTGCTGATAACACAAAGCTAGTAGGGATAGCTATCCTGAATCAAGTTCCAAAATGATCTCAAAAGGCTAAAATACTGGTCTGGATTCACTAAGATGAAATTCAGTAGAGATAAACATAAAGTCTTACAATGGGGGATAAAAAAATCTACTTTGCAAGTATAAGATTGGGGAGGCATAGTTCAACAGCAGTTGTTTCAAAAAAGATTCAGGGGTTTTTAATAGATTGAAAGCTTAATATGAGCTAACCATGTGATGTGACAGCCAAAAAAGCTAGTATAATATTGGACTGCACCGAGAGGCATAAATTCCAGAAATAAAGTAGTGAAGAGTCTCACTGTACTTTCTCTGTCCTCATTATGCTTCAGCTGGCATGTTGTGTTCAATTTTGTAAGCCATGATTTAAGAACTTTGATAAACTGAAGAGTATTTGGACTAGGGCAACTACGATTATTGAAGAGCCTTGAGTCTAAGTTATGTGAATTTCATTCTGAAGTTCCTAATAGCTATGTGACCACGGACAAATCGTTTAAGCTCTCTGAGTCTTATGTTGCTCATCTATAAATATACCATCTATATATGAGGATCAGTTAAAGGAACTGGGAATGTTTAGCTTGGAAAAGAGAAGAATTGGGGCTGGGGTGCGATTTGGCCCCAGCAGAACCAAAAGCAATGGCTGGGAATTGCTAAGAAGAAAATTTAGGCTAGATTTCTGGAAAATTTTTCTAAAAATTAGGTGTCCAAGAGTGGAGTGGCTTCTCTTAAGAAGTAGTAGGTTCCCCCTTCTTGGAGGTCTTTGAGCAAAAGCTGGGCAAACACCTATCAGGTATGTTGTAGTGGGAATTCTTTTCCAGTGTAGATTGGACTAGATGGGCAAAGAGGTCCCTTTTACCTCCCAAAGTCTGTGATTCTGTAATTCTGAGAAGACATCTGAGCACCGTAGAACGTTAAGTGAATTAGAATTCACAATGAGTTTTCTAGCACATGTGCTCAAGGAATGTTTGTTAGGGGTCTTGATGAAGATGCCAAGTCCCCAGACTGCCACTTACTTGCCATGTATCTTAGACAAGTGACTTTTAACCTCTTAGAAGCTTCAATTCTTCATCTATAAAAACTACATAAGAACATTTGTAGTATCTACATCATAATATACACAGGGTGCTTTGTAAGCTTAAAGTGCCATGTAAATGTTATTATTATTATAATTGATTGCTTCTGACATGCTCCAGGTAGTTAAGCCCTTCTAATTCTTGGCAGTATGATATAGGGGAAACAGAGGCATGGGCAGTACATTAGATCATGGAATTTCATCATTTTTTCTAAGTGCAAACACGTATTGAACACTCAGGCATAAAGGACATTACTTATATCATCAAACTAAAGAAACCTAAACTTAACTAAATATAAATTGAAAGCTTTATTAACAACTGAATATTACTTTAAAAATACAAACTTAAAAAATGAAAAGCAAAATGCCATAAAATCTTTGGACACATTAGTGTATGCCTGGTCATACCTGGAACATTCTATATGAATAGAAAGAGCATTCAACTTAAAGTAAGACAACTTGAGTTTGGGTCTGATACCTGATAGCTGTGTGACTATGGGCAAATCATTGAATCCTCTGAGTCTCAGGTTCCTTATCTATAAAATGCAGATAATGATATTTGTATGACCTCCCTCTCAGGTATGGCGTAAGGGAGACACATTTTAAACCTTAAAGCACTAGAGAAATGCTGTGTTATTATTATTCACTTGTCTCCTTTTTCAAAGATTTCTATACTCATACACACAAACACAAACTTTACCACTTTCCCCAAAATCTTCCTAGGAACTCTATGTCCTATACTGGGGAAAAAAAAAAAGGATTATAAGATAATAAATCTAGAATTGGAAGTAACTTCAAAGACCATCTACTCCACTCCCTTCTTTTGCCTAAAGTCCTACAGATAGTAGGCAGCAGATGCAATTTGAAGTACGGTCTTTGTCCATCGGGGCTAGCACCCTTGCCACTCTAAGACATTGTGTGGAGAAAGGAACAACCGAGTCAAGCTCCTCAAATGTGCTGAGAGAAATGATGTCCCTGAACTTATCAGCAGAAGTAAAAAAAGAAAAGAAAAGAAAAAAAAAGGTCCATGTTGCCTTGAGAGTTTCTTTTCACGTCTGTGAAAAAGCAGTGATAACTAATCCTGGAGTCACAGTAAGCAAACTTCATCTTTGTGCGCACAGAGAGAGGAATGAAACAAGGGACTGGCAGTGTAAGGGTGCTTCTCTGCAAGGGAAATTAAGAAGAAACAAGGGAGTGATAGGCAAAAACATTATAAGGAGTCCCATTTGGAGAGAAATGTGGTTTCAAAGGGATCGGTTTCAGCAGGACTTAGGGATAACAGATGTGGTAAGTATCTGGGATTGCTTTTGGAAGAGGTTACATTTCATGAAAAGCAGCCATTTGTGATTGAAGTGATAGCCAGAGGGTTGGGATAAAACTGGGATTTATTAAATCAGTATAGGGGAGGGGTGGTGGTGTTGACACATCCTAAGGAGGAGCTCCATGCTGGGAGGAACCTGAGCAATCCTTGAATCCAACCCTTAATTTTACCCAGGCCTTATTTCTATAAGGCCCATAAGGAGGAAGTGACTTACTCAAGAGCAAACAGCAAATTAGCAGCAACGTGAAGACTAGGATCCAGTTGTCACACCACATTGTCTCCTCCAGTTCACTAGACAGCTCATTACACCACATTGCCTCCTCTTTCCCAGTCATTTTACAGTAGGAGCTTGCCGCTGGAGGCAGTGTGATCAGTGTGGACTTTGGCATCAGCTGGACTAGTGGCTGGCAGCTTTTCACACTTCGGAAAGGGAGTGCTTGATTGTTTCAAGGGATCACAATGTGATGACTAATATTATAGCATATTTTTGAGTTTGACTCCCGCCTAAATACATTCTTTTTTTTTTTTCCTACCAAATCATAGTCAACAGAAGTAAGACTAGAAGAATGTGTTTCATGTGAACTTACAGTGACTGCATGCAGGACAGCAATTATTTAGTATGTGACCCCGTTCTGGTAGACCCCTTCATAAAAGGCATGTGCAACCAGAGGCTTCTAGACTAATCCCTGGGACTCCTCTCTCCTCCATAAGTTGGGGATTGTATTGAAGAGGATTGCCCACTTAGCAGGAAGTGCCTGCCACTCAATGGATCTTAGAGAGAAAGGAAATTTCTGCAAAAACACCCATTCTTCATCTCTTCTGAATGTTTGTTTTGGGACTCCAGATATAAGTATATGCAAAACAAATAAAAACAAAAAATAATTTCGGGAGAGAATAGTAGTAGCAGCTAGGTGGCAGGGGGCATGTTTAGCCAAGGCTTCATGTAGAAAGTGGTGAATGAGTTAAATGTTGAAGGGTACAAGAGCTTCTAAGATGTTGAAGTGAGAAGGGATTGCCCTTCAGGCAGGAAGGACAGCCTGTGTAAGGACATAGAGAATAGAGCTGTGTAAGCAATAGCAAGAAGGCCAGTCTGACTGGCTTATAGAGGGCCCAAAGGGGCATAAGGTAAAATGAGACCACAAAGGAAGGTTCGGGACAGGTTGTGAAGGACTTTAAATGTCAAGGACACATGTCTACATTTGATCCCAGAGGCAATAAGGGACCGCTGGAGTTTACTGAGTAGAGGACTGTGACATTGTGAGTCACTAGGAAGCAGATGGGAAAGAAGACAGTAAGAGATAATCCTGAACCGAGAATAAATGGTAGAAAAGTTGACTTGGGAGAAGTACCAATCTCTACTCACAAGTTGTTCAGCTAAGACACAAGATATACTGGTCATAAGACCAGTATAAAATACATACTACTCAGTTAAGAGACAAGTAATGGGCTAAAAGACCTCCTTAATAGGCTGATCTTTCCCCTGGAAAGTAGTCATCTATCCAAGAACCAGTGTGGCTCTGGAAAAAACCAAGGAATGGTCAATATGGTGTTTGCTGCCCAGCAACTCCAGGAGAAATGCCAGGAGAAGAACAGAGGTCTGTACACAATGTTCTTAAATCTGACCCAAGTCTTTGATACCGTCAGTTGTGAGAGCCTGAGGAAGATCACGGCAAAATTTGGTTGCCCAGAGAAGTTCATCAGTATTTTACGTCAGTTCCATGATGGCATGCTTGCACAGGTTCTAGATAATGGATGATGCTCTCATGCTTTCCCAGTCATCAGTGCTGTGAAGTAGCACTGTGTGCTTACTCCCATGCTTTTTAGCATGATGTTTTCAGCAATATTGTCAGATGCCTTCAACAAGGATGAAAATGGCATCAAGGTTAGCTACCATGCTGACAGTAAACGATTTAACTTACAAGCCAAGTAGAGGTGCATGACTTTTTGTTCACAGATGATTGTGAGTTAATGCAACTTTATGAAGCTGAGAGGCAACAAAGTATGGATCAGTTCTCTGCCACTTGTGCTAATTTGGGCTTGACAGTTAACACCAAGAAAACAGGTTCTCCATCACCCAGCACCATACTATCCATATGTGGAACCATCAGTTATAGAAAATGGAGAATTTTGAATGCTGTGGATAAGTTCACTTACCTTGGCAGTATAGTTTCCAGGGATGTCCACATAGATTATAAGGTTAGTGAACTCATTGCCAGAGCTAGCTCAATATTTGGGAGGCTCTGAAAGAAAGTGAGAGAGAAGAGGTATTAGGCTACCTACCAAAACAATGTCTACAAAGCTATTGGGCTGACTTCATTGTTGTATGCCTGTGAAGCCTGGACAGTATCCTAGTGACATGCAAAGAAACTGAATTACTTCAATTTGAATTGTCTTAGAAAGATTCTGAAGATTACCTAGCAAAATAATATATCGGCCACTGAAGTCCTTTCTTGAGCTGAATTGCCAAGCACTCAAACTCTACTGCAGACAGTGCAACTCTGATGAGCTGACCACATTGTTCAAATGCCAAGCATACATTTGCCTAAAAGATTATTTTTACCCCAAAGAGTAACAACAACTGTCACAAGCACAAAAAGAGTTCTTGGAAGAACTTGAAAAGGAATTAAAAAACCAAATAAGAGAAATTAAGGAAAAATTAGGGAAAAAATAAAAGCAATCCAAGAAAACTATGAAAAGAAAGTTCAACAATTGGAAAAAGAGGTTCAAAATCTTAAGGAAGAAAATAACTCAGAGGCAGCTAGGTGGCACAGTGGACAGAGCACAGCCCTGGAGTCAGGAGGACTTGAGTTCTAATCCAGCCTCAGACACATAACACTCACTAGCTGTGTGACTCTGGGCACGTCACTTAACCCCAAATGCCTCACCAAAAAAAGAAAAGAAAAGAAAAAAGAAAATAACTCCTCGAAAACTAGAATTGGGCAAGAGGAATTGAATAACATTATAAGACACCAAGAAATAATAAAAGTAGAAATTATTGAAGAGAATCTGAAATATCCCATTAGGAAAACAGCTGATCCAGAGAATAGATCAAGGAGAGACATTATAAGAATTGTTGGACTACCTGAAAGTTATGATCAAAAAAAGAATCTGGATATAATATTACAAGAAATTATTAGGGGAAATTGCCCTGAAGTTCTAGAATAAGAGGGTAAAGTAGAAATAAAAAAAATCTACCACTCACCACCTGAAAGAAATCCCAAGAGAAAAACTTATAAGAATGTCATAGCCAAGTTTCCAAACTCCTAGATTAGGGAGAAAATATTGCAAGCAACAAGAAAAAAAACAGTTTAAAGACTGTGGAAATATAGTCAGGATTTAACAAGACCTAGCAGTTTCTACTCCCCCATCAAATGGGGAATGACTGAACAAGTGGTGGTGTATAGTTGTGATGGAATATTACTGTGCTATAAAAAATGATGAGCTCAATGATCTTAGAAAGGCATGGAAAGACTTGCATGGAATGGTGAAGAGCAAAGTGAGCAGAACCAAGAGAACGTTGTATACAGTAACAGCAATATTGTTTTAAGAACGACTTTGAGCGACTAAGTCATTTGACTATTATAAATACACAAATTAAAAATAAAGGACATATGAAGAAAGATGATATATACATCTAGAGAAAGAACTGATAAATAGAATAATTTTATACATATATGCATATATACACACATACCTATTTGTGTTTAATGGTATCCATCTCTGGGATGGGAGCAGGGAAGAAAAAAAGGGGAAAAAAGAAATTTACATGATAACTTTGTTGTATATTTGGAGTAGCAAGTTGTACATGGTATTTTTGCAGTTTCATGTGCAATCATCTTTTTTTTATTGTATTGTGTTATAGAAATGTTTGTTTTGTTCTGTGAATTAAAAATAAAATAATTTTTTAAAAAAGGTTGTTTTACAGAGAATTTCACACAAGGCCAGTGTTCACATGGAGGTCAGAAGAAGAGATACAAGGACACTCTCAAGGTCTCTCCAAAGAACTTCGGTATCAATTGTGAGACTTGGGAGATATTGACACAGAACTGTCCAGTATGGCATGCCCACATCAAAGAAGGCACTAAGCTCAATGAGCAAAACAGAATAGTAACAGCTCAAAAGAAATGTGTGATGCACAAATTTAGAGACATCACCTCTCCAAATGTTCATGTGGACTATTTGTGCCTGACCTGTGGGAGAGCCTTCTGAGCGCGGATTAAGCTTGTATTGATCGACCACAGTCAAACACACCATACCTTGACCCCAAGATAGTGATGTCATTTTGGTCCTCTTCAAGCACAAAGGACAACAACCAATAGTTCTGGAGGAGCCTGTATTGATCCCTGGATTGGTAGGGCATATTGGAGGGAAAGACTAAATAAAGCATTTATTAGATAATGCATTTATTAAGCGTATACTATGTGCCAGGCACCACACTAAGCAATGGGAATGCAATACAAGCAAAAGGAAAGATATTCTCTGCGTTCATGGAACTGATATTCTCTATAGAGGCATCTGGGTTCCACAGTAGACAGCGCACTAGACCTGAAATCTGGAAGACCTGAATTCAAATCTAGATTTACTAGCTTTGTGACCATGGACAAGTCATTAAATCTCTATCTGCCTTGGTTTCTTCATATGTAAAATGGGACTAATAATAGCCCTTACCCCCAGGGTTGTTATGAGAATAAAATGAGATAATATTTATAAAAGACTTTGTAAAATTTAAAACACCATATAAATGTGAGTTATTATTATTAAGGGGGTAAGACAACACATAAAAGGGAAATGAAAAGGAATTGAGGAGAGAAAAAGAGAAGGTAGTTTGAAGAGTGTCTTAGCTGGGTTAGAGGTGAATATGGCTGGCATGGATGCTTCCTCAAATGGGGGTTCCAAAGAGGAACTCATTGATCAAAGGAAGAGGCCAAAAGAACAGAGGCATTACCAGCATGAGAAGGTCACTGGGGCTGAGGTAGAAAAGTAATCTCGAGGGTGGTCAACTTGAGCAGTCCCCCATGCTTTGTCCTTATATGGGCAAACCATTGTCCTACCCCACCCCTAATCCCCTCCCCAAGGTGAATTGTCTTGACTTTGTGTTTTGCATTTTTCTGTGAAGTGAAATAAAACCAGATATTCAACCGGCCATGAGTGTTTGCATGGGAGCTGAGGGTTCTTTACCTTTTCTAAAAACCTCTACTTATTCTGATGTTTCCCTATGAAAAAGCTGGTTAGGAGCACTAGTCAAAGACAGTGATTATTAAGACATACCCTAGGGGTAGCTAGGTGGCACAGTGGATAGAGCACAGGCCCTGGAGTCGGGAGGACCTGAGTTCAAATCCAGCCTCAGACACTTGACACTTAATAGCTGTGTGACCCTGGGCAAGTCACTTAACCCCTTTTGCCTAGCAAAAAAAAAAAAAAAGACATACTCCAAATTGAGCCCAGTCAGTAAATGCGGAGCTCCAGTTCTGGGACACAAGTTATATATGCATTATTATTTTTTAATCTATGAAGATGTTATTACTAGTAAAATACAGACTCATTTTTTAATAATTTTGAATTCTTAGGAGTTTTTCTGTAACACAGGAGAAATTTATAATACAGTTGACATCATGTGGGGGCCACAACATATTTAGATGTTAATAAGAGGTCCTTTTATTTGAAAGGATTGGGAGCCACTGAATTAGGGGGTGAATAGTCACTTTCCTTAGGGCTCCTTTGAAGTCAGCTGCCTTACTGCACCTAACATGGGATTCTACTTAGAAAAAGGACAGCTATCCTAGAATACCTCTGTTGCTTAAAGCCATAAAAAACTGTACACCACACCAAATCCTGACTTTCCCAAACTACCATTTTCTGACTCATGGTACACCTACCTACTTGACCCAGGGTACATCAAAGTTAATAATAGAGGAAGCCTGGGAATTTGGCCTTGGGCCGAGAGATCTTGTGAGGGAGTGGTGACGTCACTGGATTACTCATTCACACTCAAACACCAACAAGAATTGCAGTAGTCACCAAAAGCCAGAAAGACAACCCTTGAGGTCATGTTCTCTGGGGGGACAGTCTCTTTGGCTGCAAATAGAAGAGGAAGCACTTTTCTCTGTGCCTTTCTTTTTTTAACCTCAAAAAAACTGGGGGGCTCAGGAGAGACAGAGCTGATTGAGGAAACTGGCTTCATTCGAATAGGAAGATAGGAGCTCCAGATAAGATAGCAAACCCTTCTATGGAAAATAGTTGCTCTAACTTCTTTCCCAAGGCTTGGTGACACACCAGAATCTCCCTTTTCTGGAGATTTCCCCAGGCCATGGCCCTTCCCAAACAGAGGCTCCATCTGTCTAGACCCCATCCCGTGGAGCTGTAGTTTCTACCTGTTGTAACAATGGCTAAGAACTGGGTTAAGTCCTAACTGCCTTACTCTAGAATCAAGTACTTTAATATTAAGAAATATCAAAGGAACTTAGAAGTGAGCTAATTCTATTACTCTACAGCTAGTTAAGCAGCCCTTCCAAGTGGAAAAGGAAAGAAGGAAATAAGAATTAATTAAGGACCTACTATGTGCCGGGCACTGTGATAAGCGCTTTACAAATATTATCTCATTTAATCATCACAGGTGCTATTATTATTTCCATTTTACAGATGAGGAAACTGAGGCAAAGAAAGGTTAAGTGCCTTGCTAAGGGTCACACAGCTAATAAGTGTCTGAGGCCAGATTCGAACTCAGGTCTTCCTGACTCCAGACCCTAGCTGTCAATACTAGATAGTATTAATCATCTGATTTCATCTAATCTGATTACTTACTACTTTCTAACTGGAAAGAATATGCATACCCTCTTCTGTGGGAAAGTCAGCTCTGCTTTGACACCCACTCTGCAATCTGAAATAAGAAAGCGAATAATTCCTCCAGACCTTTTTTTTCTTTCTTTTTTTTTGGCAAGGCAGTTGGAGTTAAGTGACTTGCCCAGGGTCACACACCTAGTAAGTGTCTTGTGTCTGGTCTGAGACTGGATTTGAACTCAGGTCCTCCTGACTCCAGGGCTGGTGCTTTATCTGCTGTGCCACCTAGCTACCCCTAGACCTTTCTTGATGTGAGCATCTTGAAGACTGTTCAAACTGTTATTACAACCCACTAAGGAAGAGGGCCTTTCACACAGCTTTAGGGACTCTCTGTGACCCTTGGGAAAGAATACATGCATATGAGAAGATGACAAGGGCAGCTGTGTAGTACACCTGGCCCAGGAGAAGTACCACACTGATAATCAAGTGCTTAACCCTCTCTGGAGGCCTTTCTTTTTTTTTTTTTTAACTTAATCAAGTTCTATTATTATTATTATTATTTATTAATTTATTTATTTTAAGTTTTCAACATTCACTTCCATAAGATTTTGAGTTTTCAGTTTTCTCCCCCTCCCTGTCCTCTTCACTCTCCAAGATGGCATGCAATCTGATATAGTTTCTACTTACGTATTCATATTAAGCATATTTTCCACACTAGTCGTGATGTAAAGGAGAATTAGAACTAATGGGAGGAACCACAAGAAAGAGGAAACAAAACAAAACAATAAAAGAAAGGGAGAGCAAATAGTATGCTTCCATCTGCATTCAGACTCCATACTTCTTTCTCTGGATGTGGATAGCATTTTCCATCACTAGTCTTTTGGAGTTGTCTCATATCCTTGCATTGCTGAGAAGAGCTAAGTCTATCAAAGCCCGTCATCAAATAACATGGCTGTTATTGTGTACGATGTTCTCCTAGTTCTGCTCATTTCACTCACGATCAGTCCATACAAGTCTTTCCAGGTTTTTCTGAAGTCTACCTGCTCATCATCTCTTACAGCACAATAGCATTTCATTACATTCATATACCACAAATTGTTCAACCATTCCCCAGTTGATAGGCATCCCCTCAATTTCCAATTCTTTGCCACCACAAAAAGAGCTGCTATAAATATTTTTGTACATGTAGTTCCTTTTCCCATTTGTATGATTTCTCTGGGATATAGCCCTAGAAGTGCTATTGCTGGGTCAAAGGGTATGCACAGTCTTATAGCCCTCTGGTCATAGTTCCAAAGTGCTCTCCAGAAGGGTTGTATCAGTTCACAACTCCACCAACAATGTGTTAGTGTTCTGGAGGTCTTTCTTAGCACGGTGGAAAAATGAGGTATTGGACTAGGTGACCTCTAAGATCCCTTCCAGGTCTAACTCTTTGATATCTGGGTCCTGTGGTCCTACTTTGTACTTTGCTACTGTGAGTCCTTGCTCAATACTTAATTCTTCTGAAAACCGTTGCAGGGAGAGGGGCAAAGCAGCAGATTACTCTGATAAAGGTCTTATATCCCAGATATATAAAGAACTGATTCCAATTCATAAGAACGAGAGTCATTTCCCAATAGAAAAATGATCAATATATCAATAGGGACAAATCCAATTATAACCATGTGAAAAAGTGCTCTGAATGACTAATAATTAAAGACATTACAAATAAGCAATTCCGAGGCCCCACCATATATCCATCAGGTTGGCAAAGATGGCAAAAAAGGAAAACAACAAATCGTGGAGGTGCTGTGGGAAGCATGCTAATGCACTGTTGATGGAGCTGTGAATTGGTCTAGTTGTTCTGGAAAGTAATTTGGAACAACAACCAAAGAATCACTAAACTTGGCATAACCTTTGATTCTGTCATACCACAACTAATCTCAAAGAGATTAAAGAAAGAAGAGAAAGATTCATACGTACAAAAATATTTACAGCAGATCTTTTTGTAGGAGCAAAAAAAACCTAGAATTTAAGAGGGTGCCCAACTGTAGGAGAATGACTAAACACACTACAGAATACTAATGCAAGTGAATACTATTGTACCATAAGTAATGACATAGGTGGCTTCAGAGAAGCCTGAGAAAACCTGTACGAAGTAATATAGAGTGAAGCGAGCAAAACCAGTAGAACACTGTAAACAATAACAATAACACAAAGTAAAACAACTTTAAAGATTTGAGAATTCTGTACTATATAATGAGACCAACCATGATCCCAGAGGACTGATGATGAAAAACACTACTCACCCTCTGATAGAGAAGTGGTGGGTTCAAGACGCAGAATGAAATATACAAAGAGCGTCTATTCTACTAGAAGAATTAACATTTACACCGATTAAGCATATTATGTATAACATATATATTACGTGTGTATCTATTTAATACATATATGTATTTATATTATTATATTTACACACATATGTATTTATACTGTTATGTTTATACACATAGGTATTTACATACCTATGTGTATAGACACATGTGTATAAAGCTATATATGTATATATATATATATATACACATTGTATACATATGTAAAGGTAATACATAGTGATTTCAAGGCAAGGAGAAAGTATTAAGAACTAGGGAGATCAAGAAAGGCCTCCCTCCTGCAGGAACAGGCACTTAAGCTGATCCTTGAAAGGAGTCAGAGATTCTCAGAGGAAGCTGTTCAGACTCTTCGTGACTCCATTTAGGGTTTTCTGCCCTCTTACATTTTATCACCTTCCACGTATTCTATGATCCAGTGGCCTGGGCCTTCTTGCTGTTCCTTGAACCAACACTCTATCTCGTGATTTGAACTCTTTTCTCCCATGCCTAGAATGTTCTCGCTCCATACCTCAGCCTTCCTTCGAGACTCTCCAGAACCCACCTTTCTGCAGGAGGTATTTTTTAGTGGTCTCCCATTGGGCTCCCCAACCCCTTCCCCTGCCCCCAACTTCCAGTGCCTACCCTTTGGGATTACATGTCAATTTACATAGGTATATCTTGCATGTGCATAGAGTTTTGCACATTATTTCCTGATTAGAGTATGAGCTCCCTGAGGGCAAGGACTATGTTTTGCCTGTCTTTATACCCTCTGAGTTTAGTACAGTGCCTCATACATATTAGGTATTTAAAATGCTCATTGATTAACTGACTAAAAAAAACTTCAAAAGCAATCTAGTCCCTCCTCTCATTTTACAGTTGAAGAAACTGAGGCCAAGAAAGGCTAAGTGACTTGACCAAAATAATAGAGATTGTAAGCATCATTCAAACCCAGGCCATCAGATTTGGGATCTCTACCCGTAACATTTAACTCAATGCCTGGCACAGAGCTAGGGTTTAATCAATACTTGTTGACTTCGCTTGAAATATTTTGTAATGAGCAGCATTTTTACTTACCCAAATAGAAAAGGATTGAACAGCTACAATTCCATCAATACGGTCATTTAGTGGTCCCTTATTTCTCCCCCATTAGATTGTAAGCTTCTTGAGGGCAGGGACAATCTTTGCCTTTCCTTGTATCCCCATCGCTTAGCACGGTGCCTGGCACATAATATATAATTAATAAATGATTATTTTCTAAGAGTAGGCATCAGTTGCCCATGGCATATTAGAGCTACAGATTTCAGGCTTTCTTAGCATTGAAAAGTCAAACCAGAATATATGAGCAGGGGTAGCAACCAAACTGGGAAAGGAGGAACTCTTAACTACTGTTCAGTTATCTTAGTCTCAAAAAACCTTTCCCTAATTATCTTAAAGTCACTATTCCTTTGCCTCTGTAAAGTGAGATAGTTGCTAATCCTCCTTGGAAATTGGCAGGCTTTGCTGGGTCACAGGTGACCATCATAGTCTTTCCTAGCATTTTATAACTTCTATCTTCTCCAATTTCCTGATTTTATTCTTTATTTGCTCTCTCATTTGTCTCAGCAAATTAAACAATGCAAGGGTGTGTCAGAGGTAAATTCTATTGTTCTGCATTGCAGGATTCTCCTCTTATCTACAGCGTCATTTAGGGCTTCAAATAGACCCACATTTTGCTCTCCTCTCAGATATATTTCTTCTTTAGCACCCCAAATGTGAATTGTTTTTAGACCACTGTTCTCTATCCTCAAACTCCCTCCCCACTCCTACCACCACACACACAGATACCCAACCATCTACCTCCCTCCTACATCTGGGATTTTTTTCCCCATTTGTGCTGAGTGAAATATCTCCAGATGTGAAATTCTCTTTCCCTTCGGTTTTATTGACACAAAAGCACACGTGTGTTCTTGTTGATGGACATTGTGTTTTATCACATTAATATGTTCTTGTCACCTGGATATTGCCTCATGGAAGCCAGTTTGTACCTTTTAAGAGGTTTTCATGAGGTCGAGGGCTCTGGGAAGACCTCCAAGAGTCAATCCAACCTTTTTCACCTAGCTTACTCACCGTGTGTGGAATGCACAACTTGCTTGACAGCTGGTGTTACTCTTTTAAAAAAAAGAGACTCCCACTCTGCTGATGGTAGTTTCCATCAGTCGTGTGCCTGGTGGTGCCATCACCCTGGGGGTTTGGGGAAAGACAGCATTACCCAACACATTCTCTGCACAGGAAATCAAATTCCCTTCTGATAACAAGGGCCTCTGCGCTGAAGGAAGTTCAGTGGATACCCAGGCACTGGTTACATCAGACTGCAAGAGTGGGAAGAGTGCTAACTTCGAAGTGAGAGGGTCGTCAAGGAGATGGAAAAAAAAGACAGACAACTTCCATAAAGGCAGACAGACATTTCCATGTCCTTGAGCCTGACAAGAAAGACAGGGTACTGCTGCTCCCTGTCCCGTCTCCTGAGTCCAAATTATTCCCACAGGTCACAAAATAGATTTCTGACTTCCCTCTGGGTATTTCTGGACTTCCCCTGATTTCCTATTGGGATAGTCATAGTAGAGAGAGGGATAGAAATAGCAGAAATACTCTCCAGTATTCCTGGTTCACCAATATTCATTAGAGCTACCAGGGGATGAGGAACTAGGAAAGGAAGTCAAGAAGTGAAAATATCCTAAGGACCAATATGCAGAAGTTTATCACCCTAAGGGAGTATAAGTCAAAGAATTATGGAATTTAGAGGTGGAAGGTACCTTTGAAAGGCTGGTTTCAGGGCAGTTAGGTGATGCAGTGGATAAAGCACTGGCCCTAAAGTCAGGAGGACCTGAGTTCAAATCTAGCCTCATACCAAACACTTGACACTTGCTAGCTGTGTGACCCTGGACAAGCCACTTAACCCCAATTGCCTAAAAAAAAAAAAAAAGAAAGAAAGGTTGGTCTCTTGGTCCAACCCCCTGAGGGCCTTCAAGGTCATTTAGTCCATATATAATTGAGAAAACTGAGGCCCACAGTGATTAAGTGACTTGCCCAAATTCACAGGTAGTAGCGGCAGAGTCACAATTTGAATCCACTTCATCTGGCTCATCTTCCATCACATCACCTTCATTTTTGTTGTTGTTCTTCAGTTGTTTCAGTCGTATCTGCCTCTTCATGACCCCATTTGGGGTTTTCTTGGCAAAGATACTGGAGTGAGTTGCTATTTCCTTCTCCAGCTCATTTTATAAATGAGGAAACTGAGGCAAATAGGGTTAAGTGACTTGGGTCACACAGCTAGTAAGTGTCTGAGACCACATTTGAACCCATGAAGATGAGTCTTCCTGATTCCAAGACTGGCACTCTATCCTTTTTACCGCTGAGGCCTAGGGATGTGAAGTCACCATCACCCTCCTCTACTGTTATAAGATCATAAACACAGACCTAGAAGGGACCTCACCATCAAGTTCAACCCTCTTGTTTAGCAGCTGAGGAAACTGAGGCACAGAATAGTTAAGTGATTTGCCATAGATCACAAAGCTAGTAAGTGTATGAGGTAGGATTTGAAATTCAATTCAATAAACATTTGTTAAGTGCCGACTATGACACTACCATAATAATTAATGATAATGACCAGCATTTAACTTATTTAATGCTGCAAAGTTTACAAAGTGCTTCACAAATGTGATCTCAGTTTATCCTCACAACAACCCTGGGAGGGAGTTGCTACTATTTTCCCCATTTTACAAATGAGGAAACTGAGGCAGACCAAGGTTATTTGAGTTGCCCAGGGTCACACAGCTAGTAGGTATCTGATATTGGATTCGACCTCAGTTCTTCCTGACTCTAGGTCCAGGCTCTAATCAAAAGACCAATATTGCCCTTCAGGTTACTGCCAACTTGTCTTAGCCTCTCAACTTCCTGGTCATCATAACAGCTAAAGCATAGAATTAGGGGCGACAGGAGACCTAACAGAGCAAAAATGAAGGAATTCCTATAGAAGAGTCAGCTTCCGCTTAGAGAGGCACAGGTAGATTATTTTCAGCATCTCTCCCTTTCCAACTTTTTTACCCACATGGGTAGATCATGATAATAGTGCACATTTATTGAGCATTTTAAAGTTTGCAAAGCACCTTACACATATTATCTCATTAGATCTTCACAACAAGCCTATAAGGTTATTTGTTCCCATTTTACAGGTGAGGAAAACTGAGGCACATAGACATTAAGTGACTTGCCTAAGATCGCACAGTTAAAGTGTCTAAGAAAGAATTCAAACCTAGGCCTTAAAGTCCAGATCTCCATGCACTGTTCCACCTAGCAGAGGTCATTACCCTGTCCCTATCCCCTCAAAACACACACACAAACACACACACACACACAAACACACACACAGTAGTCTACTACTACACACAAAGCTATTAATAGGTAACTGTTGATTGATTTCAAACAAGGGTTATATAAAGGTTGGCTATTATTAGTTATTTTTATTAATTGACCAAAGGTCAATTGAAGTATTAGCTCCCACCACCTCTATGCTATGAAGGATATTGGGATCATCCAAAACATTACTACTATACAACCCCAGAGCAACCCAGGAACATTTGAGATTTGAGTCCTTGAAGGCAGTTGGTAGCTCAGTGGTTAGAGTGCTGTGCCTCTGATTAGTAAGACCTGAGTTTAAATCCAGCTTCAGATACTTCCTAGCTGGGTGACACTTGGTAAGTCATTTAATTTTTCTGTTTGCCTCAGTTTCCTCAATGGTAAAATGGAGATAATAACATCTACTTCCCACGGTTGTTGTGAGGATCAAATGAGATCATATTTGTAAGGACAACAACCAAAAAAAAAATGCTTAGCCTAGTGCCTGGCACATGGTGGGTACCATATGTAAACTCCTGTTACCTTCTTTCTCCCCACTCCCTCCCGACCCTTCCCCGCCCAAGCTGTGAATCCCTTCCTTCTATATAACACCTCCACCTTTCTTCTCCAAGCAATGACCCCTTTCACAAATCGTTTTTGTTGTTCTGGATTTGACACAGCAGGCCCTCTGGAGAGGAAGCTGATTCATGTGACCCTCTCCATTTTAATCTGTGGTGACAACTTTGGGCCCCAAACACACCAAAGACCAAGAAGATTCCAATGCCAGCCTTAGAGATTTAACTAAAGGTTTTAAATGATTAACCACCAACTGTTCTCTTAGGATAATCCACTCTAATTAGCCTATATTGCTTCTCTGCTGACTGCCTTTTTTTTTTCCTTTTTACTCTTGTTCCCAGGGATAGATAACAAACTTCTCCCCTCTCACCTGCTTCCTGCAGGTGGTCTTAATCCTCCATTGTACCCACAGGTTCTGATCTTCTGGAAGGGTTTATCTGTTAGACCTTACTTCCCTTTTCCTCTGATTCAGTAACTGACATCAAAGAGTATGCATTTGGAGTCAATATTCTCAATCATAACTCACATTTATATAGCATCTTACAAAGTACTTCTAATCCAAAAAATATCTCTGAAGCCCCTTCACTGTGATAGGCCTTTGGTATTCAGAAAAGAAAGAAAGAAAGAAAGAGAGAGAGAGAGAGAGAGAGAGAGAGAGAGAGAGAGAGAAAGAAAGAAAGAAAGAAAGAAAGAAAGAAAGAAAGAAAGAAAGAAAGAAAGAAAGAAAGAAAGAAAGAAAGAAAGAAAGAAAGAAAG
>NW_020949351.1:27875182-27942171 GCF_900497805.2 Vombatus ursinus | reverse complement strand
AAGAAAGAAAGAAAGAAAGAAAGAAAGAAAGAAAGAAAGAAAGAAAGGAAGGAAGGAAGGAAGAAAGGAAGAAAGGAAGGAAGGAAGGAAGAGAGAAAAAAGGAAGGAAGGAAGGAAGAAAGAAAGGAAGAGAAAGAGAGAAAGAAAGAGAAAGAGAGAGAAAGAAAGAAAGAGAGAGAGAAAGAAAGAAAGAGACTATCCAGTCCTCAGTTTTAGTCCCTCTGATGACAGCCTACTTCTTATATTTTTACCAGAGGTGGACAAAAAGAAGTGGATGAGGGAACTCCAATCAGTCCCTAAATACTTGCCAATTCTGCAAAGGGCATCTAGGTGGCAAAGTGGATAGAGCACCAGGCCTGGAGTCAGGAAGATTCATCTTTGTGAGTTCAAATCTGGCCTCAGACATTTCTAGCTGTGTGACCCTGGGCAAATCACTTAACTCTGTTTGTCTCAGTTTCCTCATCTGTAAAATGAGCTAGAGGAGGAAATGGCAAACTACTGTAGTATCTTTGACAAGAAAACCTCAGATGGGGTCACGAAGAGTCTGACACACTAAACAACGAATTACTATCACCAGGCCACCCCCTCAGTGTGACTCAAGTATTAGGTTAATTGTGAAGTCAAATGGTACATCTGGAAAGCCAGGATACCTTTGTGGCCCAAACACTTGCCTTACTGACTTACAGAAGGAGGGAAATTGATTAAGAATTAATTAAGCACCTACCATGGCCTAGGCACAGTGCTAAGAACTTTTACAAATATTATCTCATTTGATCCTTACAACAACCCTGAGAAGTAGTCATCACCATCATCATCGTTTATATAGCACCTAATATGTGCCAGGAGCTGTGCTAAACATGTTACAATTATTATCTCATTCCATCTTCTTTTTTTTTTTTTTACATTTTACAATTGAGGAAACTGAGGCAGCCAGCAGTTAAATGACTTGCCCAGGGTTGCATAGCTAGTAAGTATCTGAGGCCAGATTTGAATATAGGTCATCTGCAAAATGAGCTGGTTCACCGGCTCTAGTATCTTTGCCAAGAACACCCCAAACACACTAGCTGTACAACCCTGGGCAAGTCACTTAACCCCATTGCCTAGCCCCCCCCAAAAAAAATAACACCCCAAATGGGGTCACAAAGAGTCTGACATGACTGAAACGATTGAACAACTTCCTGACCCCAGACCCAGAGCTCAATCCACTGTGCCACCTGTTATGGTTTCAATAAACTATCTGGAGGCCAATACGGGGAGGGGACACACACACTTCTGTATGAAATAGAAAGTGAAAAGGGGACAGGAAGTAAGAGGATGCCAACATGCAAGGGGAGCTGTTGTCACAGGCTCTACCCCAACTAAGGCTTTCTGGATATTGAGTGACAGATATTCTAGAGCCAGTTAGAACTAAAAGAAAAGCAATCTCCTAAAAGGACCATCACAATACAGCTCCCATTAGCATGTTCCCCACCAACCCCATTTGTTGTATATCAGTGTTAGCTCTAGTATCCTTTCAAATGTTGGCTTGGCCAGTTACTGTCTTTGTGGACCCTTAGGTAACTCACTTAACCTCTCTCCCCACAGTCTCCTCATCTGTAAAATGAAGAAATTGGATTATCAGGGGCGGGAAACCTCTGGATTAGACGATCTCTAAGGTCCACTCCAAATCGATGATCCTATGATATAGAAAGAGAATGCAGCTGGAAAAAATTGGTTATCTTTGAATGGATTTGCGTTTGAATGATCTGCATGGATCAGATTGACCCATTCAATTTAATGATTGAGAAGTCAAATTAACAAACCCTATGAAAGTCTACTATAATCACAGCCAATTCTGTGCTAGGCATGAGCCAGGAGGAGGAAGAAATAGACCGTGTAAAGCAAGGTTCCTGCTGTCAGGCAGCTGACAATCTAATTAGAGAGATAGACACAAAGATAACTCACAATTCGAGGCAGGGCTTCCAATGACAAGAGGTAAAGAATTAGCACAGCATTGTAGTTCTAAGTATTAAGGGAGTTTAAAGAAAAGAGAGAGTGCACACTTAAGGCCAGAAGTCTTCTGAGAGGAGGCAGATCAGAGCTTGGTCTTGAAGAATGGGTAGGATTTCAGTAAAGGAGAAGGGAGGGAAACAGAAGAAGAGAGGAGGAGAGGGGAAGAGAGCGGAGGAGAAGGAAGGGGAGAGGGGGAGGGAATTCCATGCAAAAGCAAGAGCATGCACAAATGCACAGAACTAAGAAACCACATGATATATGCAGATGACAATGAGTTTACCAATGGGGTTAGCATGAAGGGGTCCTGTAAGGAGAATTACAGGAAAAAAAGGATTAGGGAAAGATTGTGAACAACCTTGAATTCCTGGCTCAAGAGTTTTTACTTTATCTTGTAGGGCAGCTAGGTGGTGCAGTTGATAGATCACCAGGCCTGGAGTCAGGAGGACTCATCTTACTGAGTCTAAATCTGGCCTCAGATACTTAAGTAGTTATGTGACCCTGGGCAAGTCACTTTAACCTTGTCTGCCTCAGTTTCCTCATCTGTAAAATGAGCTAGAGAAGGAAATGGCAAACTACTCCAGTATCTTTGCCAAGAAAACTCCAAATAGGGTCATGAGGAGTTGTATACAACTGAATAACAAATCAGCAAGAATGAGTGATGATGTTGTATAGCAGACAGAGAGCTGGCCTTGGAGTCAGAATGACCTGAGTTCAAATCCTGCTTCTATCACATACTGACTGTGTAACTCTGGACAAATTCCAAATCTTCTCAGGGCCCCAGACAACCATCTAAGACTATAAACTGAGAAAAAAAGGGGGCTGACCTCCATCGATAGATGAAATTCCTCACCAGAAGTTCCCTAAGCCAATGAAATCACAAGTTCAGTTTTAAAAAATAAATCAGTAGAATTATAGGGCTAAGGGGGCAGGGAAGGAGGGAGAAAGAGAGAGAGAAATTACCCAAATATTCCATGCAAAGCATGAAATAATTTACTTTTTCTTGTACCCAGAAGCTTTATTTATTTTATGGATATAAAGTTGCCCTGCCCTTATAATTGATCCCTCATGCTTGGCTCAACAGTAACTAGTTAAGGTGGTTGCTTAATGACAAAACGGCTGACATTCTGCTAGGAGAGTGTAGTATTGTTTGGGAGGGAAAGGGAGTTGTGTTTTTTAGCCAGAGGCTCATTATATAAAGTGGTAAAAATCATCATCATCATCATCATGATCATCATGCTTGGTCAATACAGGAGTTATTTTAGTTATAAGGGCAGAATTTCTAGGAAATCAATCCCTTTAGGACGAACAGCGTTGGAAGTGATGTGCTCTGTGATGGCCAGGCTCTGCTGGGGAGGAAAACACAGGGTGGTTCTGGAAAACCTTAAGAAATCTTCTTCTGAAACATCTGTTGCCACAGGGGTCAAGGAATCCGAGTCTGCAAAGGATCTGGGTTAACTCACTCTCCAGATTTTTTTTTTTTTTTTTTGGTGTTTGCTCCCTTTTCAAGAGATAAGAACACATTTACAAAGCTTGGCCTGTGCCTTTCTGAGCCCCTCAGCTTTTATTTCACTCCTGTTAAGCCTTTCAAGTCATCTACAAGCTGTTGAAGGCTCTTTATCTTGGGGAGTTCAGAGCTGGGGCAAATTAATAATAATAATAATAATAATAATAATGATGGTGGTCACTTAAGGGACCAGAATAGGCGCTGGCCCTAAACGATGTGCCAAGGGAGATAGATGTTCAACTTTTCACCTACTAGCTGCCTCCCTAAATCACCATCCAACGTCCTGGTCCAAAGCAGTGCAGAGTCTTTCTAGGTATGGAACCAAGGTGGCTAGATAGATAACTTTCTCACTTGCATGCTGTCCTACTGACTAGGCAGTGTGCTGAACCTGGAGTCTGGGAGATCTGGGCCTCAATCCTGCCTCAGCATTAAATACTTTTGTGACCCTAAGCAAGTCATTTTCTCAGTTTCCTTACCTGAGAAGTGGGAGAGGGGAAAGGGTTGAACTCTAAGATCTTTAAAATCCCTTCCAACCCTAAATTTGTGATTCTGTGACACCATCCCCCCCAGCTCAAGTCATTGATGCAAGTCTTGGAGAAATACCACCACCTCCTCTTCCCCAACCCTGAAAAGAAAAGAGAAAATGATGTTTGCCCTTGGTAACAAAGGTCATTTACTTAACCAGCCCTAATTAGTCTGTCCCTAGAGAGTTTTTAAATTCTCAATTCAGGGCTTTTTACTTTATTGCTTTTATGAAATACTAAAGATGAGAAAAATGATTGGGCCTGCTTGTCCTTAGAAAAGCTTCCTATTTCATTTGGGAGGAGAAGGTTGGGGCTGATAAAGGTGGGCAGGCACAGCTGGAGCTCAGCAGGAGGTGGAAGGACCAGCAGGTGAGGAAACAGGCAACCTCTCTGTTACCTTTCCCCTTCCCCTCCCTCCCTCTTCCTGCTGTATTATCCTAAGAGTGTTCACAGGAAGGCAAGTCATTATAGACCTGAATGGAGCTGGTGAAGACAGGCTGGCCCACAGAAAGCGAGTACAGGCCAGACTGTAACTATTCTCTGCAGTACAGATTTCAAGCTGGAGAGACAGAAGGGGGATGTGTCCAGCAAATATAAAGGCTATTGCTAGTACTCTATCAGGAAAACCTCCAGAGAAAAGAAGTACAGTTATCCCTTCCTCATCCCTACTTTCCCCATCTCGGTTTCAATATGTCGTCGATCAGCATAAGAGATTAAATGGGAATTTTGGGGGAGTTGTACGGAAACCTCAGACAACACACAAAGGCCAGCAGATGACACAGAGCCTATGACCAAATACTTAAACCAAATTTTTACAACAAGGTATTGTAGGCACACCATAAAAGAAAAAGAAAGTGGAGGGAGGGTCAAAAAATTTTACACAGATTTTCCAAATTGGTGGTGCCAAGGCCGTACCCTCCCTCCCCAACATAGATGTGGAACGGATAACTGTGATGTGGTATGGTACACTTGATCTGAAGCCTAAGACAACATGGAAAGTCAGTCAGTCAGTCAACATTTATTAAGCACCTATTATATGCTAAACACCTACTAAGCCCTGGGGACACAAAGGCAAAAAGAGTTCCCTGCTCTCAAGGCTCTCACAGACTAATGGGTGAGACAACATACAAGCAACTATGTGCAAATAATCTATAGACAGGATAAATAAGAAATAATCAATAGAGGAAAGGTGTTAGCATAAAGAAAAATTGGGGAAAGCTTGGTTTAGAAAGTGGGATATTAGCTAGGACCTGAAAGAACCCATGGAAGTCAAGAAGCAGAAATGAAAAATGAGAATATTCCAAGCATGGAAGAAAGCCAGAGAAAATGACCTCTCCAGGCTCCATTTTCTCATATGTAAAATTAAAGGGTTGGGCTAAAATGATCTTGAAGATTACTTCCAGCTCTAAATCCTATGATCCTCAGTTTTTAAGTCATATTTTTAAAATGAGATTATTATGTATATTTTCCTCAGTAGAATAACTTTTAAAAGAATTATGACCTAAGAAATGTTATTAGAATAACATTTTAAAATCCACTTCTATCTATTTTTCCATTGTTCCGATGAGACTAGTCATCATGATAAATTTAAATAATACCTTTGACAGTTTCCATTTAATAGGATCTTCCTGTAAAGAACATTCAGGGTTCCCATGATCTTACAGGGTACAAGGTGAGAGTCATAATGTTTATAGGAGACACTGTATCATGAGTTGATGGCAGAATATCACTGCTTTTGAGTGCCAACCTTGATCTTGAATTCTGAGACTTTTACAGATGGTTGTTCTTCCATTTAGGTGATTTTAGGAGGCATTTGGAAAAACTTTTAAATGATAGTTTTTTTTTCCCTAAAAGAAAGCTCTAATGGAACTTGGAGAGGAGGAGAGAGGAGATATTTGTGAGTCTTTACCCCAAAACTTAGGGAATAACTGGTTCTTTCTGCTTGTTTAAGTAACACAAGGGAAACAGGAAGTATGCAGGAGGGAGACATTTAGTTGCTTTGTATGGATGAAGGTGCCATGAGTTCATCAGACTTGACTCATCTTGGTCAGAAGGAAAAATGTCAAGCATTTGGCTTTTGAACAAGACTGAACTACCTGAGACTTTTTAAACCAGCTGCAGCCTTGCCCAGCTCTTGCCTCGTGTATCCGTTCTGACACATTTCACATGAACGCTATGCTTCCTTAATTATTCTGCAATTATTTTCTCAGCCCAAATTAGGTTTTGGAAAAACAAGATACAGACATTGTGGGGATGGAGGAGTGTCCTATATTCCACAGGAAAGCAGATATAATGCTAGTGATTAGGAAAATTACAAGGATTAAGGGAAAGAGGGGAAGGATCCAAATCTGGATCCAAGTGATTGTAAACCAGAAACCAGGCCAAGTTGGGAACTAGAAAGTCTTAGCAGCATCAAAATAAAAGAGACTGAGACAGAAATGAGAAAGCAAACGCCACGGCTAAAATCTAAAGCCAAGTGTTCCGCAGGGAATAAGGTGGCACACTGCCAGGAGTGTTGGCAAACTTTAATTCAATTCAACAAACATTTATTACTGTGCATTATGCTGGGCACTGGATATACAAAGATAAAAACACAAAAACAGTCTCTCCCTTCAAAAAGCTTACATTCTGCTGGGGGAATACAATTTGCCATCAGACAAGTAAATCCCAGACAGTTTGAGTAGGGAGAGAACACTAACAATTAAGGGGGTCATTGAGATGAAGAATGTGGGAGCAGCTAAGGTGACACAGTGGATAAAGCACTGGCCCTGGAGTCAGGAGGACCTGAGTTCAAATCCAACCTCAAGAAACCTGATGCTTACTAACTGTGTGGCACTGGGCAAGTCACTTAACCCTAATTACTAGACTGAGTCTAGTCCTGATGAAGTGCAAAATCTGGGTGGGCTCCTCCATGATTCTCCATGTTGTTCCTTGACTTTGGTTGTGACTTGGTCCAGGAAGTCAGCCTCACTGAGCAGCTCTTCTCTCCACCATATTCCTACAGTTCCAGAACTTCTCTGTCCTCAAGCTGTCTATGCCACCTCATCCCACTCCATCTCAGTAGAAGATTCAAAGTCTACATCACTGAGAATATCAAAGCCATGAGCCCCCTAAACTCCTCTTCTTTCCTCTTTTACTTCAGACCCTTTCTAGATGATGTACCATTATCATCTTTTACTCTAGTCTCTGAAGAGGTTGCCCTTCTGCTTGCCAAGGCCAATCTCTCTACTCAAAGAATCTAGGTGATGCAGTGGGTAGAATGTATGACCTAGAGTCAAGAAAACCTGAGTTCAAATCCATATTCAGACACTTACTAGCTGTGTTTCTCTGGGCAAGTCACTTAAACTCTGTTTGCCTCAGTTTCCCTAAAATGAAGGTAATAATGGTACCTACATCCCAGGGTTGTTGTGATGATAAAATGAGATTATATCTGTAAATTAGTGCCTGCCACACAGTAGGCACTTAATAAATGCTTGTTTCCTTCCTTCTGACACACCCTGAATTTTCTTTACCACAGTGGTCAATATAAAATCATTCATATACAGCATTTCATAAATTTATCAGAAATTGACTCATTTGTTCCCACCTAGAGTTTAAGCTCTGGGAAACTCTCCAAATATATCTCTTGTCTCATTTCCCAATAAGAAACTTATCTCTTTCCTAACTTTACATGACCTGAGTGGAAAACATATTTATTGCAGTTTGAAAGTATATTTATCTCTCTTGGCCTCAGTTTCCTTATCTACAAATGATGGGTTGACTAGATGACCTCTAAGTTCCTTCTAGTTCTTAATCTATGATCCAATGACTAGGTCAACCCATTGTAGAATTTTGTTATGATAACTTGGCTTTTTTGTAGTAATAATAATATTTATATCTAACATTCATATAGTTTTACTATGTGCCAGGCACTGTGCTAAGTTCTTTACAATTATTATCTCAGTTGATCCTCATAACAACTCTGGGAAGTAGGTGTCATTATTATCCCCATTTTGCAGTTAAGGAAACTGATATAAATGGGGTTAAGTGACTTACTCAGGGTCACACAGCTAGTAAGTGTCTGAGGCCAGATTTGAACTAAAGTCTTCTAGACTCCAGGCCCTGCATTCTACCCATCTTCTCCAAGGTCACCTTCCATCTATCCTGTATGTATCTTCTATGCGCTGTTTAATATAAGTTGTCTCCCTCATTTCAATGTAAGCTCCTTGAGGACAGGGATGTGTCTTTCTTTGTTCCTCTAAAGGTTAGCACAGTGCCTGGCACGCAATAAGTGCTTGTTAATTAATTGGCACATAGTAAGCACTTAATAAATGCTTTTCCATACATTCATTAAGTTTTGCATCTAAGAGGGAAGTTGAAAGCATTCTTCAGCACCTGAAGTGTCATTCATTCAACAGGGTACCTATTCCAATGGGAGAAAGTGTTTAATGTTGTTCATCATTCTGGAAGAGAACCAATGACATCAGGATGGTGATGTCTTAACTTGCAAGTGAATTGGATTTAAGTGAGGCAGGCCTGTGCAAAGCCAACAGCCTCACTCCTCCAGAGTCATTGGAGTCCAGTAGCAAGATATACATCACGACAACTGACGATGGCCCCGGATTCAGTGGGAGACCTTGACCTTTTAAAGCTAAGGTCTTTCCCAGGTCTCAGTTTGCCTGAGGCAACACCCATTCCATAGTTAAAGGCTAGTAAAGAACTGAGGCAAAAGATGACCTAGTTTGCCTTCTCAAAAGAATCAGTCTGGGAGGGGAAGATCCTCAGTTTCTCCTCCTGATTGCAGTATGCTGGCCACAACCAAGAGGATAATGTCTTTTGATCAGGGATAAATGGTGATGCAGTGTGCAATTAGGTAGGATACATTCAAGAACACCTTGACTCAGACCAAAGGAGCTGCCTGGAGTTAAAGATGAACAACATGTCCCAGGACAGTAACACTAAGGAATCTTCTACAGGTTAAAGGGCCTACTACTGGAAGCCAGGGCCACTGTCCTGACTTGAAACCAAATTCTAGCTTCACTTTCCTCATAGTTGTAAAGGCCCTGGAGAGCATAGCCAACTCCACCAAGGTCAGCTCCTATTGTATTTACCCTTCTGAAGGCTCTGCAGTTTTATCTGAGCAAACAGAATACATATACGATAAAGACTTAAGAACATTTTTAAAGTAACATAAAACAGGTACATATTAACTTAGTGTAAATGGAGCAACAAGATACTGAGAGACTAAATAACCAACTGGATTGGGGTGAATGAATCTGAGTTTTCAAATGTAGCGTTGCTGTGACACTGAAAAGCCTGAGAACAGCTAGTGAGAATAAAAAGATTATTTTAATCCCTCTGAAAATTTGTTTTAAATCTCAAATTACTGCTGATGTCAGCAAAATATGCTCATTGATTTAGTCTTGTAAGAAGCGAGACTCTTAGGGTCTGTCATAAAAACATCTCAAGGGCTCATAGTCTTAAATGGAGTAATGAGGACATCATAGCTCTAAATTATAAGGATCCAGCCTCTAATGAATATTTTGCCTTGCCCCAAGTAATCAGCATCAAGAAATCAGACAGACACACCTAAATGGTACCTTTCTCTTCTCTAAAAAGTCAGATTTGGACCCAAAGTCAGTGGGTCTGTGTTTATTTTTAAATCTATGTCCAGAGCTTGCTTTTGCTTTGTTTCTATCATTATTCTTTGACCACCACACATTAAGGGCTGCAAGTCTCTTATTTTGATAAGAGGATTGAAAGAATGTATTTTTGCTGAAGGTGCCTAAGAGTATTTGTTGCACAACTCCCTTTTGGTAAAGCAGAGATAGATTACTCCATTGAGAAAGTAAAAGAAATTCTGGTCATTTGGAAGCTTGAGATACCGCAAGTGTCAACTGTCCACACATCAACCAATGCCTATTTGTTGCGTTCCTCTCTCTTCGGCCCCATTTGGAATGTGTTTCTTTTTGTTTGTTTGTTTGGGGTTGTTATTGTTTTGGTTTTTTTTTCTGGAGGCAATGGGGTGAAATGACTTGCCCAGGGTCACACAGCTAGTGAGTGTCAAGTGTGTGAGGTCAGATTTGAACTCGGGTCCTCCCGAATCCAAGGCTGATCATAGTCTACCCACTGCATCATCAAGCTGCCCCAAAACTGTTGTTTTTTTTTTGTTTTTTGGTGAGGTGACTGGGGCTAAGGGACTTGCCCAGAGTCACACAGCTAGTAAGTGTCAAGTGTCTGAGGTCGGATTTGAACTCAGGTCCTGACTCCAAGGCCAGAGCTCTATTTACTGTGCCACCTAGCTGCCCCTGGAATGTGTTTCACAAAGTTTGGTGCCTCTGCTGAGAGGAGCACAGGTTCACCTAGTTAGAGATGTAATAGACTCCAACCCTCTTATTTTACAGATTTGCCAACCAGAGTCCTAAGAAGTTTGGTAATGTGCCAAAAGAAAGACAAGTAGTAAATGGAAGAGCTAAGAGTCAAACTCAGGACCTCTGCCTCCGACTATTGAACTCTCTCCACTATACAATGATGCCTCCTTGCTCTTCTCCCTCTTTTTGTACTGCCATGGAGGCAGGGTGTCTAGAGCACTGGACACAGAATTAGGAATACAATAGTCCAAATCTTACCTCAGATGCTTACAAGATGTATGACCCTGGGCGAGTCACTTAAATTCACTCATCCTCTATTCACACAACTGTAAAAGAGAAATAATACTAGCACCTACCATCAACAACCAGAGTTGTTGTGAGGATCAATAAATCTGTATTTAAAGTGCTTTGCGAGGCCCATAGTGTTGTATAAAGGTTAGCTATTATCATAGAGAGATAGCTTAGCATAGCGGATAGAGCCTTGGAGTTGGAATCAGCAAGACTTGAGTTCTAATCCTGACTCAGATATATACTATCTCTGTGACCCTGGGAATGTAATTTAACTTCTTTCTTTCAGCCTCAGCTTCCTCTTCTGCAAAATGGGGTTGATAATAATAGTACCTACCTCAGAAGATTTTTGTATCAAATGAGATAATGTATATAAAATGCTTTGCAAACCTTAAAGCCCTACATAAATATTATCTATTGTTGTTGTTGCTATTATCCATTCATATGGTTTTAGTTACTATCTGTCCTAAGTAACTACTAAATAGAAATCTCTTTGGACACCATTTCTCTATCTTTTATGTTCATAAGCTAAATATTTTAAAGTCTCGCACTAATTGATTTCTTTCACTATCCCAAGTTATATCACATTCCTTTCATTATAGCTCATCTTGTATTTTCCACTATAGCCAATAGTATTTTTGCTTAAAGTTTCTGCTCAAGACTCACTCGTTCCTGGCTTTGAATCTTTTCGTACATCATTGCCCCAACTCATAGTATACTTCACTCCCTCAAAACTCACTTCCTCTGGGAAGTCATCCCAGAATAACTGGTCCTGGTAACTCCTGTCAACCTAATAATCATATAGATATAGATATAGATAGATAACATACACACATATGCATATATATATATACACACACACACACATACACATATACATATATCTATACATACATATACATACACATATATGTATATACACACATATGTGTGTACATGTGTTTGTGTGCTAGAGCCAGGTCAGACTAGCCCTTGAAAGCAGATTGTTAAATTTTCAGAGTGAAAATTTATTCCTCAGAAATTGGCAAAGACTACAAACTAGGGCTTGATTTATTGTTTTGCTGATTGTTTAGATTTAAGAAAGTGATGGAGAAAAAATGTCAATAACAAGGATTAAATTTAAAAGTGTTCTGTATAATTTCTTGAGAGAGCTAGTCATTAAATATTTACCAGCATACCACTGCAAATATGTATGCATGTATATATACCAGAGATGTCCTTATTTATCCCTGATTAAGTAGCCCATGGCCCCAGACAGCTCCAGAATCACCTGGACCTGAGGTTATTATGTAAGAGCCTTTTCATGAATGAATCTCCTCAATGGCTCATTTGCCCCCCCCCCAGATAAATCTGGGAAGTTCAGCGATGAATTCGTGCCTAAGTCATCCAGGGCCAGTCCTGCCGGCAAACCAAGGGCTACCAATAGGTTGAGAAGCATAGAACATTGATTTAGGACAGAAAGACACAGTAAAGCAACAGGAAGCAATCTCTGCCCACATTCGCAGTAAGTAGCATCATCCTCTCCCTGCAGTCCCCTCCCCCAACTAGTTTGGGTCTTAAACTCCTTCAAATATTCATGCTTCTGATAAGGAAGGTAGGGAGAATGGAGGAGGAGAGCCCAGAAAACTTCGGTGAAAGAAGCATTTGAGTCCTAGCTTGGATTGGGTTCAGGCCTTCTAGCTTGCAACAGCAGGATAGCAAGTCAACAAGCATTTATTTATTTGCTTTTTCATAAAGCAATTGGGGTTAAGTGACTTGCCCAGGGTCACACAGCTAGTAAGTGTCAAGTGTTTGGTCTGAGGCTGGATTTGAACTCAGGTCCTCCTGACTCCAAGGCCAGAGCTGTATCCACCGTACCATCTAGCTCTCCTCAACAAGCATTTATTAAGTGCGGTGGATAGAGCATGAGGCCTGGAGTAAGGAAGACCTGAGTTCAAATCCTGCCTCAGACACTTACTCTGTGACCCTGGGCAAGTCATTTAACACCTATTTGCTTCAGTTCTTCATCTGTAAAATGGGGACACACCGGAGAAGGAAATGACAAATAACTTCAGTATCTTCGCCTAGGAAAACCCCATGAGCTTTGTCCTTGGGGTCATGTAGAGTCAGACACAACTGAATGATTGAACATCATCAAAATGTGTTTGCTCTACCTGCTTCAAGTTCATTCTGTGGATGCCACTTTGCTACCACTGCTCCCTGGCCTCTGGAATTCACTATTCACAGACTCCTCATCCTCATGGCTTTCCTATACCTTCTCAAAAAAGCTTTTGTAGTAGTAGTAGTAGAAGTCGTGGTGGTATTCGTAGTAGTAGTAGTAGTAGTAGTTGTTGTTGTTGTTGTAACTAATATTTATATGGTACCTACTAATGTACCTACTAAGTGCTTGCAAGGATTACCTCATTTAATCTTCATAACAACCCTGGGAGGTAGGTGCTATTATTTTCCCCTTTTAACAAATGAGGAAATTGAGGCAAAGAGTTAAGTGACTTGCCCAGGGTCACACAGATGTTAAGTGTCTAAAGCCATATTTGAACTCAGGTCTTTCTGACTCTAGACCCAGCACTCTATCCACTGCACTACCTAGCTGCCTCTAATGAATAGTTGTGTCATCTGATCAAAGTCTAAGAGGAAATGAACTAACTTCTTGCTCTCCTCCAGTGAACACTCATGATTCTGGCAAAAAAACATGGTGCATTGTAAAGAGTAATGGATTTGCAGTAAGTAGACCTAGGTTTAAATCCTGGCTTACAAGTATGCCCCCACAGGCAAGTCTCCTGGTTTCCTCAAGGAAACCAAACCAAACCAAAGTTTCCTCACCTATGAAATGAGAAGATTGAATTAAATTGTGACTAAGATTCCTTCTACCTCTGGATCTATGTCCTTGTGGCCCTGGCTAGTGTTGTAGTATATTTCTCCATCAGACATGCCTACTATATCTGAGATACATGTATTTGTCTGTATGTATGTGTGGAACAGTTGTAAGATATTCCAAGTGGGCCTTATATAGCATGGATTTATGGATAGCTCTGAAAATGTCTCACTCAGGGAGTTGAAAGTTCCATCATTGTGGGGAATAGAAGGATGGGCTTCTGGTTCCCATACTTCTTCACTTCCTTATCTTCAAGAGGGGTATTGGGCTTGAAGTTATAACTATTGCACATCAGATATTTGCAGTCCAGGGGTCTGATTCTTTGGGGGAGGGACTGTGTAGGGGTTTCAGGATAAAAGACTCCTTCCCTGGTCACTTCCCTGGTTCCCTCCTGGGGGAGGGAAGTTCTACCTCAGACCTGGGCCGGGGGGGGGGGGGGAATTGGTAACCAGCTTAATCTTAGTCAATTTAGTTCCAGAACCGACTCATAACACAAAAGACAATCATGTCTCCACAGAAGGAACCACCAAACCCACTTGGGAGGAGATGTGGCTACATATGCATTCATGTAATCTATAAATATTCTACAATAATCTAGAGGGTTATTTTAATAATATAATCTATAAATTTATGTTAATCATGTGTTACATTACTTTTGCATACATATATGTATGTGTGTATGTATGTATAACCATGTGTTGAGATGTGGAGAGAAGAGAGGGAGACTGAAGGATCTTCAATTTCCTCAGTATGGATGCACCTACCAATAACACAGATTAGAACCCTCCATGCTTTTTCTCCTTATACAGTTCTTACTTATATTCTCCCCATAAATCTTCCACTGAGAATCAGTCCAACTCTCTAGATGTCATCTTCTTCTTCTTTCAGTATTTCAGTGCTACAAATGTACCATGGAGATATTTTATTGTCTTTCATTCTCCATACCCAACTGGCCCACATCTCCTTTCACGCATATATATCTTCCTTGAAGCCCCTTTTTGGCCAGTGTTTCTGATCTATAGACCAGTACCAATTGTTGGCAAATGTTTACCCATCCACAAAAGTTTTATTGCCAAAGGTCCTTACTTCTTAAAGTCTATAAACTTAAAGTGATTCCTCTTGATGGACAAGAGGAATTACACCCTAATTTAACGTGGTCAGTACTAGCAAGCTGTAACCCTCAATTAATTTCTTGGATAGAAGTGGGTAGAGGCCACACACCTGGGAAAGAGGTTGTCATGTCCACACATGTGCCATAGACTTCATTTCTGTTTACAGTTACCAGAGACCTGGCAGTGGGAGAAGTTCATTTTTAGTAGCATCATGGAAGTTATTTCAATGATTGTTGTTTTGGGTTTAAAGTTTCTTCAGCGTATTTTCCCAATCAATCAATGATTTTTAAATGAATGGGAATGATGCAAGGGAAGTTGTTTGGTTGATCATAAAAATTGCAATGAACTAAATATTTCAGATTTAACTACCCTTGAAGTGCTGGGAAAACTGGAAAACAAGAGGACACAAATGAGGTATAGAACAACATCTCACACAATATACCAAGATAAGGTCAAAATGGGTGCATGATTTGGATATAAAAGATGACACCATAAGTAAATTAGAAGAACAAGGAATAGTCTACCTATCAGATCTATGGGGAGGAGAAGAATTCACAACCAAACAAGAATACAGAGCATTACAAAAAGTAAAATAGATATTTTGATTATATTAAATTAAAAAGCTTTTGTACAAATAAAGCCAATGCAACCAAGATTAGAAGGAAAACAGAAAGCTGGGAAACAATCTTCACAAAAAGTGTCTCTGACAAAGACCTCATTTCTCAAATATATAGAGTACTGAGTCAAATTTATAAGAATGGGGGCAGTCAGGTGGCACAGTGGATAGAACACTGGCCCTGGAGTCAGGAGGATCTGAGTTCAAATCCATCCTCAGACCAAACACTGAACACTTACTAGCTGTGTGACCCTGGTCAAGTCACTTAACCCTAGTTGCCTAAAAAAAAAAATTTATAGGAATACAAGCCATTTCCCAATCAATAAATGATCAAAGGATATGAGCAGGTAGTTTTCAGATGAAGAAATCAAAGCTATATATAGGCATATGAAGAAGTGCTATAAATCACTATTGATTAGAGAAATGCAAATTAAAACAACTCTGAGATACCACCTCATACCTATCAGATTGGCTAACATGACTAAACAGGAAAATGATCAATGTTAGAGAAAACATGGGAAAATTGGGACCCTGATGCACTGTTGGTGGAGTTGTGAACTGATACAACCATTCTGGAGGGCAATTTGGAACTATGCCCAAAGGACTATAAAACTGTGCATACCCTTTTATCCAGCAATACCATTACTAGGTCTATATCCCATAGAGATCATAAAAAAGGGAAAAGGACCTACATGTACAAAAATATTTATAATAGCCCTTTTCATGGTGGCAAAATATTGGAAATTGAGGGGATGCCCATCAATTGAGGAATGGCTAAACAAGCTGTGGTATACAAATGTAATGGAATGCTATTGTGCAATAAGAAATGATGAACAGGCAGATTTCAGAAAATCCTGGGCTACTTGTATGAACTGACACCAAATAAAATGAGCAGAACCAGGAAAACATTGCACACAGTATCAGCAACGTGGTGTGATGATCAACTACGGATGACTCAGATCTCTTCTCAGCAACCCAATGATCCAAGACAAATACAAAGGACTCACAAAGGAAAATGCTATCCATTTCCAGATAAAGAACTGATGGACTCTGAATGCAGATGGAAGCATTTTTTTCCACTTGCATTATTCTTTCTCATGTTTTTTTTTTAAATCTGTCTCTTCTTTCACAACAGTGACTAATATGGAAATTTTTTTACATGATAATACATGTATAGACTATGTTAAACTGCCTACCATTTTCAGAAGACAGGAGGGAAGGGAGGGAGGTAGGGAGAAAATTTGCAACTCAAAATCTTGTCTCAGTCTAAGTCTCAGTTTTTTCATCTGTAAAATGGAGATAGTAATAATAGCATCTACCTCCCAGGGCTGTTGTGACAATCAAATGAGATAATAATTATAAAGTGCTCTGCAGTTCTCAAAGCACCAAATAAATGCTAGCTCGTGTTATTGTTGCCATAATTATTATGAGGTATAACTTGTTGTTTGTTTATCATTTCCCGTTGTTCAGTCACAGCTAACCCTCTGTGGCTCCATTTGGGATTTTCTTGACAAAGATATTGGAATGGTTTGCCATTTCCTTCTCCAGCTCATTTTTAGAGATGAGAAAACTGAGGCAAATAGGGTTAAGTGACTTGCCCAGGGTCACAAAGTAAGTATCTGAGGTCAGATTTGAATTCAGGAAGATACGTCTTCCCGAATGCAAACCCAACCGTCTATCCACTGGGTCACCTAGCCACCCAGATTTATTATTTGACCTGGATCAGAGGAAAGTACATCAAAACCGCAGAGCATCATTCATGAGAATATATTATTAGCTAAAGGAATTAGTCCAGCAAAGTTTTTTTTTTAAAAGATCAAACATTTAGAATTTTCAAATAAATTTATTTTATTTAAAAATTAAAGTATCTTGAAATAATTGCTACCATTCTTTTCAAAAAGTGTTTATTCGTTGAAAAACCACATGCAAAGGCTTTATTTTGAATTGCTTTTTGATTTGCTATTAGCAAGAAACCATTTTGACCCTAATAAAATCAAAGCAAAGAAATTAGTCAGTGTCTCATCCTGCTCTGTGCTTTAAATCTGTGAGAGCTTTAAATTCAAAGACAGAAAAACTAGTGAATGACAACCTATGATCACACTGATTGGCTTGAATTTCTATAATTGTATTATCACTTAACACTTACTTAAACATAATTTCTTGATGTGGATTTGTGTTATTTTTATGTCAATGTGAATTCATAAACAATTTAATTTAATTTAATACACATATATTAGATGTTTATGACCCTTTATTGATCTTCAGAGTAGAATATAGAGATGTAATTATTCCATTGTTGGTCAGGAAACACTGCTTTATAAATACATACTGTCATGCAAAGTCACAGCCTCATATACCCACCCAACATCTTCTAATTGTCCTTTGAGTTGCCTGTAATTATAAATCTTCTGTGATCTTCAGGGTTCAAAGCCATATAACATCACTAGAATATGTATTTGAGAAATTGTGGCAATTTCTCCAAGTATATATCTTTTTAGCATCCATATTTTAAAAACAGTACACACTCTGTGTGTGTCAGTGGTAATTACAATTGATTTCTGCATATATGCTTACATTTGTTTTTACAGGGTATCATAGATTTAGAGCCAGCAGTGACATTAGAAGGCATTTAGTCTAACTCATTCCTCATACACATGAAGAAACTGAGGCACTCAAGAGTGAAAGGACTTGCCCAGGGTCACATAGGTTGTAAGCTTCAGAGCTGGCATTCCAACCCAGGATCTCTGACTCCAAATTCAGTGCTGTAGGATGCACCATAACACACATGGTTTATCCCATTTTCCTCATGACTAAGCAAGTTGCTTAGACTGTAAAACCCTTTAAGTAAAGGGTAATATCTACTCTTTACTTTGTCTCTCCCTACAATGCCCAATAGAATGCTCACTGTGGGCACTTTCGAAATGAATGCCTTCAAGCATTCCAACTTTATAAAAATCTCCCAAAGGAAAGTGGCGACTCAGTGCCAAGGACCAGCAGCCAAGTGTGTGAGGTGGGGGAGGGGAGGCGCTGGGTAATAGAGTTCTGACTCAGAGCCATTAATCCCAAAGCCGGGCTGCTTTCTGCACTGACCACAGCTATCAGAGCAATAATAGCTGCCAGTTAGGAATACCAAGTTAACTGTGGAAGTTTATACAATGGGTTTAGAAACAGAATGGGCTGTCTAAAAGAGGGCTTCTTTCAGAGGGGAGGAGGAAATGGAGGAAAACGGAAGGAGAAGAAAGTGGAAAGAAAATTAAAAGGCTAAATACCACCAAAGAGATAATTTTGATGAAGATTAATGGGGGCACACAGAAAATTTTTAAGGAAACAAAAGGAAGCAGTTCATAGTGAATGCTCTGTGACTCTGTGTGTGTGTGTGTGTGTGTGTGTGTGTATACATAAAACATAGGGGCGCCTAGGTGGCACAATGGATAGAGCACCAGGCCTGGGGTCAGGAAGACCTGAGTTCAAGTCAGGCCTCAGACACTTACTAGCTGTGTGACCCTGGACAAGTCACTTAACCCTGTTTGCCTCAGTTTCCTCATCTGTAAAATGAGCTAGAGGAGGAAATAGCAAACTCTTCTAGCATCTTGGCCAAAAAAAAAAAATGGAGTCACAAAGAATCAGACATCACTGAAATGACTAAACAACAACATATATAAACATTATTTAAATATGTATATATGTATGTACGTGTATATGTGTGTGTATCATAAATATTTTTAAAATTCTTTCTTTAATTTTCTATACCACAATAGCTTGCTTAATGTTTTCCAGTCCTCCAAAGGGCAGCTAGTTGGCCTAGAGTGCCAGGTCTGGAGTCAGGAAAACTCATCTCTCTGAGTTCAACACTTACTAGCTGTGTGACCCTGGGCAAGTCACTTGGTTTCCTCATTTGTAAAATAAGCTGGAGAAGGAAATGGCAAACTACTCCAGTATCTTTGCCAAGAAAACCCCAAATGGGGTCACACGTGTTGGACATGACTGAAACAAGTGAACAACAATCCTCCAAATAACAGCTGGGAGATATCTGCAGCTGGAAACTGAATGAAGTTTCACTGGTTTGAGTCAAAGGATTTACACAAATGAATGCAAATATCTTAGAGCTCAGGTTCTGTTAACATTTCCCAGGAGGACTAGTCAGTGGATGCAGTTGGAATAACAGTGTTACAGCCCTTTTTTGTCTTCAGGCATGAATGAAGACCATGGTTGTCATTTCTCCCCTTCTCACATGTACAAGGGCTAACTTGATTTAGAATCATTCCAGCCTGCCGCACTTGACAATTTTGGTCAGGGGGCTGGGGGAGGGGCAGTTGTTCTACTGAACTGCCCGAGGCTTTAAAAAGAAAACCATTTAAAAAGAAGAGGATTACCCAGAAATGAGCTCTTGCTTGCTGTGGCCTGTTGACATCCATGCCTTTTGAACTTAAAAACAGAGCAAATAAACTACCATCACAACGTTTGGTGGGTACCTCAACTCATATTTAGAATCTGTTGGTTTTAGGTTAACTTCTTTTTCCTTCTTTTTCTTTCACTATGTTTTCCAGAGACAATGGTCTATAGAAGTTAATTTTACAGGAAGTTGCATTGTTGATGAGGGAAAGCCTGTTTCTTTCACTTCTGTCTCTCAATGGAGATTGATCTTTTAATGGCCACATTACTGTCCTGCTGGTGACATCATGAAGGACACAGGGTCAGGAGTAAATAACATCCTGGTCTGCTGGCCAGAAGTTTGTTTCAAATGATCACAATTCTGGAGCAAAACTCAAATAACCTAGATGTCAGAGGCCAATATTTTTGTGCCATCAATATTAATGATGTAAGACATGTCATAAAGTAATTGTATTTTACCAGAAATTATTAGGAAGAATCCCAGGATTTCATATAGAATTTGCATAAATTTTCCTCCTCTCTTTGAGGAAATAAACTATTAGAGTGTCTTTCTAAATACTCTCTTATTCTATGTTGTTCAGTCATTTCAGCCATATCAGACTCTTCATGACTCCATTTGGGGTTTTCTTGGCAAAGATACTGGAGTGATTTGCTATTTCCTTTTCTAACTCATTTTACAGATGAGGAAACTGAGGCAAACAGGGTTAAGTGATTTGCCCAAGAGTGGGTAGAGTTCAGTGCCTAGAGTCAGGAAGGCCTATCTTCTCGAGTTCAAATCTGGCCTCAGACATTTACTAGCTGTGTGATATAGATGGATAGATAGATAGATATTATATATATTATGCATATTACATATACGCTCATATGGGGTATAAGGGGAGTAAGAGTTATTCAGGGAGGACCTTGGACAAGTCATTTAATTTCTTTCAACCTGAATTTTCTCATCTGTAAAATGGGGAGGTTGAGTTTCAGGGGTGGGAAACCTTGCAGCCTTGAAGCCACATGTGACCCTCTAGATCCTCAAGTGTGACCCTTTGACTGAATCCAAACTTTACAGAACAAATCTCCTTAATAAAAGGATTTGTTCTGTAAAACTTGGACTCAGTCAAAAGGCTGCACCCAAGGACTTAGAAGGCCACATGTGGCCTCAACGCCGCAGGTTCCATAACTCTGCTAGATGGTTAATAAAGTTTCTACTTTCCAACTCTAAATCTATGAACCTAGTTGGTATGGATTAAAGTCCTGAACATAGTTGGTGTTTGATAAATGTATGATAAACTTGATTTGGAAGTCTCATATCACAATACCACTTAAAAGGCCCTTCTTCATAGGTAGCCCAGATAAATGGATGCCTGGTTGGCCTTTTAGAACCTGACCTTTCAACCTTTGGGTCTCAAGACTTTCAGGAACTCCATGGGTTAACCTTATCAGTGAAGGTCAACTCCATAGAACAAGATATCTCTCCTAGGCTAAGCTCATCAGCACCATGATGCTGACTGAAGCTTTGACACCACATCCCTCAACTTCCTTTCTCCTGTGATTAAAGGGCTGGAGGATAAAGTATCAAACTTCTCCCAATGCCTTCCTTTACAGAGAGCAGAAACTGGATTTTCAGGCCCACTTTACTCTGCATCTACTGCTTGATGTGCTTTCAACTCTATGGAACCCCCTGCTTGGCCCACCTTCCCCTTTCCTGCCTCCTTTTGTATATTGTCTCTCTCCCCTTTAGACTATAAGCTCCCTGAGGGCAGGGACTATCTTTCCTTTTATTAATTGTATCCCCAGCACTTAGCAGTGTTTGGCACCTAACTGGCACTTAATGTTTATTGGATTGGATTGGATATGTATGTGAGGGAGGTTATACTGTTTAAAAATAAGTTAATCTCAGAGAAGAGCCACTTTGGGAGAGGAGGCAGGTAGGAAAGAACAGGAAAGGCCTTCAGGAGATAGGATGTGAGCTAAATCCTGAAGGAAGTCATGGAAGCCAGGGGGCGGGGATGAGGAGAGAGAACATGATATGGTTGAATACAGCCATATCACCATAAAAAGATAAATCACTAACTTATGGGCAAAAAGCATAGATCTGAGGAATGAGGCATAAAAAAAATAAATAAAAAATAGTTAGAGGATAGGGGAGGAAACATCTAACTAAGGAGGCTGACCCAGAGAGATGGCCCAAGTATGAGAGAAAGAGGTCACTGCGTAGCCAAAGGATACAGGTTCATTTAGGTGCCTTGGGGACTTTTAAGAGGAAGTATCCAAAGGGGAAGCTAGGCGGCATGGTGAATGAAGTGCCAGGCCTGGAGTCAGGAAGACTCATCTTCATGAGTTCAAATATGGCCTCAGACACTTACTAGCTATGTGACCCTGGGCAAGTCATTCGATTTCCTCATTTGTAAAACGAGCTGGAGAAGGAAATGGCAAACCACTCCAGTCTCTTTGCCAAGAAAACCCCAAATGAGGTCACTCTAAGAGTCGAACATTACTGAACAGCAACAACAAAATCCAAACAGTCAGAAGGGAAGTGAGAGGATACTGAAGACAACAGCTTTGCCTGTAAGCGTGGGTTGGCTAGGAACTGCCTACTGGGAACGGCCAACTGGGAACTGGTTGAGATGGCATTACAAAGGAGTGGGAGAGTCCCCACTGTAGTTCTTTGTCTTGATGTAGAAAGTTTAGCCTGCCTATCAGAGGAGTGGTGGATTTCCTACCTAGATTCTGACACAGTTAACTGACTTCCTCAAAATGGCTACACTCTGGGTCACAGATCCTGCAGCAATCCAAAGGAGGTACCACAATCTTTCAACAAAGTGGATATTTGTTTTGGTTCCTCCATCACAACACAATTATGCCATTAGGTGAACTAGGCTGACTCATAGGCACATGCCTTGCCCAGAGGACAGCTCTGGCTGTGTTCCTACATGCCTACTATCTTTCAAATGATGTTCTGATGGGTCATTCTTTGATGTTGGTAAGTTATGTTGACTAGCACACACTCAGTGACTTCAAGAGTGGCAGAGAAGCAATCATGGCAGCCACACTTTGGTTCACCCATAGTGCTAAGCCAGGAAGAATGACTGGATTGCTGTAATAGGACTGTTTAGCAGTAGAGAAAAAATAGTTATTAAAACAGATGGTTATTTTAAATGGTGTAATTATGAAAAACCAACCACAGTGTGATTCCACACACAGAAATGCCTGGGAAATTATTGAAAAATTCTTAGCTTTTGAATTGTAGAGGGGAAAATGTTTTTCTCTCCTAGTTTATTTTGATTGATGGGCAGGAAGAACAACCCTATTGAGTGAGCTTTGCAGCTGTAGCATTATTATAATTAGTCAGGTAATCAGTGTCCATGATCAACAAGATGGCAAAAACAATATAATCAAGGAGAGGAAAGAACTTGGCTGAGTTTCCCTAAAGGAGAATCACAGAACTTCAAACCCAGCCAGGCCCTTCAGCCTGAGGGCAGCTCGTCCCAATATTAATAAGCAAGAACAGGAGAGATTGGCCAGCCATCTTTCAAAGACTGCAGTGGTGTTATAATGCTTTTTCCGCAATATCCATGAAAACATATTAAAATTCTATTTTAAACTAGTAACTGAGAGTTGCTAGGGGGAGGTGAGTGAGGCCTAAGAGGAAAGCAGGTAACTGCTGGGTAGAGCATGGCTTAAATAAATGATGGGGTATAACACAGAAATGAAGGGGAAAAAAATCATTGAAAATCTAACAAGTCTGCTAAACCAACCCATACTTAGACTTTACTTAGATGGATCTGTTGTCTCATTGTTAAGAGCATTCTTCCACTAGCGAATGTCATGAATCTCGTCTGCCTCTTTCTGTAAATCCTCTATAGGGGATCTCCCCCAGTGTACATCACTTGGGCTGTCCATCTGTCGGTTCTCATTTTCACCACCTTGTTAGTCTAGCACATAGTGACTGTGTTAGTGGCTTAACGGTTTCTTAACCCAAAGCAATGAAGTGGAAATTTCAGATATCATGTCAAACTGAGGAGCAAAATATTTATAATGATGATGATGATAACATGCATTTATATAAAACTTTGAGGTTTGCAAAGTGTCACATGTATAATCTCATTTGATTCTCCTAACAACCCTGGGAGGTAGCTGCTATTATTATCCATATTTTACAGCTGAGGAAACTGAGGCAAACTGAGGCCAAGTGGCTTGCCCAGGGTCACAAAGCTAGTAAATGTCTGAGGCAGAATTTGAACTTGGTTCTGGTTAACTTCCAGTCTAACACTCTTTCTACCAGGTCACAAGTTGCCTCTTATTTTTTTATTTGTGTTTTAGATTTATTTATATTTTTATATTTTTGAGGAGTCTTTTTGAACCCTGTCAAATCACACTTCAACTGAAGCCTCCAACACACAGGGCGTCCCTTCCCCAACACACACATCTTCCTGATCTTTGTATGAGGGGAAAAGCCACCCCCACTCTTTACAGAGTGAAGAACAAATGGTGGTGTATGTGTGATTTTTGACTGAGAAGAAAATAGTGTAATATATAACTTATATAACAGTGCCATCCTGGGGCGGGTGGAAGTGAGGGGAGGAAGGAGAAAAAATTGGAACTCACTGTCTTTCAAAAAATGAATGTTGAAAATTGTCTTTCCATGTAATTGGAAAAAATAAAATATTAAATTTTTTAAGAAAAGAAAAACAAGACAATTTTTTTAAATGTGTACAGAGCAGTTTTTTGTGTGCATATTCCCTCTCAAACAGCCTTCTGGAGGGCTCTGATGAGAAAGGGAGCAGAGGGATGGGTCAGGTACAGCAGAGCATTGTTGCTAGTAGAAAAAAGGACACACCCACCCTGTGCATTCCTAAGAGGAATGGCCAAGCCCTGCGTTTGACCCTGCCTTCTCCCTATCTACCCTGTTACTTGACCACAAAGCAAGTAGTAGCAAAGGTATCTATTAAGTGATATTACTAACATGATGTTTATGATGAGCAGAATATAGCTTTTTATTTGTCCCAAACTACAAATTGATTGGGCAACAACTGTTCATTCTCTGAGACTATTTATTTTAGACTTGCAGACCTACGTCTGCATGGATGTTACCTTATCTTTGTGGATATCCCCACCAGTGAGTCCAATACATCCTATCCATGTCTTCTCATTCTGTGCAAATCTTATTCCAGTCCTCCTTTAAGTCCTCCCCAGCGGGTCCACCCAACATGCTGGAATCTTTCTGCTCTATCTCTTGATATCTCATGGATACCAAAAAATCACACGGACAATCCATGATGATAACTATCCTTCCATCTATATAAATTTAAGAAAGGCAACATTGGAGCAGTCCTGGAAGTCAGTGCTGGAGGGGCTGCAGAAATGCAGGCACATTAATATACTGTTGGTGGAGCTTGGTGTTACTCCAGCCATTCCAGAAAATAATTTGGAATTATGCCTTTAAAAAAACAGACTAAATGTCCACACACCCTTTGACCCACCCTTTGACACGCTTCTGGTCCCAAAGGTCTCATAGACATGAAAATGTGCACAGCAGCACTTTTTTGTAGCAGCAAAGAACTAGAAACAAAGTAGATGTTCACTAGGGTGTTGCTAAACAAATTGTGATATGTGATGGTATATTCCTGTGCCATAAAAATTATGAAGAATTCAGAGAAGCATGGAAGATTGTCTATGAACTGATGTAGAGTAAAATAAGAACCAGGAAAACATTACATACACTGACTACAAGGTAAATGGATTGAATGGATGGAAAGACAAATGAATAAAAAAAATTGATGTACATGGGTTATATGGAAGTGCTTTATATGACTTCACATGTATAATATATCATATTATAATATAATGTATATAATATATAATAATATATCATATTCCTTGCCTCTCAAGGGATAGGAGAGGGGCAGGAGAGAGGGAGAGAATTTGGAACTCAAAATGTTAAAAAATGAATATTAAAAAATTTACATGTAATTGGGAAATATTTAACAAAATAAAAACATATTTTAAAATTGTGTTTATTATATGTCAGGCACATTGTTAAGCACTAGGGATACAAAATTTTTTTAAAGAGACCAACCCAGCCCTCAAGAGACTTACATTCCAGTAGGGAAAGATAATACATGTAAGGGAGAGGTTACCAAGGAAGAGAGTTTTGCTATGACAGAGGTGAAAATGGGTTAGGGGTGGGGGGGTATATGATATGCATATGGCAGCAGGCAATTGGTAAGACGGCCTGGGTGGATCATTGGATGGCTGGGTGGGATGTGAAGAAGCATAGTCTGGGGGAGAAGACAGGAGAAGAGAGAAGAGGAGAAAAGAGAGAAGAAGGGAGAGGACAGGGAAAGGGAAGGGAGGAAAGGAGAGAGAAACTGAACACTGTGCAGCTCTAATGACCAACCTTGGCCCTGCAGAAAAGATGAGAAAATACATTGTCTCCCCTCTTCACAAAGGTGTCAGGACAATGGATGTGGAACATTGTATGTACTATCAGACTTAGCTGAGGTATTTTTTTAACTGACTTTTACTTTTTCATTCTTTATTATGGCTCTGGATAGAAGAGAGGAGAAAGATATATTTGGAAATAAAGGTGATATAAAAACATCAATTTTTTTCTTTTTTAAAAAATATTTATTTATTTTTAGTTTTCAACATTCACTTTTATAAGATTTTGAGTTTTCAATTTTCTCCCTCTTCTTCCCCAAGACGGCATGCAATCTGATACAGGCCATATATATACAATCATATTAAACATTTCCACATTAGTCATGTTATCAATTTTTTTAATAAAAAATTTTGGATTAATGTAAAATGTATCAAAATCATAGATGGAATTAGATTTATTATTTTTGCTTTGAATGAGGAGCAAAGATTTCATTAGATAGGTGATACTACCTAAGAGATCAGCAAATAGAACTGGTGACCATTATGTGCTGAGAGGGGGCTTGAAAGAGCAGAAAGAACACTGGTTCTGAGGTCTTCTCCCAGCTCTGCTGCTTATTAACTGTGGGACCTAGGGCAAGTCACTTAACTTCTCTGGGCCTTGTTTCCTCATCTGTAAAATGAGGGTTGGACTTTGTAACCTCTAAGATCCCTTGTAACTCTAAATCCCTAATCCTAATGTCTTGAACATATATGTATTAGAACCTTTCAAATGTGTATAAATGCTATTGTGAATAATAAAATACCAATCTATTTTATTCAAAAGTGTTACTGCATTCATAATAGCTTTTCATCATTATGTTATTTTCCCAATTAATGTATTTTTTTGTTCAGTCGTTTTTCAGTCCTATTCTACTTTTCATGACCCCATTTGGGGTTTTTTGGCAAAGATACTGGAATGGTTTGTCATTTCCTTCTCCAATATAAATACTCATAATATTATTAAGAGGGAGGGGGAAATCTTCACAGTGTTTTGATATTAAAAAGAGTTTCTTGGGGCAGCTAGGTGGCACAGTGGATAGAGCTCCAGCCTTGGAGTCAGGAGGACCAGAGTTCAAATCTGTCCTCAGACACTTGACACTTACTAGCTGTGTGACCATGGGCAAGTCACTTAACCCCACTGCCTAGTCAAAAAAACAAAAAGCCAAAGGAAAAAAAGAGTCTCTTGTACCCCAAAAGGTTGACAATCATTGGTCTATGATCCCAATATAAATCATACTTCATCACTTTGCCAAAAAACAAAAAAGAAAAAACCATCCTCCTTAAGACATATATCCAGCCAACCCCTGCTCAAATGCCTTAGTCCTAGTGAACTCATAATCAATTTATGAAATTATGAAATGGGGGCAGGCTCACCCAATTTTGGGGTACTTGTGGGAAAAGACCATGATGACAGTGGGAAACCAGGTCATAATCACTCTTTAATAACCACAGGGGGCATGGAGGCAAACACCACAAAAAGCACAGATACAGGCAGTAAAACAGTTGCAGAGGCAGGTAGGGATGGGATGGCAGTGAAGGAAGGCAGGCAGCTTGAGGAAGGAGGGGAAGAGACAGACAGTATTGCTCACATAACCACGAATTAGAGTTGAAAGTGTTTGGCATTATGGATCCTATAGAGATGGAGGGCTAGGATGGGGGGAGCACTCAGGGGTAAGCAGGAGTTTAAGGTCTCATTTTTATAACTCAAGGGTGGAGAACCTGCGGCCTCAAGGCCACATTTGGCCCTCTAGGTCCTCAAGTGTGGCCCTTTGACTAAATCCAAACTTCATAGAACAGATCCCCTTAATAAAAGGATTTGTTCTGTAAAACTTGGACTCAGTCAAAAGGCCACACTTGAGGACCTAGAATACCACATGTGGCCTTGAGGTCACAGGTTCCCTACCCCTAGGATAACTCTTATCTATTCCATCTTGAGGTGAGTTACTAACAAATTCAAATCATTTCAAAGTTGTCAGTAAAAATTTCAAGTTTACACATTAACATATCATCTCAAAATTATCAGCATCATTTGGTGATCTGATGGCCTTTACTGTGGAGGTCTGGATTTTGTCTGAGATTTACACATCATAGGACCAAAAGGCCCCAGAGAGCAAAGCCTAGATGGCTTCCCTTAATTCAGGACATATAACCAGGATGTAATTTTTGATTACTATATGATAATTTGTCAATTTGTACGTAATTTCTAAATTATGCTCCTTTGATCTTTGGGATGGTTTATACATGACTTCCTGGTCTGGCTGCTTATAAATTTACTGTATTGATTGGAGTGGGAGGGTGGTGGTGGTCACAGGGACCAGAACAAGATACAATTTTAACTCACCTAGAATCTCAGAATTGTAAGGAAATTCAGAGGCAATGCTCAAACAGGAATCTCTGAGTGGTCATCTATCCAGTTTTCACTTGAAGACATCTGGTAGAAAGGGAACTTATGATCTTCTAATGCACCCCATTCCAATTTAGGATAGTTTTATTTGGGGGGAAATTTTCCATATATCCAGCCTAATTCTAGCCCTTTATAACTTCCAATAAGGTAATTTGTTCTGTCCTTCAGAGTGAAGCAAAACAAATCTAATCCCTCTGGCAAATGACAGACCTTCAAGTACTTGAAGAGAGTGTCCTCTTCTCTAGGCCAGACATGCCTATCTCATGTAACACAGTCTCTTATCCCTTCATTAACCTTTCTGAGATTCCAGTGTCTCACCATTGTTTACTGAATAGTGCTTAAACTCCTCAGCCTTCATTTTCAGGCTCCTTGTATATTGCTTCTTTGCAGGTAGTCTGACCACCTCCCCGCATAGTTACAATGTTTTGTACCTGATGTGATTGCACACCCTCAGATCTTTGTGCATAATGCCTCTCCCTCTCCCTGGAAAACTGGAATGGTCTCATCAACAGCTCCACCTTATGAAATCCTTCCCATTCCTTCGAGGCCCAACCAGGGTGTCATCTGCTCCATGAAGTATTGCCTGATTTCCCTGAGCAAGAAGTGCTATCAAAAGTCTTATACCACTCTGTTTGGATAGGTACTTTTTATACTATAGTTTGCATTATAGTTATGTGTATCCATCCATACTTGCTTTATCCTCGCCTCTCCACCTTCTCCGATTAAGTTATAAATTCCATGAAATTTTTGTTGTTGTTCAAGCATTTTCAGTCTTATCCAGATCTCTCTGATCCTATTTGGGGTTTTCTTGGCAAAGATACTGGAGTGGTTTGCCATTTCCTTCTCCAGCTCATTTTACAGATGAGGAAACTGAGGTAAACAAGGTTAAGTGACTTGCCCAGGTCACACAGCTAGTACACGTCTGAGGCCAGATTTGAACTCAGGAAGATGAGTCTTCCTACCGCAACTGTCTTGTTCCATCTTTGCATCTCTCCTCAAAACACTATAGTAATTATTATTGCATACAATTATTTAATAAATGCTTAACTGAACTGAATCTCTAAGATCTCTTTCAATTATAACAATTATTGATATAGATGAATGATTATTTATAAGAGAGTCATTGGAAGAAAGTGTCTTGACCTTGATGTCAAAAGAGACTTAGGTTTGAATCTTGTTTCTAACATTTATTGACTGATAGTCCTGTGACTTAATCTCTCTGAGCCTCAGTTTTCTCATCTATAAAATGGGTGTAATAATACTTACACTGCCTAACTCACAGGTAGGTAAAGAAAGTTCTTTGTAAATTTTAAAAGTGCTATAAAAATGTAAACTATTATTATGACCTAAGATGGCTTACTTGAGGGTTTCATTGAGAAACTTCAGAACCGGAAACTGGAGTGTATATTGAATTGAAGAGAAGTCAAATCATGCACAGTATGGATACAAAGATTCTCTATCTTTATAGGTCAATTTGGTCGACTAAGAATAGTTGCACTGAACATTAACAGGCTTTTTTTCCATCTTAGCATTACTATAGACCTTGCCTTTCATGGATAACAGCAGAACTCTCCAAGAAACTTTTCCCCCCAAATTGAAAACATATTGCTTGATTAATAATAATAATAATAATTGACATGCATATAGCACTTTAAGGTTTGCAATGTAAGTTAGCTTAACATAAGTCAGTTAACATAGCTCATTTGATGCTCACAACAACCCTGTGAGGTAGGTATTATTATCCTCATTTTATAGATAAGAAAATCAAGGCTCAGAGAGATTAAATGATTTGTCCTTGGTTAGATAACACAGGATAGTGGATGAAAAGATACCCTCATGTTCAGTAAGGCCTGAGTTCAAGTCTCACCTGTGACACACACTGAATGTGTGACCTTGAATATGTCACTGAGCCACTCAGTGCCCCCAGGCTACTCTCTAAGACTACAAGTTGGGGCAACTAGGTGGCACAGTGGATAAAGCACTGGCCCTGGATTCAGGAGGACCTGAGTTCAAATCCAGCCTCAGACACATAACACTTACTAGCTGTGTGACCCTGGGCAAGTCACTTAACCCCATTGCCTGACCACAAAAATAAATAAATAAATAAAAAATAAAATAAGACTACTAGTTACAGAGAAGATGCTGATCTGCATTGATGAAGGCAATGTTCTCACCTGGGAGTTCCCTCTACCTATGAAACTGCAGGTGTAGTCCTTTATCCCACTATATAGCTAGTAAATATTAAAGATGGAATGACTTCCAGCCCAGTGGTCTCCAAACATTCTTGAATATACATGCCTACCAATTAAACAATTTTGAGCACATGATCCATATATACACACACTCTTATACGTATATATACACATATACATACATACACATATTGTAACTTATGTACATATACCACAATACTACTAAATGTACATAGCATAAATTATACAGAGTTTAAAATAAAGATAAGATGAATGAATGAAAAGACATCTGTGCTTGCTCTGGGCAAAGGGGATACAGCAGGTCTAGGAGTTTTCAGCTGCAAACCAAAGGAAAAGCCACATGCTCCTCAGGCAAAGCAGATGCCAATGCATGGCGTTTAATGTTATTCCCACTGATCAAACCATATCCATTTCTGATGCTGAACCCATTTGACAGTGCCAAGGTCTTTAAAGGAGGGTAAGCACTTGTCTTCAGAAGCTGTGACTGAGGAGCAGGCTATTGCTTGCTCATAAGACATAGCTCCTTGGGTAATGACTGCTGGGGTGGGGAGAGGGGTCTGGAGGCTGATGCCATTCTGCCATTCCAGGGGTTCTGAGACTCAAGGTCCTGGGCTGTCTCCATTGTGATCTGAGGAGAGGTAGAGATTGAAATGGGGGAAGGAGTTTGATTCACTTGATCCATACCACCTCCTGTCTCTCCCCTTGGGGCACCTAGCTGCTTCATCTAAGCTGTCTTGCCTCCCCTGTCACTGGCAATTGGTTGGCAGTTCTTGGGGATGGCTGGAACCACAGGGATTGCTCCCTTGGACAGTGGTTGTAGGGACTGGACTAGAAGAATGGTCTGTGGCCAAGATAGCACTGCTATTATAAGGGCTCTTAGGCTTACTCTGTCATCTATGGCAGTTAACCTATGCTCCACAGGGGTTGCTTCCTTCAATGATGACTACAGGCTCCAGAGTAGAAGCAGGGTCCCTGCTATTCTAGAGGCTGTTAGGTTCAGGGTCCTGGGGCTGTCTCCATCATGGTCTGAGAGAGAAAAGTGACCAAAGTGGTAGCAGGGATTTGACTTATTTTTTAAATATTATTTTATTTATTAATGGAACAAAAAACTTTTGCTCTCACTAAAAATAGTATTATTCATAATGAGACCATTTAGTGAGAGCAATGGGATTGAATAGGCTTTGTTATTTTTGGAAATTGTGGTTTAACACTTTATGATACAATGATTCAAAGGTCTGGTTCTAGTTCAGTTTATTCCCATGCTGGGTTTCAATAGCTGTCATACATAGCTGAAAAAGATGCTTACTTCACCAAAGTAGGTCAGTCTAAATCAAAGAAATACATAGTGGACTGACTTAGTAAATCATGATACTCATTTTTCAATCCCATCCACCAATTACGCAAAAGTTTTGGCCGAGATTCAGCTTAAACATTTCCATCTTCCTTGATGTCAGTTGTCAGTTATACTTATAAGCTATTCATAAAGTGTTGCATTTTATTTGCATATTTATTTTTGCATTATTTATTGTTGCATATTTATTTTTAACAAATATTCTCAAAACTCATCAAAATGTTTTGCTTGGAACATTTGTAAACAAATTAGAAAATTCTGTTTCCAAGTTTTTTACATGTACAGATATGAGTTTTTACAGATGGTCTGTATCATTTTCAGCAACCCAGAAAGGAAAAAGTAAATATCCAGAAGGAAAAGACAGTCAACAGTATTAGATATTGCAGAGAGATAAGCATAGATGAGAACTTAAAAAAAAAAGAGCATAAGATTTGTCAATTAAGAAGTCATTTGTGGACAAAACACAGTTCCAAAGAACTCATGAAGAATCATGCTATCTGCTTCCAGATGGACCTCTGATGGACTCAGAGTAGAGATCGAAGTATATTTTCTTCTCTTTTTTATTTTTCTTTCTTTCATCCTTTCTTTCTTTCTCTTTGAAATATGGTTAATGCAGGAATTTGTTTTGCATGACAATAGCTATTTGCAATGAATTTTATTTTTCTTGCCTCCTTAGTCAGAGGAAGAAAAAAAGGGAGAGAATTCAGAACTGAAAAGAAAATTAAGTTAAATTTTAAAAAATAAAAAGTATTTTAAAAAATTCATTGGTAACTTTGAAGAGAACAGTTTCAGTTGAGTGAGGAATAAAAGATAACAAGGTGGAGAACCTGGGAGGCTGCCAGGGTAGCAATGTTCTCAATAGGCAGAGAGAAGGAAGATCAGAAGAGGAATTGGTTTGGGGAGAAAGATAATGAGAAGAGATATTCAATGATATGTATACATTGCTTGTAGATTGTAACCTATGCATGTCTGTTCATCCTGCGTGACTCACATGAAATTATGAAAATGAAAAAGGGGGTGGGCATGGATCTTATTCACTAGCCACTCTTCTGGTGTGCAAACCCTGCCCCACTGAGGACCATCTGCCCCCTCCACGAGGTGATCTAGGAGACAGGGTGTGGGTACACTGAAAAGAAGAAGGGATCTCAAAGGCACCTACATAGGTTCTGCAGATCTACTTCGAAGGACCAAAAACAGAGCACAGAAGATTGGGAGAGACTGGGAGCTTGCACAGCCATGGGAAATCAGTTGCAGATGTGATGGGGTGTTGAATGATAATGGTGGGTAGGGTGATCTAGTTGGTTGGAGACACACCTGCAATTAGGCTGCTTGGAGAAAGTGAAATGCAACTCATTTTCCCATCCTTTAATTGGTTACCTCTGGGGGTCTCAGGAGGTGCTTGGCCCCTATTTCGGAGACCCTTGCTCTATGCCAGATGTGCTTCCTGGGGCTTATTGATCTAGCCTAGATCTTTAGCAGTATTGAATAGGATCTGGCTAAGTTGATACATTGATTTCACCTCATCAACTTAGGCTCCTATACATTTGTCCTCTTTCTATAGGGGGAGATGGAGACACTTTCCTGGGAAAGAAACACTACTGAGGTAGACATGAGGAAAAGGGCTCAAGGAACCTGAGGTTGGGGTAGGACCTGGATGAAGTCCTCTCTTCTCATGGAAAATCCAGCAAATTGTGCAATTCCTTTCAAAGACTGAAGTACCTTGGAAAAAGCAGCTGGGAGTCGTACCATGCCAGCAACTAGCTATACTGTTGACAGCTGACTGCACTTATCTTCTATGAAATCATGTCCATATATTTTTCAAGAAGTCAGTGAAAACATTTTCCAAATGACTTTTCTTCCCCTCTCTGTTTTAAATGCTGATCTGGAGACATCATTCTAAGCTGAAAGTGATCCTAGGGACAAGTGCCATTGTGTTTTATATTCTAGGCCTCTATTTTGTTTGCAATTTGAATAAGCCCTTCAGGCCTTCTTTGTATTAAAATCTGAGAGCTCTTGGGTTATGCTTGGCTGGCTACCCATCAGCTTCCTATGTGAGGACATGTAGCTACTCTGAGCTAATAAGCTAGGCCCCAAAGTCCAACTCTATGGGGCTTCTTTAAAAGACACTGTAACCTCAGCTTGGAGTGCTTCCAATCAGTCCAGTGGGCTTCATGCAGAACCACATTTGCAGGAGATGCTGGGGAGCAGATGGGAACAATGATTCCCACATGATTCTGGAATGCAGGCAAATTCTTCAGTTCTGGGTAACGACGTGTGGCTTCTAAAAAGCTTTGGAGACAAAGTCAGACGAATGAACTGCCTCATCAGTTGGGCCAGGGATGGGCTATAGGCTCTCCACACTTAAGACAGTATCTTAGAAAGAGAAAAAAGATCAGGGTTTGAATTGGTGAGAAGCAAAAAAAGAGGAAAAGGGAAGATACAGACACTAGGTCAGAAATGATTGAACAAAAGCTTCATTATACTTTATATTCGCTTAAGCTTCCATTCTCCCCTTCCTCCTCCTCAGCCCTCTCCAGAAAGATATCTGAAGGCATTACAAAGGAAATAGCACTCTAATACAAGGAATACAGTAATGCTTTCATATCATCCAAATGAAAACATATCTGAAAGACTGTTTATTTTCACAAGGAAAATACATCAAGAACAGATGTTCCACCAGAAGAGGGGGAAAAAAAAGCCTGTATTTTTCTTTATTTAGAAAGATCCTGTCTTAATAAATTTAGAGGCTTGGGACCTAATTCATTTTTAAAATGTATTCTTTTAATAAGAAAGCATATGTAGGACAAGGTTTTTAAACTCTACCAAACAATGGGTTATAGATGTGCTACCCTAAACAGAATTGGCTGCCTAAGACAATCCACATTTTTATAAAGGGTTACAAAGAGAGAGACAATGTGCTTTCAGCATGTAAACTTCCCTAAGCAGCAAGGGATGGTCTCCAAAAAATGAAGCACAGCCTTTCCTCCTATCCATGACCCTTGGGACATTGCTGCCAAGGCATAAAAGTTCAGCCTAAATTTAGCAACTGCAAATTGACATTCCTAAAATGATACCTTCCCTACACTATGCATGGTTAGCCGTGTTTTTTCTTTTTCTTCTTTTTTTTTTGTAGGGTGGGGGTAAGACAGAGAGGGGGGAAAAGAGGGAGAGAGAGAAGGAAAAACTTTCAGCAACAGTATTCAGGACCCTCCCTTATGGAAGCATATGGAGGCTAGCTTACTCACACACATTCTTCCCTGTCCCTACCATTGTCTCGTCACAATCTCCATTGCTCCTTGAGACAAAAGTCCCTTAGGAAACCAGGATACAAACCACATAATTTCAGTTCAATCCAAACCCAAAAAGCATTAGTACTAGGTACTTTGCTAGACACTAGGAATATAAAGACCCAAAAAAAAAGGATAAAAAGAAGAAAAAAAGAAAAGAAAAAAGAAAAAGGATAGTGTCTGCCTTTATAGAATATATATTACAATCATTTAATTGGCATGGTGTTCAGTTGCGTAGTCCATTCTTGCCTAAATATGAATTCTTTCCTTCTTTTGTTAGTTGAGAGGTAACTGTGATATAGTAGAGAGAGCACTAGATTTGGGGTCAGAATCTGAGCAAATTTTTTCTTGTCTTTGAGCCTCAGTTTTCTCATCTGAAAAAAATGGGGATAATTAACCTGTATTACCTAATTCACAGAGTTGTTAGGAGCGTCAGATGAGATAAAGAGTTTCCTAATCCCCACTGCTACTACAGAAACATACATTTTTAAAATCTCAGTCTTGAGGTTGGAATCCTGCCCTATGACATAGTAGAAAGAATACTAGAATTGGAGTCAGGAAAGACATGGGTTCACACTCTGACTTCTGATGCTTACTAACTGTGTAAACATAGGCAAAAGGCTTAATTTTGCCAAGCCTCAGTTTCCTCACTTGTAAAAATGAAGATAATTATACCAATAGTACTGATTTCTCATTATCCATAAAGTACTATAAAAATGTCAATTATTATTCTCTTCAGTAGGAGAAGATGGGATCAGCTGTAGGGCAAAGAGACACAGAGGTACCTGACCATTGGACTCTGTGGACAGAGTAGGAGTACCATGCTGAAGTCTGTGGACTCTAGAGGAGAAAGAGGATCTAGATGCCAAGTTAGCCAAGAGCAGTCTCCAGAGAAGCCTCCTGGATGGCAGCTTCCGTCTGAGCATCTCTGAAATACCAGGTCAGGGCTGTGCCAAGGTCATTAGGTAATTAATGGACTTACATAATTTTCTTTAAACTAAAGTTAACCTTGTTTGTGCTTTGGTTTCATTTTCAGAAAGCTAATTTCTTCCCTTGTTTTCTTTTTTCTTCTTCAGTATTAACAGTTGAAAGAACAGAGGTGGGGCATTGCCAGTTGCACCAATAATCCCTGCTAATGGAGGTGGAGGCTGGTGGGTCTGGGGCTCAGGAGTTCTGAACTCCAGTGGGCTAAGCCCATCAGACATTTAGCATTAATAAGATGATCCTTGGAAATGGGTGGATCACCTACACATTTAGACCACTTAGGTTGCCTAAGGAGTGACAGAACCAGCCTGTCCAGAAAGAAAGTATTTTGGGGCTTTTAAAAAACCTATCACTTTTCTGGCACTGCCCCAAAAAGTATTAAGTGAAATCCCACCAATTCAACAAACAATTGTTAAACATTTACCATGTAAACAAAGCCTTGTGCTAGGGACTAGAAATTGAAAGAAAACAAACAAACAAAAATCCCTGCCCTCAAGGACCTTATATTATACTTACTAGATATACTTCACCAAAAGATAAAATGGCAAAGGATAATTTGAGGAGAGGGGTAGCTAGGTAGCTCAGTAAATAGAGCACCGGAAGTCAGAGGACCTGAGTTCTAATCCAGCTTCCAACACTTACTAGCTGTTGTGACTCCGGGCAAGTCACTTAACCCAGTTTGCCTCAGTTTCCTCACCTATAAAATGACCTGGAGAAGGAAATGGCAAACCACTCCAGTATCTTTGCCAAGAAAACCCCAAATGGGGTCACAGAGAGTCAGACATGACTGAAATGAATCAACAACAGCAGTCTGAGGAGACCGGAGAGAGCACTAATTACTAGGAAGATCAGGAATATCTGGAAAATCTTCCCATATGAGATGGGCACATGAGCTAAGCCTTGAAGGAAGCTAGGAATTCTAAAAAGCAAAGATGAGAAGGGAGTGTGTTCTAGACAGTCTAGAGGCGTGGAGATGGGGGATGGATTGCCAAGTCTGATGAAGAGCAAGTAAGCCAGTTTGTCTAGAACTTAGGCTGGACCCATATTTCAAGTGACTTTGCACTTTATCCTATTGGACGTAGGATCTCTTGAAGGTTTTTGAGTATGGAAGTGACATAGGTCTGTGTGAAGGATGGATTGGAAAGAGGAGACACTGGAATGTGGGAGAGAGTCCATTTAGGAGGCTGCTGCAATAGTCTAGTCGGGAAGCCTGAAGTCTGACACTAACCATGTGAATGGAGAGTAGTACAATTTTTTTATTTTTAAATGTGATGCATTATGGAGTAATGGATACAGTCCCTGAAGTGAGAAACACAATATTTTACTAGCTATGTCCTGCTTATGTTCTTTGAGCCTGAGGCACTCTCCAGGACATTGATTAAATCATAGAATGGTTTTTCTGCTATTGATAGAAAGAATTCTCTACTTGAATATAATCAAATGGTTTCCTACAGATCTTTGTCTTCCATATGACACTTTGAAACCTTTTACTGGCTTTAAAAATCCCAGTTCCTACAATTTTCAGAACACCAGCAACTTTTTTTATTGGTTGGTGAATTTTTCCTTGAAGCACAGTATTTCACTCATGGCATCTCAACCAATATTCTCATGGTAAGAAATAAAGGATTTGTTTGACCACAAGTTGCTGAACCTCCTAACTTCAACCAAAATTGAATGTTCAACCAAATGGAATGTTTCTTTGTGATTGGATGGCACCACAGACAGTGCTGCTTGGAAGGGGATTTGAGCGTTGAAATAACAGCTCCATTGAACTATCTCAATCAGTGTCCTGTCAGGCCTGATTTACAAAAGCTCATTTACTTTCCTTTTGCCCTCATCCCACCCTCATGTATCACCATGAGCACATTAGACTGCATGATGAATCCCTTGAAGTGGTCAAATGTACTCATATTTATGCGATTTGAAGTTACGACTATGTAGAATATGGTCATTGGTTCCAGTCCAATGGAAAAAGTGCAGTATGAATTTGAATAGTTAGACCAGTTCAGGGGATTTATTATTTGCACTAATTGGGCAGCTAGGTGTCTCAATGGTTTGAGCTCTGGACCTCAGGACCAAAAGATATTTTGTACACTATGAATTTCTTTTCCTTTTAAATTTCAAGTGAGTGGCTTAAGGAGAAGCAGAAACACACAGAGGAAAGAATATTGGATTTAGCCAGGTGACCCTGGGCAATTCACTTAACTTCTGTTTACTTCAGATTCCTCAACTGTAAAATGAGGATGTTAACAGTGGTACCTTATCTTGAAGAGTTTGTGAAAATCAAATGAGGTTATATTTGTAAAGCACTTAGCACAATAGTACACCCTGTTTGCCTCTGTTTTCTCATCTGTAAAATGAGCTGGAGAAGGAAATGGCAAGCCATTCCAGCATCTTTACCAAGAAAACCCCAAGTGGGGTCATAAAGAATGGAACACAAGTGAAACGACTGAACAATAATGGACCTATACAAATGCTTATTCTCTTCTCTTCCCTGACCTCAATCCTAATCCCCTTTGGTTTGAAACACAGACCCCATTGCCAGCAGGTTTTTCTAGTTAAATGGACTTCTGTCTTTCCAGAATAGTAAGAGTTGACATGTAGCTTTGAGATTTACACATTGCTTTACATGTGAGGCAGTTGTGGAATGTTTGATAGAAGACTGGCCTTTGAGGCAGGAAGACTTGGGATCTAACTGTGTGATGGTGGTTCAGTCACTGAAACTCTCCAATAGGAGGAGTTCACCAGGACAAACCCCTCCCTGACGACGAATGCTTAATCCTCACAACTACCCTAACTTATAAATGAGGAAACTGAGTCTGAGAGAGGTTTAGTGATTTGCCCATTGTTGCAGAACTAAGGAACCTCTTAGCAAGGATTCAATTAAACGAGGCAGAGTGTGGCAGTTGGACAGTGAGTGGGCCTTGAAATCAGGAAGACCCTAGTTCAAGTTCTGCTTAGGACACATACTGCCTGAGTGATACTGAACAAGTCGTCTGTCCTCTTAGGGATCTCTATCAATTACAGAAAAGGTGCTGGCCTCAACTGATAGAGTAGTTTCTTCAAGTAGGATTATTATTGTAGTTGTTGAGTCATTCAATAGTGTCCAATTCTTCATAATCCTGTGGACTATACTGGTTTTCTTAGCAAAGATACTGGAGTGGTTTGCCATTTGCTTCTCTAGAAGAGGTAATGGGGTATAGGGTAATGAAATAGGATTGCCTTATACCAAAGAAATGCCAGGTATAGGCAGCCTCTATCCCTAACACTTGTGGCTTGCTATGGTCTAGGGAGTGTAGACGATTAACAGCTGGTAGCATTCGATCTACTTCCACTCAACCACCTATTTCTCTCCCTACGATCTTTTGTCCCAATATGCTGGGGATCTCAGAAGTCTTGGTGTAGTTGTAAGCTAGTAAAACCTACAACTGTGCTAAGACTTTGGGGACACTTTGACTTTGCACCCCTATGGAAACCAAAGGTTCTCAAAATCTAAATTATCATAGATTTAGAACTAAAAGTCTCTAAAAAACTATCTAGTCTAACCCCAATTTTACAGATGAGGTAAATGATATTTGGAGAAGTGAAGTCACTAATAGTAAATTGCATTAAAAATTTTTTTCAATTTAAAAAAAAAAAGTAAATTGCAGAACCAGAATTCAAACTGGCTCCAGTGTTCTTTCCGCTGTGTTTCTGCTTCTCCTTAAGTCACTCACTTGCGATTTAAAAGGAAAAGAAATTCTTAGTGTGCAAAATATCTTTTGGTTCTTTGTAAATAACTTCTTTCTTCTGATTGTGGTGTTTTCCTTTGCACAGTCAGGAATTATTAAAACAAGGAAAGAATGCGAATCATCAATCGAGTGTGTATCTAATTTAGCCACTGATGGTTGTGTGACTATCGCTCAGTCATCACCAGAGAGATCTGTGATGGAACTGTGTGACCCTAGGCAAGTCATTTAACTTCTATTTGCCTCCTCTTAAATTTCTGTCTCAGGCTCATGAAAGGTACCAAGTACAGGTATATCTTGTTTTATTGAACTTTACTTTATTGAAAATTCCATTTTTTACAAATTGAATGTTTGTGGCAACCCGGGTCAAACAAGTCTAAAGGCGCTATTTTTCCAACAGAATGTGTTCCCATTGCATCTTTGTGTCACATTTTGGTAATTATCGCAATTTTCAACCCTTTTCATTATGTGTGTATGTGTTATGGTGATCTGTAATCAGTAATCTTTGATGTTCCTGTTGTAACTGTTTTGGGGCACCACGAACCACACTTGCAAACTTAGTCAATAAAAGCTGTGTATGTTCTGACTGCTCCACCAACCAGCTGCTCCTCTGTCCCTTTCTCCCTATCTATTCCCTGAGACACTACAATATTGAAATTAGGCCATTTAACAACCCTACAACGGCCTCTAAGTGTTCAAATGAAAGGAAGAGTTAATTAATACAGAAATGTCATTGTTGCCTTATTTTAAGAATTTGCCACAGCTACCCCAGCCTTCAAGAGCCACCACCGGGATCAGTTAGCAGCCATCAACAAGGAGGCAAGACCCTCCACCAGCAAAAAGATTACATCTCCCTGAAAGCTAAGGTAATGGTTAACATTTTTTGGCAAGAAAAATTTTTAATTAAGTTATGTACACATTTTTAGACATATTTAGACTATTGCAAGCTTAATAGACTATGGTATAGGGTAAACATAACTTTCATATGCACTGGGAAACCAAAAAATTCATGTGTCTCAGTTTTTTTGCAATATTCGTTTTATTGCAGTGGTCTGGAACCAAACCCACAATATCTCTGTATAATGGTTGTTCGGTACTCATATGTTCCATCACTCTTTATTTCCCATTCCTCCCGACTTCCTGGTTTGAGTTGTGAGTGATTAGAAGGAAAATATCAAAGGCAACCATAAAAATAAATACCACGTATTAATTTGCACTTGCTATTATAGGTTCTTTATTTCTTTTTGTTCTGTTTTTAATGTATATTTTTGTCATATAGCTGTGTGCTCTTAATTATATTGTGGAGCTCTTTGGGGCGTTTGTCTTCAGCTTCCTATATGTTTCCTATGGCTCCCCAGATAGTGCTTTGTACCCAGTCAATGGCGATGACTGCTACAATTGATGATGAGGGCATTGGTTGTCGAGTTCCCAACATTATCAGTAAGCAAATAGAAAAGTTAAACTAGTTTAATTAAGCAGAAATTAGATAGGGGGAATATATATATATATATATATATATATATATACACACACACACGTGTGTGTGTATCAATGTGTGTATACATATATATATATATATGTCAATCATTCAAGGAGGATTGAATCATTGAATGGAATCATTCAAGGCATTCAAGATGCCTTTGGTATGAGATGGCCTCTACCCCTTGATGTCCCACCACTACCACCATTGATTCAGATCCCAGTTCTTCTATGACTTGATAGATAGGTTTTTAAGTGTTATTGCAACCAAAAATTTGTCAACTTGGTAATGAGTTTCTCCAAAGTTAGGCAGGTACAATCTGTTGATGGGCCATAATCAAAGACTTTCCAATTTAGTATGAATTGTCAAAGCCTATATTTCATTGACCTAGCCGTCAAAGGTACAAAATCACCTCCGTGGCATGATAACATATTGGAGTAGGAATTTATTAAGATCCATATCCTATTTTATAAATTATATTTATATAAGGTGTAGAAATATATTTTGGAAGGGCAGAGCCAAAATGGCAGAATAGCAAGAATAAGTACAGAGTTCTCCCACTTCCCTCTAAAAAACTCCTCCAAATAAATTTAGAAAACATAGTGAACAGAATTCTGATGGGAAAAATTCAAGAAAAAAAGTCACAGTGAGTCATTTTTCCAGCTTATATTGGCACAGGGAGATAGACAGAAGTCTGTAGACATGTGAGACCCAGTTTGGCCAGGAATGCACTATGAGGAGCATTCCAGTAAGGGGAGAGGCTGTGTACCTAGGCAAGGAGAGGTCCCAAATCTACCACAGAAGGGCCTAAACTTGTGTAGAGCACAAGAAAAGGTGCCAACTGGTAGCTCTCTTGTTCACTATCTAGGTTCCAGTTCATAGATTTAGGGCAGACTGAGGAAATGACCTGCATCTAAGACTGATGTTCTGGAGTAGGGAACAGTCTCAGGACCTAGACTGTGTACTGGGATCAAGTTCAGAAGTAAGCAATGATGTAGCTCAGACCCAGGAGCAGAGCAGGATCTCAATTCTAGTTTCTAGGCCAGTCTGAATCCTGCACAGGAATAATCCCAGACCAGAGAGAAGCCTACAGTTTTGTTCCTCTGAAGCATCAGAGCTTCCCACCTGGCTAATAGTTGCTGAGTATGGCAGCAGTCCGCTGTTACTCAAACCCAAACACAAAGAAGGTGCCGAGCTCAGTCCAGGGGGCAACAAACAGACTTCACCCTTGATCAGACCATTTTGAGAGCACTGAAAACTTACAAATCTCCAACCTAAGCAGTCCCCGAGATACTAGAAAAACACAATAATCAACACCTTCAAGAAAGCAGCAACAGAACTAGCCCAGATCTTCTCTCCAGGAATGTGCAGAGCCCAGCCCAACCTCAAATTCAAAGTCAGGAAGTACGCTGGGAGAATGAGGAGGGAAAAAAAAGAATCTCATCATAAAAAGATTTTATAATGACAGGGATACTCAAGACACAAACCCAGAAGAGAATGACTCCAAAACATCCACAAGCAAAGCTTCAAATAAAAACACAGCTTAAGTACAAACTCAACTAGAATTCCTAGAAGAGATGAAGCAAGAGGGTTTGTTTTTAGTAGTTGAAAAATAGTTTTTTTAAGTTAAATGATGTATCGCTTGCCATCTCAAAGGGTAAGGGAGAGGTGGGAAGGGAGGAGATAATATGGAACTCAAAATTATCAAAAATGAATTCTAAAAAATGTTTACATATAATTGGGAAATATTTAAAGAAATAAAATAAAAAATTGAAAATGAATTAAAGGTGAACACTAGAGGAAAAATTGGAAAAGGAATGAGAGTACAAAAGAAAGAATCATAAAAAGAATTAACAACTTGGCACAAGAGGTACAAAAGCCCAAGTGACAAACTCCCTGAAAATTAGAATGGACCAAATAGAAACCAATAGCTCTGTGAGGCAACAAGAAATACTAAAATAAAGTCAAATGACTTTTAAAAACAGAAGGAAAAAAATGTGAGGTATCAGCAAAAACAATTGACCTGGTAAACAGAATGAGGAGAAAAAATTAAGAATCATTGGACTACCTAAAAGCCATGACTCCAAAAAGAGTCTGGATATCATATTTCAAGGAATCTTAAAAAGAAAATGGCATAAATCTGTTAGAACTGAAGGGCAAAGTAGAAACAGAAAGAATCCAGAAGCCACTTCCTGAAAGAAACCTCAAAATTAAAACTCCTAGAAACATTCCAGCTAAAATCTAGCACTTTCAAGTCAAAGAAAAAAATATTGCAAGTGGCCAGAAAGAAAGAATTCAAGTACCAGGGAGCCATAGTTAGGATCAAGCACAATTTATCAGCCACCATGATAGAGGCAGTGAAGTGGCAGAGTGGAGACAGTACTGGACCTGGAGTCAGGAAGACTTGAGTTTAAATCCAGCCTCAGACACTTACTAGCAGTGTGACCCTGGGTAAGTCATTTAGTTTCTGTCTGCTTCAATTCCCAAAACTATAAAAGGGAGATAATAATGGCTCCTACTTACCAGGGTTGTTGTAAAAACAGAATGAGATAATATTCAAGTACCTGGCACATAGTAGGTACTTAACAAATCCTTATTTCCTTCCTTCCTTCCTACCACTATAAAGGAGAGGAGAATTTGGAATATGATTTCCAACAAAGGCAAAGGATGTAGGATTGTAGCCAAGAACAACTTACCCAGCAAAACTGAGTATAATCCTATGAGGGTGGAGGGTGAAGGGGAAATTGACCTTTAATGAAATAGAGGACTTCCAAACATTCCTGATGAAATAGCAGAAGAACATAGAAATTTTGATGTTCAAATACATGAAATAAGAGAATATAAAGGATAAACATCAACAATCACAATGGGCTAAATGAGGATAAAATGCTTACACTCTAACGTAGGGAGATGATACATGTGCTCTCTATGAACCCTATCATCATCAGTGGTCAAAGAAAGAGTTTAATTAAACAGAAGACCTAGGAGTGGTCCTGTCATGTCTTGATGATGTTAACAGAAGAACAGAAAGAGAAGGAAAGGGAAATACACTGGGAAGGAAGGGAAAGGAAGGTTAGAGAAAATGATCTCACATTATCAGGGTGTGCAAGTAGAAGTCTATACGAAGAAGAAGGAGAGGCAGGGGGAAAGGGGAGAGAAGCTAATACTTGAATCTCAATCTCATCTGAACTGATCAAAGGTGGGAAGAATATACACACAGTAAAGCGAATATAGAAATGCATTTTACTCAACAGAAATAAGAGGGAAATGGCCTTCCATTTGGAAGTGGTAGAACCACCTTCCCCTTGAGAGTATTCCTAGAACTCTGAGGGGGAGATGGAGTCAGCCAAACCCTTCTAGTGAGCATAAGGATTTTCTCTTCCTTTCACTTCCACTATATAGGGGAGGAAATATGCACAGTCAAAAAAAACAAATTCTCTCAGAGAAAATACGTGTGTGTGTGTGTGTGTGTGTGTATAAACACATAACATACATCATATATGAGAAAAAGTGTGTGTCTCATGTCTCTGTGTTGGATAGCATGTTTATCAGTCCTCTGGAATCATGAATAGTTATAGCATTGATCATTACTCTCAGAGCTTTCAAATTTTTATTTTTACAGTGTTGTAAAATTTGTTCTGAATTATTCTCCTGGTTCTGTTCATTTCCATCTTCATCAGTTTATCTGTTGTCCCTCTGCAGGGGACTTCATTCTGGGAAGCTAGAGCTGACATTAATGCCTCTGTAGGCTAAGGAGGGGGCAGCTAGGTGGTACAGTGGATAGAGTACCAGGCCTAGAGTGAGTTCAAATCCAGCTTCAGATACTTGCTAGCTGTATGACCCTGAGCAAGTCACTTAACCCTATTTACCTCAGTTTCCTCATCTAAAAAATGAGCTGGAGAAGGAAATGGCAAACTATTTCAGTATCTCTGCCAAGAAAACCTCAAAAGGGGACACAAAGAGTTGGACATGATTAACAGCAATAACAAACTAAGGGGGAAGGAAAGTTAGAGGCTCTTGTTTTAAATCTCCAATTGCCTTTAGGATATCTTGAACTCTATGTCTTGTGGACATCTGAATTACAGAATTTCCAAAACTGAACTCATTATCTTTCCTCCCAATCCCTCCCATAATCCTAAGTTCTCCTTAATAGAGAGGTGGGAAGGTTGTTACAGATACGAAATATCCCATGCATTTGCACTCAAAGTTACTGTATTATTAGTTTTATTTAGCTATTTTACTTTGTTACAAAAGATCTCTCACAAAGTGAGAGTAATTTGTAAATGTAAAAACAAAACACATCAATAAAGCTTTTTTTATTAAAAAATACAAAAATGAAAAGATATACTTTCAAAACTTTCTTAAACCTTTAAAATATATACTTTTGTACTATTTTACTATATTTACTATATACTATTTACTATACTATATAATATATAATATTTGCTATATTATATCATTTATACTTTTCTTATACCTCTTTGGCAAACAATGCTTTCAGGATCTATCAGAGCCCTAAACATTCTGCAAACCTTAATTATTTTCTGAACAATGCTATTTGTTCTGTAGAATTATTAATGAAAGCCTTCAGATGTTTCTAAAGGCTTCCAGGTAACTCCAGTCTGCAATGACCTCTTTCTCTGAATTTGCAGCACTTACCATTGCTACGTGGTCTCAGTCTATGTTTTACATTTATAACACTACTATCTAAATACATGCTTATCATTACAAAGCTTCATTCAGCTGATTATATATTTATCTCACAAGGGGACAAAGAACAGCATAACATTGCTGGCAGGTGGGGAAGGTACCGCTGAGAAGCCAAGTAGGGCTCATGGATTGCAGGTTTGAGATTTGATCAGTTATAGTGTGTCTTGTGTATGAAATTATTGTTAATGACATCCCCAGCCTGATATCATAAATAGGTTCTGAAGAAAAAAAAAGAACTCTTTGTAAGTTGAAACAACATTACATGGGACGATATTTCCAAAGAAACACTGTTTCTGCATATAGTGTGATCAATGGGGAGAGAATAAGTATACTGATACTCAATAGAATTAAGACTTAGAGTATGATGAAATCATGGGAAGGATATCTATATCAGGAAAGGGGAAGGAAGACTAAGAAATCCAGTTGAGGGACCAGGATGGGCTAGGGTAGAGGCCAAGAAGAAATCAGCCATGCCACCCACCTCATGTTTAGAGAATAACGAGGGAAGGCAAGGAAGCAAAGGAGTGAATAAGCATTTATTTAGAGCACCTACTATGTGCCAGATACTGTGCTAAGGTTTTTACAGATATTGCCTCATTTGATCCTCACAACAACCCTGGGAAGTAGGCTCCATCATTGATCACATTTTACCACTGAGCAAACTGAAACTGACCCTTGCTAACATCTTGTATCTCTTCTGCCCCTTGTGGCTAAACTAGAAAAGGCTGTTTACAATTGGTACCTTCATTTTTCTCTCCTCTCACTCTCTTCTTAACTCCTTACCATCTGACTCTGATCTTATCATTCCACTGACACTGCTCTCTGCAGTTACCAAGATCTCTCAGTTACCAAATTTTTTGAGGACTGTTCTCAGTGTTCATTATTCTAGAATGTTCTGCAGCCTTTGACAGTATTGATCACTCTCTCCTCCTCGGTATTCTCTCTTCTCTAGGTTTTCCTAACACCACTCTTTCTTGTTTCTCCTCCTGCTTATCTGACCTTCACTTCAGTCTTCTTTGCTGTGTCCTTCTCCAGGCCCTCTTCTCTTCCCCCTCTATAAGTGATCTCATCAATTCCCATGAATTGAGTTATCATCTCTATGCTGACAGTTCCCGAATATGCCTATCTTGTCCTAACCTCTCTGCTGACCTCCAGTCTTACATTTTCAACTGTCCTTCAGACATCTCAAACTGGATGTCCAGCAGACATCTAACTAAGAGCATTATCTTTCCTGTTAAACCCTCCCCCCTGCTCCTAAATTCCCTATTTCTACAGCGGGCAACTCCATCCTCCCAGTCCCTCAGGCTCACAACCTAGATGTCATCCTTGACTCTTCACCAATGCTCCCCCTTCCACCCTTCAATATCTGATCTGTTGCCAAGGCCTGTCGATATCAGCTTTACAACATCTCTCCAGTAATCTTCCTTTTCTCCTCTGGTGCAGACCCTCATCACCTCATATTTGGTCTGTTGCAATACCCTGTTGATGGGTCTGCCTGCCTCAAGTCTCTCCCCACTCAGATCCATCTTCTATTCAACTGAATGATTTTCCTAAAGCACAAGTCTGAACATGTCACACACACATTCACTCATTTACTCACTCAATAAACTCCAATGGCTCCCTATTGCCTCTAGGATCAAATACAAAATTTTCTTTTGGCATTCAAAACTCTTTATAACCTATCCCTTCCCAGCCCCTCCCCTCTCCCCACCTTTCCAGTCTTCTTATTACTTTACTCTCTGCTCTTTTCTCCCCAATCCAGTGACACTGGCCTCCTCACTATTCCTCAAACAAGACACTAAATCTCTCAGCATTCTCTCTGGCTGTCCTCCATGTCTGGAACATTCTTCCTCCTCAGTTCTACTTATTAGCTCCCCTAGCTTTCTTTAAATTACAGCTAAAATCCCATCTTCTACAGGAAGACTTTGTCAACCCTTCTAAATTGCTCTGTTAGTTATTTCCTATTTATCCTGTATATAGATTGTTTATACATATCTGTTTGCCTGTTGTATCCCCATTCAACAGTGAGCTTCTTGAGGACAGGGACTTTTTGCCTCTTTTTGTATCTTTAGAATATAGCACAATACCTGGCACATAGTAGGTGCTTAGTAAATGTGATTGATTGATAGATTAATTGACTTACCCAGAGAGATGAAATTTGAACTCAGGTTTTCCTGATTCTTGGCTCTGCACTCTATCCAGTGTAAAACCTGGATGCATCACAATTAATCAAGTTACAAGCTTTGAACTCAATATCTACTGTCTTATTCTAATGGGGTTTGCCTTAAGGTCAAAGAAAGCATAATTTCCATTAGATATGATGGATCTGGCTTGCTTTTCTTGTGATATTTCCCTGGCGTTGTATTCTCTCACAGATGAAACAATAAAATCAATGGTGCACTCAGATCTGTTCATGGTTATGAGGCAATAAATTAGCACTTACTATGAGAACTGTCACTAGGCACAGAGAAATATCCTAGCTAAGTGATACATGAACCATAATTTCCTAAATTTGGCCCTTTTCAAAGTGAAATATTCTTGAGATTCTAAAAAATTCCTCATGAAACCTGAGAGTTGACTCTCACATCAACTTAAGGATCATGTTTCTGGAAAAATGAGACATAACTATCCCAGAGTGTCCAAGACAATGGAAATGCAAAACTCATATGATATCTTTTCTTTTTTTTTAAGGGGTTAAAGAATTAAAATCTATCATTAGGAGAGTTTTTACAATGGTTTTAATTCTCTCCATCCCAACTTGAATTGCTCTGGAATGCTTCTTAAGAGACCTCATCTTATTCTCAGTGTTATATAGCAAATAAATATGATGGACTTAGGGTCAGAAAGACTGAGTTTAAATCTCATGTCTGATATTTACTGGTTGTGAGATTGTGGACAAGTCACAATTTCTCTGATCCTGTTTCCTTATCTGTAAAAATGAGAAAATTGGACTAGATGATTTCTGATGTACTTCAACAACTCAAGGAGAAATCGAGGCTGATGACTTTACTCAGCTCTGCCTCACTTAAATCCAGTTCACAGGAAAACCAAGATGTCACCCCCCTAATGTCATTGGTCCTCTTTGAGAACAAAGGATGAACAACAACAATGTTGTACCAGTTCTAAATCCACGGATCCATCTACTTCTTCACTTCTCATTCTATCCCGCTCTGCCCCACCCCCACAGGCCCAAAGGAAGCATTCAAAACTCTTTATAACCTATCCCTTCCCAGCCCCTCCCCTCTCCCTACCTTTCCAGTCTTCTTATTACTTTATTCTCTGCTCTATGCTCCCCAATCCAGTGACACTCACCTCCTCACTGTTCCTCAAACAAGACACTAAATCTCTCAGCATTCTCTCTGGCTGGGGAGGGGGAAAAGGAAAGTTGGAGGACATGGTCAAGATTGGTGAGTGGAGAACCATTTGTTTCTTTTTATCTCCTCCAACTTTGCTTTCAAGATGACAAAGTGTTAGGCTGGACAGTTTACTACCGTGCACTGCTCCATAATAAAGCATTTCATGAACGCTGATGTTACTTTCTAGTTTCTGTTAGTCTTGTGATGTTCTTGTGGAGACCATTCAGCATTGTCCTTCGACTTAGTTTTTATGCAATCACTGTTAATGTTTAGAGTCTAAGTGTGGAGAGATGGTACTCCTCCTCACTCCTCAGCATCAGCTTTCTCTCTCTCTCTTCTGCAGGAGGCTTCATATTTGTGGTTTCGCTTTTTGCAACCACTATACGGATTAAGTTTCCCTAAGCCAGACATGAATTGTTAAATTTTGTTCCAATACAACATTTCATGTTCATATTCATTTATTTGGTTGTTCATTTAACATTTCTTGCCTGCTAACTTGTCGGGCATTGTAGGTGCTATCAGAACAAACAAAACACGGACCATTTAGAAATGAGCTTTCACTTGGAAGAATTCTACCTTTAGTGGTTCTACATAGAATACATCAGAGAGGGGGTGAGGAGAAAGGCTCATGAATATGAATATTCTCTAAAGATGTAATCAGGGCAATTAGGTGGATAGAGTACCAGACCTGGAGTCAGGAAGACTCATCTTCTTGAGTTCAAATCTAGCTTCAGACACTCACTAGCTTTGTGACCCTGGACGAGTCACTTAACCCTGTTTGCCTCAGTTTCCTCATCTATAAAAATGAGCTGGAGAAGGAAATAGCAAACCATTCCTGTATCTTTGCCAAGAAAACCCTAAATGGGGGTCACAAAGAGTTCACAACTGAGCAGCAGCAACAGCAACAAAAGATAGAATTGCAGGAGTGCTTTGGAGAGAGGTTATTCCTTATACCCTGCAAAAATTCACTATTAAGGAAATCCTCTCCCTCTGGGAGCCCCGTCCCCAAACTCTCAAATTTAGGAACTCTAGAACTCTGGATTGTTATTTCTGATGACAATGATGTTGATAACAAAAACTATCTTTTACATGGCATTTTAAAGTTCGAAAAATGTTCTCCATGTTAATTCATTTGATCCTCAAAACAGCACAATAAAGTAAATGCTATTATTACTCCCATCTTATAGATGAGGAAACTGAGGTTGAGAACAGCTAAATGACTTGGCATACTTGTAGTTAAGTATCTGGGCTAGGATTCAAAATCAAGTCTTCCGGACTCCAAATCCAGCCCTTTATCTCCTGTGCCACCAAGACACTTCCTTACCTTATTAAGAAGGTAACTTCCAAGGCTTGAAACATCCGCTCTCAGGATTGCTAGTTGATGTCTGAGCTATGCCCAGAAAAAGAAACAGAAAGGCAGAAAAATGCCAGGAACTTTGCCTGGGCATGTGCTGTCCACATGATTCTCCTGAACATCACCAGTCCTTAAGGGGAGGATGGATACAGAGAAATCCTTTCCCCTCTACCATCCTTGCTGCCTTCTGATCTAAAAATGCAAGGGGAAAGGAGGGGAGGGGCAGAAAAGAAATGAGCAGCTTTATAGACTACAGTGTCAGGCGCAGGGAACAGGGAGTGCTTCTCTGACAGGAATCTGTCTATTGCCAATTATCTTGGAGGCAACCCCAATCAGAAGAGTTCTCTGTTCCCTAACAGTTAGGTGGTACAGTAGGTAGAGGTCAGAACCTGAAGACAGGAAGGTCTGAGTTCAAATCCAGCATCAGACACTTACTAGCTATGTGACCTTAGGCGAGTCACTTGACCTCAGTTTCCTTATCTGGAAAATGGGGATAATGATAGCACCCACCTCCCAGGGTTGTTGTGAGGATCAAATGAGATAATAGTTGGCACATAATGATAGCTGTTATTATAAATGATAGCTGTTATTATAAAAAGGGAAAAAAACCTATTTGCACAAAAATATTTATAGCAGCTCTTTTCGTAGTGGCAAAGAATTGGAAATCAAGGGGCTGTCCATCAATTGAGGAACAGCTGAATAAGTTGTGGTATATGATTGTGATGATTATGATTTTTGAAATGATAAGCAGGGTGGTTTCAGAAAAATCTGGAAAGACTTACATGAACTCATGCAAAGTGAAGTGAGCAGAACCAGGAGAACATTATTCACAGTATCAGTGATATTGTAAAGATGTATCAACTGTGAAAGACTTAGCTACTCTGATCAAGACAATGATCCAAGACAATTCCAAAGGACCCAAGATGAAAAATGCTGTCTGCCTCCAGAGAGAGAATTGATGAACTCAGTGCAAATTGAAGCTTCTTTTTACTCTATTTTCATTGTTTTACTTTGTTTATGTTTTTTCTTTCTTTTTTCCTTCAGTGAGGCAATTGGGGTTAAGTGACTTGCCTAGGGTCACACAGCTAGTAAGTATCATGTGTCTGAGGCCGGATTTGAACCCAGGTCTTCCTGACTCCAGGGCCCGCCACTGTGCCACCTAGCTGCCCCTCATTTATGTTTTCTTTTGCAACATGGCTAATGTGAAAACATGTCTTGCATGACTTCACGTGTATAATTGCTATCAAATTGGAAAGCGGCTTCTCTCATCACCCTCATTTGACTGACAAATGGGTAAATTACTTTCCAAAGTCTAAGAAAGACATTTTTAGAGTTGTATTAAGAATTCAAAATTAAGAATTTTGTTCTACTGGCTCAGTAATAGACAAAGGAAGATAACTAAATCATTCTGGAAAACTTACCTGGATATTTTTTAACACCTACAAGCAGCATATCCCAAAGTTTTACAACTCTCTTCTCACTTCCCAGTCACAGGCCAGAGTCATGACCACACATATCAAGGGGAGCAGGCTCTAAAATCTCCTGACCTTCTAGGCTCTTTGGCACGAATAAAAAAGCATCATAGATCCTGAGATGAAAGGAACCTCAGAAGCTGTTTATCCAACCACCTCATTTCACAGAAAAGGAAACTGAAACTCATTAAGCAAGATGGTTAAATGAACTTTAGTTTCATTGTACTAATCCCTAATATCTAGCAATTGGGGGTAGGGGGTGGAGGGTAGAGAACACAGTTGGTTGGAATTCAACCAGTGAGGTTGCCTACAGGGTCTAGCCCTTGTCCCACTCCCAAGCACACTGACAAGTTGAGTACAAAGAAAAGAGACTTGGCCAGCTACTTAGCCAGGAATGTCTTTGTTCTATGTTTTAAAGAGCTTAGAATCTCTTCTAGTAGTTATTGGTTTCTGAACCCATTTGGGGTTTTCTTGGCAAGATACTGGAGTGGTTTGCCATTTCCTTCTCCAACTCATTTTACAGATGAGGAAACTGAGGCAAACAGGGTTAAGTGACTTGCCCAGGGTCACACAGTCAATAAGTGTCAGGCTGGATTTGAACTCTGGTCTTCCTGACTCCAAACTCAGTGCACTATCCACTGCACCACCTTGCCACCCCTTCTTTAGTTAGGGTGTCTTGCTTGATCCCTGTGTTGCCAGGTAGGCAGAGTAGATAGCATAGAATCATTGGCCTATAGGTAAAAGTGAGCTCAGAGGCCCTAAATGAGACTAACACCCTTATTTTATAGATGAGAAAATATAGGCCCCTGGAGCTTACACAGGTGTAAACGTAGGAATCACACAAATGGTAAACTTTAGAGGTAGAATTTGAACCCAGACCCTCTGACCCTAGAGCCAGTGCACTCTCCAATGAACTACGATGTTATTATTGATCCCATTTTAAAAGATAAGAAGAAGTGAAATAATTTACCTGAGGTCACACAGCAAATTAGCAGCAGAGTCAGGATCAGGACCTGCCTCCTGCCCCATAATCTGGTGTATTTTCCACTATACCTTATTCAAAACTTTTAAGAGAATTCATTTATTTAAACCATCAAAATTAATATCAGAATTATGATATTCAAACCAAAAGCCTGATTTATGAATTTGTATAGCCAATCAGTAAAGGCTGGGGGGGAGAGAGGGAATGATATCACGAGTACTAATAGAACATTGTTTTCTCCAATTTTATCTTTTCCAAAGAAATTAACTCAGGATTATAGATTAAAAGCTGAAAGGGGCCTTCGGAGTCATGGAGTCTAAACTTATCATTTTGCAGATGAGGAAGTTGAGAAATTGAGGCCCACAAATAGTAAGAGGCAGAGTCCAGATTTAGCTCAGGCCCTCTGATTCCATTGAAATTTTTAAACCAGAATAGTTTTTTGCCATAACAAGGGCAGACTGAGGCTATTTTTCTTGATGCAACTTTATTTGGAATCCATAGAAAGATATCTTTTAAGGTAGTTCTACATAAATAAGAGCTGCCCACATTGCCATGTCTTTGCAATGCCAAGGAAACCTAGGGAAGGGGCCAAAACTAGTATTGATTACTGCCTGCTTTCACAGGGTGGACAAGTGAGAGATTCCTGAGTTTCCCATCCTTTATCACTGGACTCAGGGATCTGAAAGCAAAATAAGTCAACAAAGATTTTGCACATTTGACGTGTTCCACAGGAATCTGCAAGATCAGTTTCTTACAGGAGCGAAAGGTTAGGAACTCTGGTTACTGAAATTGTGTGGGAGCACAGAGTGGTAAGCAATGGAAAAAGGAGTTTGTTTATTTTTCATTAAAAAGTTTGAAGGCAGGTTCAGTTAATCAAACTCCTGACCACCAGTTTAACATCCTAACTCTCCCTTCTGTCTAACAACCCAAGGAGCCTGGCTGGGTGAAAGGATCATTCTATTATGTGGGAAGGAAGGTAGAGAGACATTCAGGTCCTTTCTGTTCCTAAGCTAAACCTCAAACCTGGGGTTTGAATTCTTTACCCCCTTACCCACTACCACTCTAACCCAGATTCTCAGGCTCAGGCTTGGCAGAGGGTCCCCAAAATCGACTGACCTCAGTCCCTGGCCCTGGTTGCCAGGTAATACACTCAAGATTCAACACCAGAGCCATCCCAGATACAAAATGAGACTCAGTCCCCATTCCACAGCCTGTGACCTAGTCAGCTTTATAAAACAATAAGAGTTAATATTTATGTAGCTATTGGAGGTCTACAAAGTGGTTTTATACATATTATCTCATTTGATCTTCATACGAAGTCACATGATAAAGACTATTATTACAGCCCCATTTTGCAGATGAGGCAATTGAGGCAGGCATAGAGTAAGTGACTTGCCTAGAGTTATATAGCTATTAGGTGTCTGAGGCAGAATTTGAACTTGGGTCTTCCTGATTCCAAGTGCAGCACTCTGTCTACTATAATATCTAGCTGCATATGAACCTAGAGTCAAGAAGATTCCTCTTCCTGGGTTCAAATTTGGCCTCAGGCATTCATTAGCTATGTCACCCTAGGCAACTTACTTAACCCTGTTTGCCTCAGTTCCCTCATCTGTAAAATGAGCTGGAGAAGGAAAGGGCAAACCACTCCAGTATCTTTGCCAAGAAAACTCCAAAAGGGATCATGAGGAGTCAGTCAACCAAAAAATGGCTAAGAAAACAACATTTTTTGGTCATGGACCCTTTTGTTAGGTGGTGAAGTCTATGGATCCTTTCTAAGAATCACGTTTTTAAATGCATAAAATAAAATACATAGGACTGCAAAAGAAACAAATTATGTTGAAATAGATATGTAATTCCCCCTCCTCCACATATATAGACCCTCTAAAATCTATCCACAGATTGGTTAAGACCCCCTGATGCAGTGAAAAGAATATTAGCCTGGGGATCCAGAGATCAGCATCCTAGCTGATTAGCATCCTCTAATTAATTGTGACCTTAAGCAAGTCACTTCTTAGTCACTTGAGTTTCCATTTCCTTGTCTGTAAAATGAACACTAGATTAGATGGTACCTACCAGGTCCAATATTCTATGATTCTAGACTCTCTCTTTCCAATTGGTGCTCTACCTACTGCACCACCTAACTGCCCCATTATTATTATTATTAATTATTATCCTGCTCTTGCCAGTTCCATCCCTCCCCTTATACAGGAATGGGACATGGATCTCCACCAATGAGGAGAGAGTCCCATACCAACAGGTTTTGGGTCGCTGGTTGCATTTATTTTGTTAAGCATTTCCTAACTACATTTTAATCTGGTTCCATATTCAGGAGTGTGGTGGGCCTCATGCAGCCCATCAGCTGTGTCTGACATCTCTGCACTTTACCGTATTGCCTTTCCTAAAAGGCAATCACATCTAAAAGGAAAGCATAATTTGGGGGACATTAAAAAGAATTAACAATTGTGTTTTCTGATTGTATTTCAATTTTAAACCTGCCATTCCATCTTCTACTCCCACGCCTGTTCATAGGTTTGCCCTCATGCCTGAAAAACACTCCTTCCTCAATCTCTGTGTCTATGAATCCTTGCTGTTTTGTCAATTAGTCATATCTGACTCTTCATGAAACTATTGGTTGTTTCTTATGTCAACATAACACCTACTACAGTGCCTTGACCACAATAGGTGCTTAATAAATGCTTGCTGAATATAATGGAAAGGAATAAAACGTGCTTCGTGTCTTTGTTGTTGTTGACAATACTGGGATGGTTTGACCTTCTCCAGCTCATTTTACAGATGAAGAATTTGAGGCAAACAGGATTGACTTGCCAAGGGTCACACAACTAGTAAGCGTCTGAGGGCAGATTTTAACTCAGGAAGATAAGTCTTCTTGACTCCAGGCCCTACACTCTGGGCACTTCACCACGTAGCTACCTACCCTATGAATTCTTCTTAGCTGCCTCCGAAGTTTAGCTTATGTGCCACCTTCTGCTGGAAACTTTTACAAATCTCTCTAGCTGTTAGTACTCATTCCTCAAATTATCTTATACCTATCAAATTTGCGGATGACACAAAACTGGGATAGATATCTTATACATTAAATAAGAGAACTAAGATCCAAAACAATTTTGACAGTCTGGAATAATGCTAAGAAGATGAAATGCAAGGAGATAAATGCAAAATCCTACTTTTGGTTTAAAAAAAATTACCTGACAGTATAAGATGAGTAAGACCTAGTTAGGAAACACAAGTTTAGAGGTTGGAAATTTCACTATGAGTCAACTTTGTAACATGGTAGCCAAATAGTCAATATTCTTTAGGTGATATTGATTGAGGCATAGGATCCAGAATAAGGGAGAGGGTGATGGTCCTTTTGTCTTTTTTCTCAGCACAGCATACCTGGAGTGTTGTCTTCAGTTCTGGCCACTACATTGTACTGACAATTTTGAGCACTTCTGGAGAAGAAGCCAAGGATAACCTAAAAAAGAGGGAGTTAAAGGGAGACATGATTGTATTCTTCAAATCATCAAGAAGCTGTTCCAAGTAAGAAGATCAGATTTGTTCTGCTTGGCCTCAGAGGTCAAAGCTAGGAACTATGGGTGCAAGTTATAATGAAACAGATTTTAGATCAATGTAACACAAAAAATTCCTCAGAGCTGAAGCTGTCTAGAAGGTAAATGAATTGACTTAGGTGGTAGTGAGTTCCCCAACACTGGAGATCTTTAAGTAGAGGCTAGATGACCATTTGTCAAGGATGTTGTACAAGAGATTACTACTCAGAGATGAGTTGCACTACTAATTTCAAAGGCTCCTTCCAATTCTGAGGTTGTCTCTCAATAGATGACTCATATTTCAATTTTACTGAGAAGATTGAGGCTATCATAAGCTCTCTCATCTCTCAGCCTCCACCTCTCAAAAGCTTTTTTTTCTGTGTCCTCCTCTAATTTCTCTTCCTTTGCTCCACTCTCAGAGGAAGATACTTTCTCCTTGTTTAAGGGGCTCACCAAACTAACACTGCTGCCTATGCCCTTGCTTTTCCCATCTTGTCAGGAAGAAAAATTGCTCCATTGTGCCTTCTCTCCCATCTTTAATGTCTCCCATTTCTATTGTGATTTCTGAGCTACTGTTAGTCATTTCTGAAAGATCACGGACAATGGGAAAGGTCTTGCAAGACTGCAGAGGACAGAAGTCACAATTTTCTTTCTTTTTTCCTCTTTTTTTAATAGTATTTTATTTTTTCCAATTACATGGAAACATCATTTTCAATATTCATTTTTTAATAAAATTTTGAATTCCAAATTTTCTCCCTCCCTCTCTTTCTAATCCCCTCCCTAGGATGATAAGCAGTTTGATACAGATTATATATGTGCCATCACATAAAATCTGTTTCCATATTAGTCATGTTGTGAAAGAAAAAAACACTTCAAAAAAATTACAGTTTGCAAAAGGAAAAAAAACACACACAAAATAAAGTGAAAAAAGTATGCTTTGATCTGCATACTGACTTAATCAGTTCTTTCTCTGGATGTGGATAGTATTTTCTATCATGAGTCTTGGAATTGTCTTGGATCATTGTATTGCTGAGGAGAGCTAAGTCAATCATAGTTGATCATTGCACAATGTTGCTGTTATTGGGAGGTCACAATTAAAAAAAAAAAAGGAAAAAGAGTCCGGGCTGCCAACTATTATAGACCAGTGAATTTGTCTTCATTTTTATCAAAACCCTAAGATACATTATTAAAAGGATAATTAGTGAACATCTAGAAAAGGAAGCAGTGACTACAAAGAGCTGTCATGACTTCAGTAAGAACAGGTTATGGCAGACTAACCTCATTTCTTTTTTCTTTTTTAACAGGGTTATTAGCCTGGTAGATCTGGGGAATACAGTAGTTATAATTTACCTAGATTTAACAAAGCATTAGATAAAGTGTCATGAAATCCTTGTAGATTAGATGAAGAGATATTAGCTAAATGACAGTCCACTTATGTATAATCATAACTGCTTGATTGACTGTTCCCAAAGAAAAATCATTAATTGATGTAAATTTGGAGATAGAGTAGAGTATCTCTGAGATCTGTCATTTGCTGCCCCCCCATTTAAAAAACAATCAGTGCTTTACCTAAAGCTGTAGATAGCATACTTATACAATTTTCATATGGCATAAATTTGACAAGCATACCTAATACACTGGGTGGCAGTCAGGCTCTAAAAATACCTTAATATATTCAAATAAGGGATTAATTATGATATAATATATAATAATATATTGTTCAATCATTTCCGACTCTTTGTGACCCCATTTGGAGTTTTCTTGGCAAAGATACTGGAATGGTTTGTCATTTACTTCTTCAGTTTCTTTTACAGATGAGGAAACTGAGGCAAATAGGGTCACACAAACTTGCCCAGGATCACAATATCAGAGGCTGAATTAGAACTCAGGAAAATGAGTCTTCCTGACTCCTGGCCCAGCACTCTATCTTTTGCACCATCTAACTGGCCCATAATAATATATAAGGGACCAAATATAATATAAAATGAAATTTAATAGGATTACTGTAAAATAAGCTTGGATCAAAGAAACAAAACCCCCAAAATCTTCACAAATCGAGATGGGAGATATGTAACTAGGATTATTCTTAGAAAAAGGACCTGAGGGTTTCAGTGGACTGCAAGCTCAATATAAACTGCACTGACATGACAGTCCTGTCTCAACACCTTTGCACAGGTTGTCCCTGATGCCTGGAATAAGCTCCTTCCACCTCTCCACCATTGTTCAGTTCAATTCATTCCATAAACATTGATTAAACACCTACCTTGTTTCAGGTACTGTGCTAGGCACTAGGGATACAAAAAGAGGCAAAAGACAGCCTTTGCCCTCAAGATGCTTACAATCCTTGACTTCCTTCTAAGCTCAGCTCAGGTACTAACTTTTACAGGAAGGCTTTCTTAATTCCTCGCTTCCCATAACTAGAGCCCTTTCCCTTCTCAAATTTCCTTGTATTTGCTTACCTGTGTATGTTATATTCCTCCAGTAGAATGTAAGTTCAGGGGTTATTTTGATTTTTGTGAGTATATACCCAGGACCTAGCATAGTGCCTTGCTCATAGTAGGTGTTTAATAAATGTTTGTTGAATGACTGAATAAATGAGGCAAAATCTTTAACACAGTCATTGATAAAAACCTTTAAAAAAAAAGAGCTCTCTGGGTCATTTCACTAGACATCTCCCTTTGGAGTGGAAAGAGTGGAAAGAACCCTATGTTTGCAATCAAATGACGTGTGTTCAAATCTCAACTCTGCTCCTGACTACCTGTGTGACCCTGGGCAAGAGAATTACATCTCTTTAGGCCAGGGGTTCTTAATTTTTCTTGTTTGTTTGTTTCACTAACTCCTTTGGCAGTATGTTGAAACCTATGGATCTCTCTTCAAGATAATGTTCTTAGATGTGTAAAATAAATACTTAGAATTTAAAAGGCAGGTAATTATATTGAAATACAGGTATCAAAATGTTAAATAATTTTTTTTAAAGTCCAACAATCACAGGGTAAGAAATCTTGCTTTAGGCTTATCATATTGCCAGAATATATTGGATTTTTGCCTCTTTACTTTATCTCCAGGGCTCTGTCAATCATATGTCTAGCCTTTAGGGGAAAGGGGGAAGGGCAGACATGATATCATCTATGTAGGAAGCACCAAGTAAGGAAATACCTCTGATATAGATCAGAGCCTTATAGAGTTGTTTTGCGCAACTGTATGAGTTAAGGTTAAGTGACTTGAGAGGTCAAGTGAGTTGCCCAGGGTCGCACATCTAGTATGTGTTAGAGGCTACACTTGAACCCAGGCTGTTTTGACTCCGAGGCTGGCTCTCTAGAATTTCTGCCCTAATTGCACAATTAAAGGGTCCTGGCTGGGAAAGACTCCTCCTTTTAGATGCAATGAATATAAATTACTAGCTGAGACTTGAACAGGACTCCTTCGGGCTTCATGCCCACAGCTGGGCGGACTCTGTACAAAAACAGTCTGCCTAGTAACTCAGGTGATTCTGCTTAACTTTAACTGGAAACACTCTTTGCATAGCCTAGTAGCAGCAGAGTGGAGAAAATAGTTAACGTGTCCTGGCATGATTAGCTTGTCTTACCAAGGAGTCCTGGGCCTCCTACAACACTGGGTAAATGTAGGCTGAGAAAAAGAGCAGAGATTTAAAAAAAAAACCCAACACAGGCCAAGTCTGTATGCTTTTCTCCATCTGGCAAGCTGGCTCTAGTTTGGCAAAATCTGTTATTTTATGAGGTCTCTTGGTCCTTCTGTGGCATTAATGCAAATGAGAGAAAAGGTGGGCCCATCTAAGAGGATGCTGTCTCAGGTAGAGATTTTGCATAATAAAAGTCTGCATCCCCTAGGCCTTGTGCTTCTCCTCACGTTATTTTCCTGATCCACTTGAAAATGACCTGCTCCTTGCTCTGGAAAGATGATTTACCTCTGGATTTTGGTCTAGCCTTGTGGATCTTGGTCTTTGGTGAGTTCCTTTTACTTGATTCTGGTGCTGCACTGCTTACCCTTTTGGATTTCACCATTGCCCACCCAGGCAGGGTATCTCCCTCCAGGCTTTTTGACTGCTCTCAATCACAAGTTGGTCCTATTCCTGGGGCTGGGGAGCTACCAAGATCTTCCAGGTTATAGCATCTCCCTACTTTTCCAGGCTTATATCATACTCTTTCCTTCCACATGCTGTACACTCCAAATGATTTAGAATATTTTCCATTTCCTTCACATGCCGCATAAATCTACTTTGCTTCAGTGCATTTGCTCACACTGTTTCACATGCCACACTTTCTTCCATACCCTTTAAAGTTCAGCTCAAATTCTGTCTCCTCCAGGAAGGCTTCCCTGATATCCCTAACAGCAATGACCTTTCCCCCATTATCTAATACACAGTACCCTGTTTGTACCTTTTTCATGTATTTATTGTGTATTATAGTTATTGATATATGTGTCATATTTCCTGAAAGATTTGAACTTCCATGATTATCTTTTCTAACTTTGTATTTTCCTAATGTGGGGTGTATGGGATGTTCAGGGAGGACTAGCACTGTGGTATGTGGGCTTGCTGAGCCCTTTTCAGGGCTGCTCATCTACCTTTGGTGTCCACCTGTCACCCAACTCTCACCTGTGGCTCCAGGAAGCATGCATGGTGGCCACACCCCAAAAATCTTCTTAGCAGATGGGCTAAGGGTAACCTATGGCCCTTAGACCCATTGGTGAGTTAGGGGGATATATACCCCAAGCATGTGAAGACTTCCCCATGTGGAATGGGTAGGTGACTATTTGTTCCAATGGCCACGAAGGTGGCTGAAGTAGGCACTGTAGTGTGCTTAGGCAGGGGTAGGGAACCTATGGTCTCCAGGCCACATGTGGCCTTTTAGGTCCTTGGGTGAGGCCTTTAGACTGAGTCCAAGTTTTACAGAACAAATCTTTTTATTAAGGGGATTTGTTCTTTGAAGTTTGAATTCAGTCAAAGGGCCTCACTTGAAGACCTAGAGAACCACTTATGCCCTCAGGGTCACAGGCTCCCCAGCCCTGGCTTAAAGCTTGGTCAGACATGGAAGCCACTAAGGTTACCAACTGCATCCCAGCCTATTGCCAGTCACCTTGACTTTTGTCTTGCCACTGGACTTCAATGACTCTGGAAGGTTGAGGCTGATGACTGTGCAACTCTGCCTCACTTAAACCCAATTCATGAGCAAATTAAGACATCACCCTATGATGTCATTGGTCCTCTTCAAAAATGAAAGATCAGCATTTTCCTAATGTAATATTCTGCATATGGTAGGTGCCTTGAAAAAAATGCTTATTGAATTGAATTGAATCTCTGTTGTTAAACCCTAAAGATGCCTAATAAGAGATATTCTTGCCGCTAGTTTGGCCATAGACAATACATTTTCAAATTCATCTGATCAAGAATTTCTTTTGTGATAGGAGGAAGTATGTCCTTCCCTCCCCCTTTGCAGAGCTGGGAGGCTATGAGTATGGAACATTGCATATAATACCAAACTTTTTCAATCTATTGGTTACTTTTGTTGAACAGACTTTTTCCCCCCTTTTTGTTGTAAGGAAGGTTTGTGGGAGGAGGTAAGGAAGAGTAGAGAGACCCACATTGAGAAATGTAGGCAATGTTGAGGCAGTTAGGTGGTGCAGTGAATAGAGCACTGGCCCTGAAGTCAGGAGGACCTGAGTTCAAACGCAGCCTTAGACCAAACACTTGGCACTTGTTAGCTGTGTGACCCTGGGCAAGTCGCTTAACCCCAATTGCCAAAAAAGAAATGTAGGCAATGTTAAAAACAAAAGATATCAATAAAATATGATTTAAGGAAGAATTGACTTTTCAGTTGTTGAGGAGAGGGCAAATAAAGAAAGGAAGGGGCAATACTTATGATGAAGCTGCATCAGGGCTCAATGGGAGTACAAGATGTTTTTAGTGAATTGGAATTTATTTGGTCACTTAATTATATACTGTTTCTTGCCTAAGGCACTAGGAGCAGAGCTGGATGTTGGAGTCTTTGCTCCAGATAGGTGAGGTAATACTCTGCAGTAGTTCCTTCACTTAACATTCCTAAGGAATCTTAGAGACTATCCAACTCCCTCATTTTACGGAAGTGGAAAGTAGGAGTCCAAAAGGTTGTCTGAGGTCACATAAATGTGAGTGGCATAATTCAAATTTGAACCCAGGACCTTTTTGCCAAAGTTTGGGAGGCTTGTGATCTGTGGCAGTGGAAGGAATACCTGCAGGGGTGAAATCACATGTCTTTTGAAATACTGAAGTAACCTACCAAAGAACAATACTCACGAGAGTTTAAAAAACATTTTGAACATTTTTAGAGCACTTTACATGTGATTTCAGTTGACTTTCACAACAACCTAGGAGATAGGTGATGTTATGATCCTCATTTTGTTTAAGAGCCAAAGGAGTGATATAGACTGTAGCTTCTTGGATCCCAGAAGAACAAAGTGTTAACAGTCCCCCACTCAAAGTCTCTCGACCTTCAGCCAGGAATACATTTATACCACTGAAGGAATATGAGAAAACTGAGGCAGAGAGAGGTTAAATTACTTTCACATTGTAAGTGTCTGAGGCAGGATTTGAACTCAGGTCTTCCTGCCTAAATTCATGACAGTATCTACTATGCCATTTAACTGCATGTAAAATATTTCTAGTATCTACTAGAGATATGGCACTGTGCTAAACACTGAGGAGAATATAAAACGGTATCAGTTCATGTTCCTAGCTTTGGGGACACAGCCTGGTTGGGAAGATAACACATAGATTTGTACATGAATAACTATTGTAACATTATGAAGCTGTATACACTATGTGGGTTTAATGAAGGATACATTTTTTTTTTTTTTGCTGGAGAAATTCAGAGCCTGGAAAGAGCACCTCGGGCTAGGGTGGTCTAGGAAGGTTTCTTGGAAAGAAGCTGTAGGTGGACAAAGCTTGGCTCAGCAAAAACAACCTTAAAATAGTGTTTCTTTGACTTCCACTACAGTAGATGGAGCTAGGGGAAACGGGGGAGAGGCAAGGTTGGCTACTTAGTCCTTGCCAGTTTTTCAGACTGAGGTTTGTACCGAAAGAAAAAGTGACTGGTGGATTTTGCCTAGAAGGGTTATTAGATTAATGCCAGCAGTAGCACTGAGCACAAGCTTATTTAGAGACACGGCTTGGTGGGTGTCTCCAGCCCCCTCACATCCAATACACTCTATCTGAAAGTCAGGACTAGATGGTTGGCAATGCTTTTCTTTTGGAAGGAGAAAAAGACAGATTGGGAGTATAGTAGGAAACATATCCTTTCTTGGATATCATAATCCTTTCTTGGTCCTAAGAATTAAAACTCAGGAGAATGTAAGCCCCTTGAGGGCAAAAACTAATTTTTTTTTTTGGCTTTATTTAGGCAAGTCAGCCACTGCCTTCTACAAGAAACCTTTTCTGATTCTCCTGAGTGTCATCCCTTCTCTGTAATTATTCTGTATTTATTTTGTATTCTATGCATATATAGGGTGTCCCAAAAGTCCTAGTGCAGTTTCAATATCCTCAAAACTGCCCTAAGATGACAGCATTGAGATATAAAAGCTTAAAATTGCACTAAGACTTTTGGAACACCCTGTATAGGCACATAAGTGCATACACATACATGGAGAGAAACAATGGTTTAGTAGCTAGAGCTGGCCTTGAAACCAGGAAGCTGTGGGTATTTAAGCCCTGCCTGTGACACATACTGTCTAGGTGACCCTGGGCAAGTCACTGCAACTTTCAGTATTCTAGGCAACTCTCTAGGAGTAGAGTTTGCAGAGAAGGTGCAGACCTGCATTAGTAGAACCTGAAAATCATAGGACTGGTCTTTATCCCTATGACTTATATAAATATATGTTGTCTGCTTAATAGAATACAAACGTGGCACAGTGGATAGAGCACTGGCCCTGAAGTCTTGGAGGACCTGAATTCAAATGTGGCCTCAGACATTTACTAGCTGTGTGACCCTGGGTAAATCACTTAACCCAGATTGGTTTCCTCCAAAAATAAACTTCCTTAGAGAAGGGACTGTTTCATTCTTTATGATCTGCATTTCCAGTGCCTGGCACATAGTAGGGGTCTAATTAATATTCATTGAATAGAATTGAATTGATTGCTTCCGTTGTGTGTAGCCCTGTATTAGGTGCTAGGGGGCAGGGGGATTGTGAGGAGGGGAGAGGAGACACTGGGAAATTTATGCTATACTCCTTATCTATGCTCTGTGAGTTTGCAATCTCACTGGGAAAACAATACACACACTTGAAAAGTTACATAACAATACCAGGCAGCGTTTGTTTAAGAGCCAAAGGAGTGATGTAGACTGTAGCTTCTTGGATCCCTGAAGAACAAAGTGTTACAGTCCCCCACTCAAAGTCTCTCGACCTTCAGCCAGGAATACATTTATACCACTGAAGGAAGAAGACATGAGAATCCAGACTGTTTTCAAGTCTTTCAGAAATGGAGATTCTATAATCTGTTTTGACAGATTTATCCCCATGATTTACAATCCATGTTTAAAAGTTATTCTTCATTTGCTATTGTTATTGATTTAGTTGTTTTAGTCATGTCCGACAATTTGTGACCCCTTTTGAGATTTTCTTGGCAAAGATACTAGAGTAGTTTGCCATTTCCTTCTCCAGCTCATTTTTCTAGATGAGGAAACAGAGGCTAACAGGGTGAAGTGACCTGCCCAGGGTCACACAGTTTAGTCAGTGTCTGAGGCCAGATTTGAACCCAGGTCTTCTGGATTCTGGGCTTTATCTACTGCGACACTGGCTGCCTGTAGTCAGGAGCACATGGAATCAAATCCCCCTTCAAACACTAACTGTGGGATGCTGGGAAAGTGACTTAACCTCTGCAGGCTTTAGTGTCCTTACTTCCGTATGCCAGGACGCCTTCATCCTTCTCCTTCTCCCAATGACATCAATGACCCTGGCCTCCTGGCTGTTCCACAAACAAGGCACTGTCTCTCTGCTCTGGGTATTTTTTCTGCCTGTGCCTCCCCCCTCAAGTGTTCTCCTTCCTCATCTCTGCCTTCCCTGGCTTCCCTGGCTTCCTCTATTTCCCAACCACTTCAGATAGGTTTTCCTAACCTCTCTTAACTCTCAAGCCCTCCTTCTCTTAATTGTTTCCTATTAATCCTGGGGGCAGCTAGGTGGCGTAGTGGATAGAGTTTGGAGTCAGGAAGACCTGAGTTCAAATCCAGCCTTAGATACTTACTGGCTGAGTGAGTCACTTAACCCTGTTAGCCTCGGTTTCCGAATCTGTAAAATGAGCTGGAGAAGGAAATGGCAAATCACTCCTGTATCTTTACCAAGAAAACCCCAAAAGGGGTCACAAAGAGTCAGACAGGACTGAAATGACAAAGTAACAACAAAAATTTATCTTGTATACAGCTTGTCTGTATGTGTTTGTTTGTTTGTTGTCTCCATTAGATGAGCTCTTTGATGGCAGGGACTGTTTTTTGCCTATTTTTGTACCCCAGTGCTTATGCCTGGCACATAGTAGGTGCTTAATAAATGCTTATTGCCTGACTGACTCTATCCCTAGATCCCTGGGATTTTATGGATGAGCTTTCAAAGCTTCAATTTGCCAGTCATCCTTCTTTCAGGTGTCCCCCATTAGAATGTAAGCTTCTTAATTCCCCCCTTCCTTCCAGAAAGGGAGAAGTTTCCAAAAAAAAATGAGAAATTTTAAAAAATAAGGTAAGCTTCTTGAGGGCAAGGACTGTCTTGCTTGCTTTTACTTTTATCCTCAGTGCTTAGAACAGGCACATAGTAAACACTTAATAAATGCTATTTCTCTCTAAAAAGCAGAGACATCACCTTGCCAACAAAGGTCTGTATAGTCAAAGCCGTGGTATTTTCAGAAGCAATGTATGTCTGTGAGAGTTGGACTATAAGGAAACTGAATGCTAAAGAACTGATGCTTTCAAATTGTGGTGCTGGAGAAGACTTTTGAGAGTCTCTTGGAGAGCAAGGAGATCAAATCAGTCAGTACTTACAGACTTTTGAGAGTCTCTTGGAGAGCAAGGAGATCAAATCAGT
>NW_020949351.1:27864925-27875172 GCF_900497805.2 Vombatus ursinus | reverse complement strand
TTACAGACTTTTGAGAGTCTCTTGGAGAGCAAGGAGATCAAATCAGTTAGTACTTACAGAAATTAATTCAGGTTATTCACTGGAAGGTCAAATACTAAAGCTGAAGCTTAAATTCTTTGGCCATATAATGAGATAATACTCATTGGAAAAGACCCTGATGTTGAGAAAGATTGAAGGCAAAAGGAAAAGAGGACAGCAGAGGATGAGATGGCTTGATAGTGTCATGGAAACAATGAACAAGAACTTGGATAGACTTCAAGAGATAGTGTAGGAGAGAAGGGCCTGGTGCACTATAGTCCATGGGAAGATCCGACTTGAGTTGGATACGACTGAACAAGAACATCTCAATCTGTCTCTATCTCTCTGTCTCTGCCTGTCCATCACTTTCTGTCTCTGTCAAATAAGGGGGTTGGACTTAATCTCTAAAGCACCTGCTAGCTCTAAATCTATGATCCTACGACAATAATACATGCACTTCTTACTTTATAAAGTTATTTTGAGGAAAGCATTTTGTAATTAGGGAGTTAGTGCTAGGCACAGTGCTAATAGTTGAAATAGCTGAATGAGCTGAAAGAAAGACAAGTCCTTTCCCTTAGAGTTTATACTTTAATGCAACAACACAACATTTTGAGGAAACTGGAAAGCAGGATTTCTAGGTATAATAGAAAAAGTCCATAATAAAGCCTAGAGAGTAATGGCCATGTCTTTTGTCTAAGGACTAGCCTTGATAAATTCCAGGATGGCCATCATGAAGGTTATGGACAGCATTGTAATCTTCATCAGTGGAAGGTAGGCCTTCTCTGGAAAAGAAAAATAGATGTTTAAAGTACTGAAGAAATTATTAGTGTATTTTCCCTTGTTTAAAAAGCAAATACTAGGGGCAGCTAGGTGGTGCAGTGGATAGAGCTCTGACCTTGGAGTCAGGAGGACGTGAGTTCAAATCCAGTCTCAGACATATGACACTTATTAGCTTTGAGACCCTGGGCAAGTCACTTAACCCCAATTGCCTCACCAAAAAAGCAAAATTTTATCATTAACATTTATCTTCAGAGCTGTCTTTCCAGTATGGCCCCAGGCCCTCAGCTTTCTTGGGGGTGGAGATTTCAGAGAAGGCTCTAAGTCTTCCTTCTCCCAAATCCTAAACTCCTGGAAAAAAAAAAAAGACAAAACAAAACAAACTCACCTTTCTTTGTGTGTACTGTGCTTAGCACTGTGCCTGGTATATAACAGGCACTTAATAAATACTTATTGACTGACTGACTGGACCTACAAGTTTGAAGTTCCCCTACATGGCCTTCATTTCTTTAGCTTTATGTAGTGATATAGTGGAAAGAGGCCTAAACTTGGAATTAGAATTCTTGAGTCCGAGCCTCAGCTACTTACTAGCTGTGTATCCTTGGCCACATCAATACACTTCTTGGAGGCTTCATTTCTCCTCGTCTTTAAACAAAGGGGTTTGACTAGATTTCTTCAGTTGCCTTCCAGGTCAACGTCACCTGGAGGCCAGTTCAGTTGAATTCTGGGCTTAATTGTTCATCCTTTGTTTCAAAGAAGACTAATGACATCATGGGGTGATGTCTTGACTTGCACCAGAACTGGATTTAAGTGAGGCAGAGTTGCCCAAAGTCATCTGCCTCACTCTCTCTTCCAGACTCATCAAAGTCCAGTGGTAAGAAAAGTCAAGACAATTGGCAATGGCCCAAGATGCAGCTGGTACCTAGACAGACAAAAAATGAAACCAAGGAAAAGTAAAGGCTGGAAATATAGGGCTCCATTTGTTTGCCCAAGCTCCCTTTGCCTTGATTAGCCCACAAAATGGAGGGGGGAGGGGGCAGTGTAGGATGGATATAGATGGTAGGGCACTGGGTTGTGGGAGGTCTCCCTTCTCCCCTATCTAACTCTTCTTGGATGGCCAGGTATACAGTGGATGACCTTGGTATTTTCAATGTCTGACCAAGCTCTAAGCACTCCACAGTGCCTGCTTCTGTCACCTTCATGGACTTTAGAACAAATTGTTCTCATTTGTCCATTCCAACGGGGAAGTCTTCATGTGCTTTGTGAAGCCCACCCATCTCCACCCCTACCTCCTGTCCCCAACTCACCAACAAGTTTGAGGCCTGTTGGTTACCCTCAAGCCAGTCTAGTCTGCTGTGGTGTGGCCACTGTACATGCTACAACTTCTTGGAGCCACAGGTGAGAGTTGGGTGACAGGTGGACACCATGATGGATGAGTAGCCCTGAAAATGGCTTGGCAAACCCTCACACCAGAGGTGCTAGTCCTCTCTGAACACCCCATACATCTTTGAGAATACAAAGAGGAAGAAGGAAATAATCCTTGTACTCAAGGAACTTGCAAGTTACTGGGGGTGACAAGTATAGGAATAAATCAATATGTAGTAACTAAAGGAGGGGGAGGATCCAGAGGTATGCTGGAGCCAGTTCTAACCCACTGAGGAAAGCATCTTGGAAATCTGCAAATGCTACAAATCAGGGCTTAATTTATTTTTTTTCTTAGTTGTCCAGACTTAAAGTGACGAAGAAAATGTTAATAAGGCAGATTAAATATAAAAGTATATTATGAGTACATTTCTTTTAGAAAGCCAGTTGTTAAATATTTACCAGCACACTCCTGGCTAACAACTGGGTCGGTGGAAAGATTTCATGGAAGAAGTGACCCCTGAGCTCAGCTGGGTAGGCAGGTAGGTGGGTAGCATAGAGGACAGAGTGCCAGACTTGGAGCCAGGAAGATCTGGGTTCAATTTCCGCCTTAGATCCTTACTTGCTGTGTGACCCCAAGCAAGTCATTTAATGTCTCTCACTTTAGTTTCCTCATCTCTAAAATGGGATTAGTTGTGAAGATTAAATATCTGTAAAGCATTTTTTACAAACTTTAAATCGCTATGTAAATGTTAGTTATTATTGTTGGAAGATTCTGGAATGATTTGCTATTTCCTTCTCCAGCTCATTTTAAGATGAGGAAACCGAGGCAAACAGGGTTAACTGACTTGCCCCTTGTCACACAACTAGAATCTTGAGGCAGAATTTTAACTCAGGTCATCTTGATTCCAGGCCCAGACCTCTATCCACTGCACCCTTAGCTGCTCCTAGGCTCGTCTACCTAGGCATATATAAACTAGATTCCCCACACCCCACTCCACCTCCTTCAAGCAGATAGGGGTTGGGAGCTCGGCAGAGGTAAAATCTCATTGTAATCCACTCTCGGGGAGGTTTTGAAACACCAAAAACTTCGTGAATGGAATTTGTTTAGTATTCAGGGCCTGAGCCAGAAAGGAACAATGACATTTCTGTAAATCATCCAAAAGATATTTCACTCCCCCTCCCATCCTGCCCCCGTTCCCCGCGATTTTATCTATTCTTGACTTTACAAGTTTAAGAAATTCTTAAATAGGGAATGCATTTTTCTCTTTTGCTTTTTTCCCCTTGTGGTTTTCATTGCTATGCTTCGCTCAAATAATCACCCAAGGGAGCAGCAAAAAAACAAAAAAACAAACCCAAACCCCCCCCAAAAAAACCCACCCCAACACCAACAACCAAAAAACAAAACAAAACAAAAACAATAATAACTCTTTAGAAGGGATGGTTGACGAAAGGAAACAAAAGCCGAGGAGACACTAGGATCTCGCGGGGTCGCTAAAGCCAGGAAGCTTGGCCACGATAGGTGTTGCATGGTGCGGTGCAAATTTCACTGGCTAGAAACCCGGGTTTGCAATTTCCAGAGCTTTGTGTGGCTTTGCCTCGGGTTCAGGAATTTCGCCACTGAATTGCTGACAACAGAGCGCGTCCTCTGCCGGTGAGGAGCCTGCTAAGGCAGCAGCATCAGCAGCAGCCCCAGCAGCAAGCTTCCAGACTCCAGGGAAATGAAATGATGAAGGGGAGGAGAGAAAGGGGGGCGGGTTCTCCAGTGAGGCGGAGCAATACGTGCAGGCGTCTTCCCTCCTAGCTTCTCTTCCCATTGAGTCACGGCGCGCTGTGAGCCCTGTTCGGGCGATTTTTACCTACTGAAGCCTGGGGAGAGCCGAGAGACTGAGGCGGGCGTTCCAATTAGAACGCTGGGGCAAAGAAGAGACTTCTCTTGGGGCTGCAGCGTTCCAAAGAAAGATAAAATTCCCTGTAGTCGGGGGACCAGCCACAGGCAGGGGGAGGGGGACGCTTTCCCACAGAAGGATCAGCTTTTTGCAGCCCTTGTTGAACAAGGGCGAAGAATAGAGATAACTGGGACCGAAAAAATGAATCGGAGTTTTAATAAATCTCAGAGTCTGCGGTTTTTCGATTGCAACGCAGTGGAAGTCAAGAGTAAGGTAAGCAAGGCTGAATGCCAGCCCCCAGTCCTGATCCAGCCTTCTCTCCCCCTTTCTTGCAAAATGAATGGAGATTCTTTGGCGTTTTGTAACTTTAGGAAAGTGAGAGGCGAGAGAATTATTAGTGACAACTTTTTTTGCGCTCTTTTGATGTTTCTGAGATCAAGTAACAGGTCCACCTTTCTCCTCCTGGGTTGTGCTGGGGAATCCGAGGAATGTGCGACTTCTGCAACCGCGATGGGGACTGAGGGACCCCCCTCTGCAACCCAGACAGCGAGGGAGAAGTTTTGTTGCAGTATAATCCTGTGTTTGGGGTTCGCTGTTCTCAGATTCCAGCAGTCACGGTGTAATCAGCCAGAGTAGTAGATTCCCTCTCTATCCCTCTGTCTTCCTTCTTCAGTTAAAAGCTTGGATTTCCAACTGGGGGGAGATTACCGTTAGATCTAAGCACGTCCGTAGTGCAGGGAAACTATGGAAAAAATGTTACTGCTGCCGACCCACTCAATTTAAATTTGCTCTTTTGTTTAGTCGGACTGAGAAGCAACCCGAGACGCTAAGGAGGCTAGAGAGGAGGGCGGCATTTCTTGGGCTAAGCATCGTTTTGGGGGTTGGGCTGACAGTCTTAGAGCTTATTGGGGATTAGGATCAATGGAATGAAAGATTTGGGGGTCGGGGACAGGAAGGACCCCCTCCTACAGGCGTCGGGGGGGGGATGTTTCCAAATAGAAGAAATCCAGACACTTTTTCCTTCTCCCTCTCCATCTCCAGCTCCCCTCCCAAGTCTGCCCTCCTGGCTCTCTGCTTTCCTCTCTACCCCCCACCCCTCGCTAGCTGTTTTGCGCCCCTGGCTGGGGCAGTTTACTGAACGCTTCTGGCGGATCCTAACTAGTGAGTCAGTCTCGCCTGCCTGCCTGCACTGAGCCCAGCTCGTTTGCTTCTGAGTGCTTGTTTAAACTTGTTTGTTTTGTGTGTGTGTGCGTGCGTGCGTGTGTGTGTGTGTGTATGTATGTGTGTGTGTGTGTGTGTAATCGTCTGATGTGATCTGCCGAATTTTCTCTCTTGTGGGGGAAGGTTTTCTTCCCTTCCTTGCTTTCATCTGCAGACACGCTTGTCTGTGTCGGGTCATTATCTCCTAGAGACTCTGTGCGGACTCCTCTGGACCCGGAGGCTCTTTGGGGCTGGGGATAGGGGAAGGCGGCGGGGAACATTGAAAGTTTGCTTCTCTGCGTCTTTGGAGAATATTGCACTCGGATGGTCCTCGACTTCTCTGTTGTTCCTGGAAACCAGCCGAAGCTGTTGAAGCTTCCTCACGTAGTGGGGAGACCGCGGGATTGTAAACCCGTCAGGTCACTACAGCTTGGGCTGACCGGGGTTCGCAAAGCTCAGCTAGCAGAAGGTGCTGCAGGGGCCCCAGGGGCGAGGAGTGGAGAACCCTTGGCTAGGATGCCGAAGGCCAGCCCTTTAGGTGTTGGTAGAGTTAGAGCCCGATCTAGATTCGTGAGAGTCTTGAACCCACCCCACCCCACCCCCACGATTCACATCTTCAGAGGGCGAAATTGTTGCTGAAGAGCCTGGGCCCCTGCTCCCGAATTCTGGAACGGCAGGAGGTAGACAAACGTTCGACATTCAGCAACAGGCACTACACTCTTATTCCCTTTCATTCTGCTATAGAAGCAAGATTGTCAGGAGGAAGCTGGATGCAATCTTCTCCAACCCTCCTTTAAAGTAAACTGTGCTTTCTTCGGTTGCAAATTCTGTCATTTCCCCTCTTCCACCTCTTTTGGAACTATCCACATAAAATCTACCAAACCTTTTTCTGAGTTAAGTGGAGGCACCTAACAATACGGTTTAAAATCGTTTACTTTCTTGAAGGCAGGTGAGTGGGTGCTGACTTCTCCAGAGAGACAAGGAATCTGAGCAAGAGCCGCATCGAACCAATCAGAAGTAAATGAAAGGCCCAAAACAAGTAATCTGCAGGATTCCCTGGAAGCTAACGCTTTATTACTAAGCAGAGCAGGGTTTGACTCTAAGCCTTTAAATTAAGGGGATTTGTTCTGTGAAGTTTGGATTCAATCAAAGGGCCAAACTTGAGAACCTAGAGGGCCACATGTGGCCTGGAGGCCCCAAGTTTCCCACCCCTGGGTTAGAGTGATTTACCCCATTCCTTGAAGAGTAGCTTCAACTCAACTATCACCTCTATACAGATGACAGAACTCTATGATCAGCTCTCACTTCTCTATCACGCTGTAGAAAGACATCTACACTGCCTACAAGACGTCTCTGCCAGGTTTTCTTGCCAGCACCTGGAACTCAATGGGTCTAAAACTGAGCTATTTATCTTTCCCCTAAACTTTCTGATGTCACTATTTTTGTCACCGATACCACTGTTCACCTAGACTCCCATCTTGGAAATCCTGCTGTTATCATCTACTCCTTCCTCTCCTTGGCCTCTCAGTTACCAGTTCTTATCGACAGTGCCTCAGCAGTATCTCTTCCATCTGACTCCTCTTCTCTGTTCCTGATGCCACTACCATGATACAGGTCTTCATTATCACCAGCCTGAACTGTTGCAGTAGCTTAACAAGTATTCCTTACCTTCCATCCTTTTTCAGTCCATCCTTCCTAACACGTAAAGCTGTTCATGTCACTCCTCTGGCCAAAAGCCTATAGTGTCCTATTGGTTACTGAGTAGTTTACATGCTGAAACTTGTAAGCCTGGCATTTGACGTCTTCTACAACTTGGCACCATACTATCTTTCCAGCCTTATTTCATACGGCTCCTTTTTGTTTCCTCTATAAGCCACCCAAACTGAACTCCTTGTTCATATACAAGTTCTGTGCTTTCCTATATCTGTAATGCCCTCCACCCTTCCAATTCCCTGTCTTCTCTCCATCCTTCCAAGCCCAGTTCAAATATCACCTCTTCTAGGGAACGTTCCCTAATCTCTCACTACCTTCTCTTCCATGAGCACTTTGCAAGTCTCTTAACTTGTTGTTATTATTGTTCATTTGTTTCAGTCATGCCTGACTCTTTGTAACCCCATTTAGGGTTTCCTTGGCAAAGATACTGAAGCAGTTTGCTATTTCTTTCACCAGCTAATTTTTCAGATGAAAAAACTGGGGCAAACCAGATTAGGCGACTTGCTCAGAGTCACACAGTCTTTCTGACTCCAGGCCCTGCACTCTATCCACCATGCCACTTAGCTGCTCAACTCTTAAGTATTATTTGCACTATAGTTACTCGTATGTGTGTCACTTGTTCTCTTTGAACATAGTAGTTGGCTAATAAATGTTTAGATTTAGAATCAGAGATAGGATCAGAGATTTAGAACTGGAAGGGACCTCAAAGGCCATCTAGTCCAACTCCATTATTTTATAGGTGAGAAAGTTAAAGCCGAAGGAGGTTAATTGATTTACCCAAAGTCCCACAGATAGTAAGCATCAGATGCAGAATTTGAATCCAGGTGCTTTGAATCCAAAGTCAGTGCTTTTTCACCTGTCTGCACTATTTCTCCAGAGCAGCTAGGTGGCACAGTGGATAGAGTGTTGGGCCTGAACTCAGGAAGACTCATCTTCCAGAGTTCAAATATGACCTTAGACACTTCCTAGCTGGGTGACCCTGGGCAAATCACTTTAACCCTGTTTGTCTCAGTTTCCTCATCTATTAAAATGAGCCATAGAAGGAAATGGCAAACCACTCCAGACTTTGCCAAGAAAACCCCAGACAGGGTCACAAAGAGTGGAACATGACTGAAATGATTGAACAACAAACACTATTTCTCACATAGGTGATCTCTAGAACCTGGGTGTAAGTAGGCAGTGTGGTGTAATTGGATTTGGAATCAGAGAACCTGGATTTAGATCACAACTGTGCTGCTTACTACCAGAGCATTTTCCTCATCTATGAGGGGGTGGGACTAGATGATCTCTAAGATTCCTTCTATCTCTGGAACCCAAGATCCCAAGTGGGAATGCAGTACTCATCTCTGTACCTTGAAGCATGAACCACAAGGCACCCAGGGGAAGGAGCAGGGAAAGAGGCAGGTAAAAGATAGTTGGTAAATATTCATTGGCTATTCATAGAACACATATCTTCATCTTCTTGTGAACTTGTTTCCCAGGGCTTTTTAAAGTTGGCTTTACTTGGGGACTTCTGAAGGAGGGGGGAGCTTAAGGCAGAGATTTCTCACTAATATATGTATGTATGTATATACAATCACATGATATGTATATATAGATGTGAGAAGTGACTAAATATTCCAGTGGATGGTCTTAGTGCTGAGGCCAAAGAATCACAACACTCTGAATAGAATAAAAAAAGTGGAGAAGTATAATTTTACTCTTTATATTCTCTCTGCCTTTTAATCTTTATTAGTTCTTATTAGTAATTATTAATTATTGTGTGCCAGAGCCTGTGCTAGGTGCTAGATATATAAATACAATGAATGAAACAATTGCTGCTCACAAATAGTTTGCATTCTCATGGAGGAAGAACATGTACATGTATGAGTGTAATCATTGAAAAAACTTATTTTAACTCTGATTTTTCTATACTTGTACTTGCTTGTTTATGGCATTTCACAGTCCCTTGCACATAGTAGACTCCTAATGCCTGTTAGTTGATTTTAATTCTGTGTTCTTCAAAATTAAAAATATACACATATATGAAAAGAGTTTGTAAAGAATGTTTTCTGAAAACCCAAATACAGTCATGATAATAATAATAATGATAATAATACACATTTATGCAATACTTTACAGTATATAAAGCTTGTCTCTGTGAAATAGGTTGTTCAAGTATTTTTTCCATTTTAAATGGATCTCCCCACCCCCACCCCCACCTCCCAGGTGGTTAACTGATTTGCCTATCTTTACACAGCAATAAGTGTCATAACCAGAATTTGAACCCAGGTCCTTTTGGATGCTGTTGCCTTTGGTGTCCTGTCTAGAGTTGCATTTAAGGAGTTCATGGCATTTTTGGGGATTTCTTCTTCTTTTGTTCCTTTAAACAGTGAGCTGGGGAGTATGTTATCGGCCCTGCATCATTCCAGAATGCCCACCACTGACTGTTCACTAACAGTGGATATTACTTCTAGTACCAGATGTTAAAGTAATCAGACCACTCCTGTTGTATGTTACCAGGCTCAAGTATTATCAATTTTGCCCTATCTTGAAAGAAAGAAACAAACCTCTTACATCCCACACTTGGGGACCAATTCTGCTCTTGTCACTTCTTTCCTGACAAATCTACTTATTCGGGGCTCTGCCTGGCTAGATCTGAAGAAAGTCTGCATAAATAGTATCTGAGACCAGATACTTGACACTTACTAACTGTGTGAACCTGGGCAAGTCACTTAAACCCAACTGCCTTGCAAAAAAAAAAAAAAGAAACATAAATAATATCTGATAGTATTTGTGGGTATACATAGATTTTTAAGCTACTCCAGGCAGTGTTGCTGTTCTTATTTCCAAATGTTTTGAATGAACAATGACCTTTTTTTCCCTCTAGGAATATTCATCCTGAACTATTTGGCATGTATTCTCAGAAAATGGGTCAGTGGGTACGCTAGTATATCATGCTTCAGGCCTGGGACTGAGCAGGCTGCTTGGCAGGCTCTAAGGGACAGTAGGATGTTAAGAATTTCATCGAAGTGTTTTATCCTGGCACTGGAGATTTCTTTATCTTTCTGGCTCTGGTTTTTGGCAGCAGCGGTCCCATGTACTCTAGCTCTCCACACAGCTAGTCACATATCCCTTCCACACTGTGTTTCACAGCTTCTCTTGGAATGGTGGTTGAGTAAAACAGCTCTTTTCCATCAGGTAGTGGCTTTCCTTGCATCATCAAGGGCTGGTTCAGAACTGTCCCAACATGGTTAGACTCACCTGCAAGTGTGTGTGTGTGTGTGTGTGTGTGTGTGTGTGTGTGTG
>NW_020949351.1:27819838-27864915 GCF_900497805.2 Vombatus ursinus | reverse complement strand
AGATTTGGGAAGTAACTTCTAGACAAGAATCTTATCAGGTAACTGGTGGGGCCCATAGCTAGGTTGGAAATAATATTCCCTCCCCTATGACTCTCAGAATACTGTGTCTTGTTTGTCTTGCCTTCCTTGGCTTGTAATAGTAATAGCAATACTAGTAATATAATAATAATTATATATATATAATATATAATAGTACTAGTAGTACTAATAGTAGCAGCAGTAGTAGTAGTAGTAATAGTAGTAGTAGTAGTAGTAGTAGTAGTAATGTTTAGTCATTTTCAGTTGTGTCTGGTTCTTTGTGACCTCTTTTGGGGTTTTCTTAGCAAAAATACTGGAGCATCTTGCCATTTGCTTCTCTAGTTCATTTTACAGATGAGGAAACTGAGGCAAACAGGAATAAGTAACTTGCCCAGGATTATACAACTAGTAAGTATATAAGTCCTGATTTGAACTCAGGTCTTTTCTGACTCCAGGCCCTGAACTCTATCCACTGGACCACCTAGTTGTCCAGTAATAACAATAGCTAGCGTTTGTATAGAACTTTATAGTTTGCAATGCACTTTACAAATGTTTTCTCATTTGATCCTCACAATAACCTTGTGAGGTAGGTGCTGTTATTCTAGTTTCACAGCTGGGGAAGTCACAGAGAGGGGAAGTCACAGAGAGTAGTTAAGTGACTTGCCCAAGGTCATAATAGCTAGGAAGTGTCTGTGGCAGGATTTGAACATGCTAAAGTCTAGGGCTCTATCAGTTATGATGTAGACAAATCTACTCATGATGATGACGATGGAGTTTCTTGAGTTTCAAAGAGTGCTGTATTGGGAGTCAGGATAGTGGGCTGTGCACGTTATTTGACTTTGGATTTCAATTTCCTGATCTTATAAAATTAGAGGGTTGGACTAACATGTCTAAATCCCCTTCTGGCTCTAAATCTATGTGAAGAATCTAAAGTCTGATGAGCTTACTAGAGCCAGGGAGAAGGATTTCATTTCTATGAATTTTTATTGTTTCTTTTTTTTGAAAGAATAATTTTATTTTTTCTCAATTATATGTAAAAACAGTTTTTTAATTAATTAATTTCTTTTTAGTTTTCACCATTCACTTCTATAAGCTTTTGAGTTTTAAATTCTCTCCCCCTCCCTCTCTTCCCCCTCCCCAAGATGGTGTGCAATCTCTGATATAGGCTCTACTTATACATTCATATTAAGCATATTTTTCACATTAGTCATGATGTAAAAAAGATAAAAACAGTTTTAAACATTCATTTTTTCTAATTTTTGAGCTCCAAATTCCTTCCCTCTCTTCCCTTTCCCCTCCTCGAGAAGGCAAGCACTTTGGGATAAATTATACATATGCAGTCATGCAAAACATTTCCATGTTAGCCATGTTGAAAAAGAGAACACAAACCAAAGAAAAGGAAAAAAAAAAAAAACAAGAAAAATAAAGGAAGTAAAAAAAGTATGCTTCAATTTCTCTGAAGGTGAGGTAGCATTTTTCATCACAAATCCTTTGGAATTGTTTTGGATTATTTTATTCCTGAGAATATAAGTCATTCACAGTTGATCATTGTACAATATTGCTCTTAATGTGTACAATGATCTCCTGACTGCTCACTTCACTTTTTAATCAGTTCTTACAAGCCTTCCCAGGTTTTTCTGAAATCATCCTGCCTGTCATTTCTTATATAGCACAATAGTATTCCATCACAATTACATAATTGTTCAGTCATTCCCCAGTTGATAGGCATCCCTTCAATTTCCAATTCTTTGCCACCACAATAAAGTGCTATAAATATTTTTCTGTATACAGGTCCTTTCCATTTTTTTTTTTTTTTGGTCTCTTTAGAATAAGGTGCTAGTAGTGGTATTGATGGGTCAGAGTATGCAGTTTTATAGCCCTTAGGACATAGTTCCAAATGGCTCCCCAGAATGGTTGGATAAGTTCACAACTCCACTAACAGTGCATTATTGTCCCAATTTTCCCACATCCTCTCCAACATTTTTCTTTTCTGTTGTTTTAATTTGTATTTCTTTTATCAAAAATGATTTAGAGCATTTTTTCACATGACTAGATAGCTTTGATTTCTTCTTCTGAACCACTTCTAGATTTTAGCAGAGGCACTTGAGAAGTGGGGCAGCTCCCTCTTGCTAAGCTTGTTTAGTTGTCTTGTCTTTTACCTCTTAGACCTATCCCATTACACACCTCCCCGCCCACCCCTAGCCCATGCTTATATGTAATATTCCACATCTTAGTGTTACATTTCTCCACTGAGAAGATTGTGTTTCTTCATCTCTCTCCTGGAAATTGTGTTGGTTGCTGCCTTTTAATCTGACTTCAGTCTTTTGGTGTTTTAATTTACATTATCATAGTGATGGTGAACCGTGTACTCCCAATTTTGCTTTTCTTGATCCATATCAATACATACAAGTTTGCTTTTGGTTGAGGAACTGTCTGGAAAAGTGCTTTATTATCATAGTACATTACATGCATTTAAGCTGTTGCTAGGATCATCATCATATCAATAACTGTTAACATCCGACCCAGGCTAGTGGAGTGAGTTGTTGGTTGCACTCCTAAAAATATTAACACCAATCTCTCTATGCTGCATTTTCCTCTTTTGTTAAATGGAGGTGGTAGACTAGATGCCTGATGCCTTTCAGCTGGAATGCTGTGATCCTACAACCATGAACTTGACAATTTAAGAAGATTTGAGATACAGAGCCAGGATTTCCTGCCTGGCATGAGAGCAAGCTCTGTCTGTCTGTCTGTCTGGACCTTGGGTCCCTTGAGAGACTCCAGAAGATGGGTTATATTAAGGTTACCTAGTCATTGAGAATGACTGGTTCAGTCTTTGGAGGCAGAAAATGAGTGTTTTTTGCACCAACTGGTTAAGAGTTTGCTTTCCTTTGGACCCTGCTAGAGGGGATTCTTGCTGGACAGCATAGAAAGAGAGGCTGAATATACTGTAGCTATTCTCCAAACTCCAGTCCTTCCCCTTAGTTTTAGCTCCTTGTCTGCATTCTAAAGGCCTCCGTGCCAAAGAGAACTTGAAGGATAGTTTGAATGGTTAGTTACTTTTTAGCTAAAGGAACAAGTCAAAACCAACAAAAAGTGAGAAGCCTGCCCATAGACAGTTAGTCTTACTTCCATTTTCACAGAAATGGACATGTTGAAAGTCACAACTGGAAGTTTTCTTCATCTGTAAAATGAGTAGGTTGAACTAGATCTTTTCTAAGGGGCCTCCAGTTCTAAATCCAATGTTTCAAAAGGATTTGATTTCTAATTCTATAAATGTCCTTATTGCACTGCTAATTTAACAATAAGGCCTTTTCCCCTACTAGATTGCCAGGAGGGCAGGGATTGTGGCTTATCTAAGCTTTATATCTCCTCTAGCACCTTGCACAGTAAGTACCCTGCTTCTACCAGGTTTGAATACCAAACGAACATTTGCCTAAAAGACCATTTTACAGAGAACTCACACAAAGCAAGTGCTCACACAGAGATTAGAAGAAGTAGCACAAGGACACTCTCAAGGTCTCTCTGAAGAACTTTGGTATTGATTGTGAGACATGGGAGACACTGGCAAAGGCCTGACCTGCATCAAAGAAAGTCCTGTGCTCTATGAGGAAAGCAGAATTGAAGTAGCTCAAAAGAAACATGAGATGAGCAAATTTAGAGCCCTCTCCTTCCCAAATGTACTTAGAAATTATTTGTGCTTGACCTGTGGTAGAGCCTTCTGAGCTCATAGTGGTCTGAACAGTCACAGCCACACTGTGCCTCTGTTCCCAACATTGTGCTTTCATTTTGAACCAAGGTGCTTAATAAATGTTTGTGGAATTAAAGTATCCACAAATGTAAAAAACAGGGATACTAATGCTTATGTCTCAGATATTGTGACAATTCAACAGATTTATCTTCTGTTTTGAGCTGATTAGGGAGAGGGAATATTAAGGATGGAAAACCAATTTGGTCAGGAATATGAGGTTAGACAATTCTAAATACTGCTACTCTTTTTTTTTTCTTTTTCTCTCTCTTTCAAAAATCTCCTTTTACCATACAGCTAAAGATTAGGGGGAAGCGGAGGGAGAGAGAGAAATCTTATGTCCCCAAGTCAAAGATCTTACCCACATCCATAATTGGGAATATATTTAGAGCCACAGACCCCAGCAGGGAGTTTAAGCATCTGGTAAGACCTATCATTATCACTAGACTTCCAGTTAGTTGTTCTTATTTAGTCTCCAGCATCTGGAATGGGTGATTCTCTCTTAGGCTGGTTTGGTGTAAAATATCTTATCCCTATGGGTAAGCCCTCACCATAGATGGTTTCCAGAAATTAGTCTCCAGTGGGACTCTTCTCTCTCTCTCTCTCTCTCTGTGTCTCTCTCTCTGTCTCTCTCCCCCCCTCCTCTTTCCTCTCCTCCCCCCCATCTCTTTGTCTCTGTCTCTCTCAACTGTTTAGTCCACCTTACAAGCCCACAGAAGTACTATAATACTAGAGACAGTAAAGAATGCAGTATTTTGATATTTGAATTTAATTTTTTAATTAACAAAATTCTATTTTCTCTTGCTCCCACCTCATCCCCCCTCCCAAAAATGGGAAAAGGAAAAAAAAAGCCCACAACCTTCATAACAAATATGCATAGGCAAGCCATATCCAAGAAAGACATGTCTAAATCTGCACTCTGAGTCCATCCCATCTCTGTCAGAAGTTGGATAATGGCATGCGTCATCGTGGTTCCTCTGGAATCCTTCGATGATTAGAGCTCTTAAGTCTTTCAAAGTTGTTTGTCTTTACAATGTTGTAGTTATTGTATAAATTGTTCTGGTTCTGCCCCTGCACTCTGGAATTCAGTAGTTCTTAAAGAGAAATTGTAGAGACAGTTTCTGCACCCTAGATGATTTAACACCCCTTGGGAAAAAAAAAGAATTTATCAAGTAACTAGCTTAAAATAAGGAGGAAACAATCAGCTTAAACAGAAATACCCTATTGTGATATTTTGGAACTGCTATTTTGAACTGATGTCAAACTCAGTGGCATGAAAGCTTAAATACATCAATTTACTTATCCTCATCCCTTCCAGAGGAGGCACCTCCTCAACAGTTCATTTCTTTTACAGTGTTGCCTCTCCCCTCCTCCACTCTATTTTTTTTTTTTTGTCTCCTTTCTTTGATTCAGAAACAATTATGGATTAGGGAGGCAGCTTAATTTAGTGGCAAGGGCATGGAATTTGGAGTCAGTGGACCTGAGTTTGAATCCTGACTCTTCTACTGACCACCTGTGCAATTTTCAGGAATTGTAAGATTTTCCTCATTGGTAAATTAAAAATGTTGGATTAGATCTGGGTTCTTAACTTTTTTTGTGTGTGTCCTGGACACCTTTGGCAGTCTTGTGAAGCCTATGGACTTGTTCTCAGAATAATACTTTTAAATGCATAAAATAGAATACATAAGATTACAAAGCAAGTCAGTAACATAGTTATCAATCTTTTTCTTAAAGACACCAGATTAAGATGTCCTAGACTAGATAATATCTGAGGTCCTTTCCAGATTTTCTAAAGGACATTTTCTGCTTTCAACAGGAAGAGTAAATAGCAACTGTCATTTTAGGCATTTTATAAATGCTTGTTAATTGGTTGAGAAGCTTTTGAAAATATTTTTAGAGAAATTTAAATAAAATGGTTCCTTTAATCCTGGGTAATGTGGCTACTATTGTTACTCTGATAGAATTCTCCAACTCCTCATAATGCAGAATTATAGGAAGAGCATGTTTTAGGGGTCATCTAGGCCAGCCCACTGCCTCCAGGCATATTCCACACCTAAGCCACCTAGAACAGGTTGTAGGTTGTCTATCCTGTTTTTAGAGATCACTGGGGTTGGCTGTTCCTTAACGAGGCTTGTGAACTTAATTGGATTTGTAGATGGCCCTTTCTCTAAATCCTCTAACCTAATCTCTTGTGGCTCTGATAAGTATACTTCGTTATATGGAAATTTGTTAATGATTTAGCTTTGATTCCTCTTTGTTGATACCCAAATACAATCATTCACCTAAGCTTTTCCCTACAGTCTTCCATTATACTTTCTCTCACATCTATTCCTCTCTCTTTCACTACTATCAATCAATCAATAAACATTTATTAAACGCTTACAATGCGCTAAAGTACTGAGAATACAAAAATAGTCAAAATATAGTCCCTGCCCACAAGGAGCTCACTATCTAAAGGCGGGGAGACAATATGCAAACAAGCTATATACCAGATAAATAGCAAATAATTAACGGAGAGAAAGCACTAGAATTAAGAGGGGCTGAGAAAGGCTTACTATAAAAGATAGGATTTTAGTTGGTACTTAAAGGAAGCCAGAGAGCTCGGTAGGTGGAATTGAGCAGGGAGAGGAGGCAAATCCAACCAGAGAAAATATCTGGAAGCGAAAGATGGAATGACTTGTTCCTGGAACATCCAGGAGGCCAGAGCTGCTGGATGGAAGAGTACATGTCTGGAGTAAGGTGTAAAAAGACTGGAAAGGTAGAGACGAAGGGGAAGTAGGTTTGTAGAACTTTAAAATCCAAACACCAGATTTTATAGTTTATCCTTGAGGCAATAGTGAACCATTTGAGTTTCTTTCTTTGTTTTTTTTTTTTTTCTTTTTGGTGAAGCATTTGGAGTTAAGTGATTTGCCCAGGGTCACACAGCTATTAAGTGTCAAGTGTCTGGCCTGAGACCCGATTTGAACTCAGGGCCTCCTGACTCCAGTACCAGTGCTCTATCCACTGTACCACCTACCTGCCCTACCATTAGAGTTTATTGAGTAGGGGAGTGACTTTGTCAGACCTGTGCTTTAGGAAAAACACTTTGATGGCTGAAGAGAGGATGAATTAGAGTGGGGAGAGACTTGAGGCAGGCTGACCCACTGGCAGGACGTTGCAATAGTACTCATGTGAGGTGATGAGGGCCTGCCCCTGAGGAGAGAAGGGTGTATTAGAGAGGTGTTGCTAAGGTGTAATGGACAGATCTTGACAACAGATTGGATATGGGGTGTGGTGAGAGATACTGGGGAGACAAAGATGACACCTAGGTTGTGAGCCAGAAGGCCTGGGAAGATGGCGTTGCCTTCTACGGTAACAGAGGGGGAGAGGGAGAGGGTGGGAGGAAAGATAGAATTCAGTTTTGGACATGTTTAGTTTAAGATGTCTCCTGGACATCCAGGTCGAGCTGTCTGAAAGGCAGTTGGAAATGTGAGGTTGGAGGGGTCGGCAGAGAGGTTGGGGCTGGATAGATCCTTCACTGTTGTTACCTCTGTACTATTGGAGTATCTCCCTAAATGGCCTCCCAGCTCTTAGTCTCTGCCAACTTCAATCCATTATGCATATTACATGCATGTCACTCCACTACCAAAAACTCTTTAGAACATCAAGTCCAAATTCCTTAGTTTGGCATTCAAATCCTTCCACAATTTGGCCCCACCCTAACTTTTCAGTTTTCTTTCTATATAAACCCTTCTCTTTGGTCAAGTTAGTCTGACTTCTGTCCTCTAAAACAAATTTTAAACTTTGCTGTCCTTTTGCATCCCATTTCCCACCTGAGATGCCTTCCCCACCTCCCTTTTCCTGTTGAAATTCCATTTATACTTCAAATCCCAGTTCAAATCCCATCTCCTCTGACTTAAAAAAAAAAGAATGGTTTTTATCTTATTTGTTCCTCAATTACATGTGGAAACAATTTTTAACATTCATTTTTAAAAAATATTTTTTGAGTTCCAAATTTCCTCCTCTCCCCTCCTTGAGAAAGTAAGCACTTTGATATAGATTATACATATTAGGTCATGCAAAACATGTTTCCATATTAGCCATGTTGCAAAAGAACACAGACCAAAAAAAAAGTTTTAAAAAGTATGCTTTGATCCGAATGCAAACTCTTATCAGTTCTTTCTCTGGAGATGGGTAGTATTTTCATCATAAGTCCTTTGGAATTGCTTTGGATCATGGTGTTGCTGAGAAGAGCTAAATCATTCACAGATGATCCTTGTATAGTATTATTGTTACTGTGTATAATATTCTGGTTCTGTTCATTTCATTTGGTGTCAGTTCATACAAGTTGTCTTAGGTTTTTCTAAAACTATCTTGCTCATCATTTCTTACAGCACAATAGTATTCCATCATCTCTACTGACTTTTAAGGGGTTCCTTTATAGTCTTGTGAAACCTCTGGTCCCCTTCTCAGAATAATGATTTTAAATATGTAAAATAAAATAAAATAAAAGGTTTATAAAGAAAATAAATTATATGGAAATGTAGTTATCAAACATTTTTTTTTAAAGTTCGTGGACAACAGGTTAAGGACCTCTGGACTAGAAATCTAATAACCAAACCCCAAATGATAGTGTCTACCAAACTCCTGTAACACATGGGTAAAACTCATCTGGCACCTTTTTTTCACTCAGTTATGATTATTTCCTGGATATATAGCTCATCCCAGGTAGCTCTGGAAACATCAGGCAATAGCTTTGTATTCCCTGGTACTTAGAATAGAGACTTGCACAAGGTAGGTACTCAATTAGTGTTTGTTAGAAACATTATTTAAAGATAAAAGGTGCCTTAGAAACTATCTAGTTCAATCCTGTCATTTTACTGAAGCCAAAAGAAGTCCAGAAAATTTAGTGGCAAGACTGGGATTAGAAATGGGGTCTTCTGACTCTCCACCTAATACACTTTGCAGAATCTCATAAAGAAGTGTTGGTTGATTGACTTATAAATCAAGGCTTGATATACATTACTTAAAGACCTAACTTGATATACATTACCTAAAGACTCATTGACAGAATTTCCTTGTTCCTTTAATAGTGTTCTGGGAAATTTTTTCATAGAATGTTTCATAGAATTTCCATCTTCTCCTTTTGGCCCAGGTTAGCTCATCCATTTCTTTTCTTTCTTTTTTTTTTTGGTGAGGCAATTGAGGTTAAGTAACTTGCCCAGAGTCACACAGCTAGTGAGTGTTAGGTGTCTGAGGCTGGATTTGAACTCAGGTCCTCGTGACTCCAGGGCCTATACTCTATCCACTGCACCACCTTGCTACCCATCCATTTCTAAAAGTCACAAAAAAGTTATAAAGATAGTAAGCAGCAAAGCCAAAACTTGAACTTAGGCGCCTGATTCAGGACTTTCTCCACTGTACTGGTAACTCCATTTGTCTTCACTACTGATGGGAAACGGATTGAAGTAGGAGAGACTTTATCACCTTTATTTACTTTATTGGAGGCAGGTAGGTGGTACAGTGGTTATAGCAATGGACCTAGAGTCAGGAAGTCCCAAGTTCAAATCCAACCTCAGACACTTACTGGCTGTGTGACCCTGGGCAAGTCATTTAACCTCTTTGCCTCAGTGTTCTCAAATATAAAATGGAGGTAATAACAGCACCTACCTTGAAGGGTTGTTATGAGTCTATTGAAATTGGGAGATAAAGAGGATCTGGATTAGTGTTACGGCAGTGGAAATGGAAAAGATGGGTCCATTTTGGGAAAGCTGTGGAAATAAAATGGATGTTCACAAAATGCTAGGATATGAGGCCTAAGCCAGGGTTTCCCAAGATTGGGTAAAATGCCTCTCTTCCTCTAGAAGTCTACATCATTCTTTGTCTCTCTTTTGGACAGAATGCTCCTCACTTTTAAGTACATGGGAACCAAAAACTTGTTGTATCAAGAACAGGACTCAAGGAGAAGGAAGAATCCATTCAAATTGTAGGTTTTAAGAAATAACATTTTTTGGTTTGTAAACATTTTGAAAACCCATACCAATTTGCTGTGGAACAGGGAAGCATTATAGTAAAAAGAGCAGTGGTAGATTGTAAACTCCCTGAGGTCAGGAACCATCTCTCCCCCTCACTTTGTATTCTCTTGTCTTGCACAGTGCCTGGAACATTGTAAACACTTAATAAATGCTTGACAGCCAAGTAAATGAGCATTTATTAATTACCTCTTAGGTGCCAGGCACTAATTTCTAAACCCTTCATTTTACAGATGAGGCCTAGAGAGATTAATTGATTTACCCAACATTTATACACTTGGTAAATATCAAATGCAGAATTTAAAGCCAAGTCTCCTGAATCCAAAGTTAATAATTCCCCACTGTGCCATGATACCTCCTGAAAAATCACTTTTATCCTTATGCTGCCAATGCCTTGCATATATTGGGTACTTAATAAATGTTCACTGACTTGAGGCTACTTCATCTTTTAGAGCCTCAATTTCCTAATCTGTAAATTGGGGAGAGGGAACATTCTGCTTCTTCATAGGGTGATAAAACCCTAGATAAACTTATCCAGAACATGAGTCATCACAGTTTTGAACAACAAATAGGGCTGCACATTCTTCTTCTGTGGCTTATTGATGGGCAGATTTGCTAGAAGCCAGGTTGCAATTGTTGGTTTGAAGAGATTTAACTTATTTTCAAAATAGAAACAGCCCTTGGTACTTTGTACTCTTATATTGCAATTCATTTTTAATTAAAAATAATTTTAGCAGGAAATTATCATTTTTATCTATTAAAAAGTAATTTACATTCTTAAACATTTTGTTTCTTCTCTCAGTCATCTCTGTCACAATAAAATCAATGGATTTTGTCAAATAAACATAAAAATAACATATATAAAAATTAGAAGATACCCAAACCAGGTACCTTTCATAATAATGAATGAGAATTATAAATGAAATAAAGAATAGAGAACATCATAAAAGATGTACAATTCTGTACAAATTTATATAAAATTTAAAAGATTCTGCATAAATAAAATAAATATGTCAAAATTAGAAAGGAAATAGTAGAATACAAATTAAGAACAACTTTGAAACTTCACCTTACTTCATTACAAATTGGCAAAGATGAGAAAAGATGGGAAGTCAGTGTTGGGGGTGAGGCCAGGGGAAGAATTAGAATCTCGGAGTTGGAGGGAACTTTTAGGGGCCAATCTAGTTCCACTCCTATTCAAAAACAGTTGCCCATTGTTGATGACAAAGCTACTGTTTGAAGACTTCCAAGGAGAAGGAACCCATTACCTTTTGAGGAAGTTCATTCCACATTTGGACAGGGAAACTGATATCTTCTCTGCTAGTAGATTTGTGAAGTCCAATTATTCTGTGTTTCACTTTGTAATTATGAAAGGAAAAAGACTATCCAGTCCATACTCTTTGACCTAGAAATCCCACTGTGGGGATTATTCCCTAAGGAGGTTAAAGACGAAAATAGAAGTCCCATGCACATGTACACGCGCATGCACATACATGCACATTTGTAATTATTCTGCTTGTGGTATCAAAGAATTGGAAACAGTGCCCATCAATTAGGGAGTAGCTGAAAAAAAAAAAGTGTATGATATATGACTGTAATGAAATTTTATTGTTTAGTAAGAAATGATAAATACAAGGAATTTAGAGAAACATGGCTCAAATTTATATGAAATTAGCAGAAGCAAACGAACAAAATATATGACTACAATTATGTAAACAAACAGAATTCACTAAAAGGAAGTGGAACACTGAGTATTGGATAAAACAAAGATTCTGGAAGAAAGATAATGAAACCTACCTCCTCCCCATGTTACAGAAATGAGGGGCTAGTAGAACATAATATCATATATATTGCTAGGCAAGGTTTCTGTGACATGAAGACAAAAGATATCAACAAAACATTTAAACTAGAAATAAAATACAGTCAGTAGGCTACATTAAACCTGATACACAAAAATTTTGGTTTATGGCTTTCAAGAACACAGCTATTTTGTAAAGTGAGATGGGTCTGTGTTTCATTTCACTTTAAAGACCTTGACCCTGGTAACAATAATCTGCAATTCATGGAACTCAGCCCAGTTCTCTTAAACCAGAACACTTCCCTTTATAGTCAATAAATGTTCCAGGTATACCCCAGATAAAATGCTTAATTTTTGTGGTTGGACAGATGGAAATGTCAGACTTGCCCCCGTTAAGATACATTGCTTACTTAGGATAGGTCAATTGCCTAGCAATGTATATCATGAGCCTTTTCCTCATCTTCAATTTAGATATAAACTCTCCCATATGCCAATACATTTGATTTGGGATAAATCTCCTTTTTGAAAATATCAATAAATGAAGACTGCAAGCAGGTGAACTGAGATGGGGCTGTAAGAGGGACTAGCATAGGCTGCTTCCATAAGCACTTGGTTGCCAGCTTGGTCTTTGGAGGAGGAGTAACACAGGACAGTGTTCCTACATGTAGCCTTCAGGATTGTCTGTAAAACCTTTAACATTTTTATGGATGAGTTGGACTTGTCTGACCTTGAAGTAGGAATATAGACAATCCACGTTACACCAAAATGCCGTTACTCTGTGTTAGGGAACTATCATTTCTTCTCTTCATGAAATTCAGCCTCATTTTCTCACATCAAAGCATTTGTTAATTGAAAGTATCATTATAAACCAGCAAGATAATTCCCTAGCCCTGGGTGCCACCCAGATTGAGAAGGGGTTTTTTGAGGAATGGTTCTTCATCTTTCTCCTTCATTGTTTCTTCTTCTTCTTTCTGTTCTTTTAATGTAGTCCTCCCTTAAGGTTCTGTCTTTAGACCTTTTCTTTCCCTTCATCTCTTGCCCTTTTCATCCTTACTTCCTCCCCACCACTTTATCAATACTATAGTGTTGTCTCTCAAATCCATATCTTTAATCCTCACCTCTCTCCTGTTCCAGATGGAATTGGGGAAGGAACTGGGTACATTTAGCCTTGGAAAAGAGAAGAGTAGGAAAGAGGAGGCATGATAATTATGTTCAGGTAATTGAAAGGCTATCATATAGGAGAGGGATTAGATTCCTTCTGCCTGACCCAGAAAATGGAACTAGGAAGATGCAAATTTAGGCTTGATATAAAGAAAAATTTCCTAATGACTAGAGGTACCCAAAGGTAGACTAGGTTGCTTTCAACAGAGGTACCCTAAAGGTAGTAGGGTCCCCATCAATGAATGTCTTCAAAAAATTCTGGACACTTGTCAGATACATTGCAAAGGGAATAGATTCTTGTTTAGGTACAGGTTGTACTAGCTGGACTTTGAAGTTCCTTCCAACTCTTCTCCCTGGGTGATTGAGTGGCATCTTAAGCTCAATACATCCCAAACCAAACTTTTTTTATCTTTGTACTTAAACCTGAGCCCCTCCTTAATTCCCTGTGTCTGTTAATGGGACCACCATTCTCCTAGTTACCCAGATTTGAAATTTCAGTGTCAACTTTGACTCTCTTCACTCCCCTTCACCTTTCACATACAGTGTGCCCCATCCATTTTACTTCCACAGCCTCTCCCAAAAAGTTGCCATGACACTGCCGTGACATTAATCCAGATCCTCTTTATCTCTCAATTGCAATAGCCTCACAACCACCCTTCAAGGTAGGTGCTGTTATTACCTCCATTTTATATTTGAGAATACTGAGGCAAAGAGGTTAAGTGACTTGCCCAGGGTCACACAGCTAGTAGGTGTCTGGGGTTGGATTTGAACTTGAGACTTCCTGACTCCAGGCCCATTGCTATAAGCACTGTACCACCTACCTGCCTCCAAAAAAGTAAATAAAGGTGATAAAATCTCTCCCTAATCCAATCTCTGTTTCCCATCATTAGCGAAGACAAATGGAATTACCAGTACAGTGGAGAAAGTCCTGAACCAGGTGCCTAAGTTCAAGTTTTGGCTTTGAGCTTACTATCTTTATAACTTTTTTATTTTGTCTGTTTTGTTTGAGAAAGGAATTCCTCAAATACTTCTCTTTTGTTGATAGTCTTTTTCATTAATGGTTAGGATTGGCTTTTGAGGATTGCATTTTAGAACAGCTTGATCTATCTTTTCTGATTCCCCCCTTTCCCCCCTTGCAGAGTAATCCTGGGTTATTCAAATTGAGGTTCATTCATAGCTGAATACCTTTCTCCTGATTTGCTTAGAAAATCTGTGGCTTGGCATTACAATTCCAAAATTTAATTTTAAGAGTTTCACACATGGGGTTTTCTCTGGTTGTCTATGGATTTGTTCAGTCAGTACTTTGTCATCTATATTGTCATCATTTTGTGTTATTTCCTGAAGTATGATATTCAGTTAAAATTTTTTTTTTTCTGGGAGATCTATTGTCCTAATATACTGTCTTCAAGATAGACTGATTTGGGGCATGTATAATTCATGTGTTCTTTCTAAGGTTTGGGTTTTTTTCCCACCAAATTTTCTTTTATAAATGTATTTTTAATTTCTAAGTCTCATTCTCCTGCCCCCCCCCCCCAGCTTCTTTCACATTTGCTAAGTTTTCTACTTGGATGTTTGTCTTCATTAATTCTGCTTTGAGCTTTCTGATTTCTGACCTAATTTCTATCCTAATTTAAAAAAAAAAGTTTTATTTCTCTTTTGACCCATTCCATGATCAATGGAGAGTCTGCACAACTTTCTTTTTCTTTGACAGTTTTTGGTTTATTTTCTTTCATAGTATAATACTTGTTCACTGTGTTAGGACCTTTTTAAAGAGCTGTAGTAATTTCTTTCTTTCTTTCTTCTTTCCATCCTTCCTTCCTTTCCTTTCCTTTCTTACTATGAATTTTTCTGCTAGGGAATTAGGCTTGTAGCTAGCCATTCCTTATTGGGCATTTTTGTCTTTCAGGCTGTCTTGAATTCTCAGTCTTTTCTCTCCTTATTCATGGGCCTCTCCCCCTTTCATTGCTATGTTGAACACCTTTTTCCTGCTTGGATCCCTGAGGCTGGGGGATTCGAGGGTCCCCTTGATTCCCTGTCCAGAACAAACTCGGATTGGAAACTAGGTTAGGTTTTCTAGTTGCCTTTCCATTTTGCAGGGGAAGACACTTAGCTTTTAGCAAGTTCTATGATAGTTTCCCTCCCACTCACCCCACCTTAACCCCCAAAGTTGTAATCCTTTGCACTCCTTTTCATGACTAGGCAGAATAGATATCAGTGTCCTTCAACTCTTTGGGGTTGGGGAGCAGGGAGGGATTTTCACAATAAGTCACTGTTATGGGGGAACCACATAGTCAAATCCTGAAACACAAGCCTATGAAGTTATTTGCTCTGACTGTCTGGTGAGCTGGGGAAAGTTAACAGAAATTCTTAAATATTTAAGTTCTCTGATGTCATTTCATGAAGCTCATGCAATATTTCTGTCTTACCTTGTGATTCAGCTTTCATTGCCATATAGTTGTTGCATAATTCCATTTTGTTAGGTTTTTAGTTTGGAGAGTTATGGGGAAATTGACCACTCTGTGTGTGATCTTGCCCATTACATGACTCTATCTACAACAAGTCACTTTATCACCCTGAACCTTGGGTTCCTCAAAGGAGGGAATCCTTAAGTACCCTTCCAATTCCGATTCCATGAGGAGACTATTTACTCTTTAAGATTCTTCCTACCTTTGAAATAGTTATGATTCAGTGAGAATTGGCAAATAGTTAATATGTCTACTCAACTGTGTTCAAGCTCCCTGAAATATCCTTTAAACCCAATCCATTCTATTGCCTGTGATATATTGGAAAGTGTCCAGGTTGGGTCATCAAGCAAGGCAAAGAAACTCTATTTCAGAAACAGATTTGCTGGTGAGCTCTCTGAGGAATTGGAATAGGCATTTCACCTCAGGTGGGGAGAGCTCTTTTTATATTTTATTTTTTTATTCTACTTCATTGTGATCTGACATCCACAAGACTTTCTTTGGCCCCTTTTCACCTTCATTAATACGTGGGATATCAGTTGAGCTACAGTGAAGAATGGAATGTCCCACCTTTATTGCCTAAATAACTTAAATTCTCTCTAAAGGAGTTCTACGAATATTTCTCTGATGAGATGATGGCTAAAATTCCTTTGGATTCTGTCACATAATTAATTGATAGGTGTGCAGGCAAGGTGCAAGCCCTATGACAGATACAAAAGAAGGCCAGCAATTAAAGGATATCACCTGACCTGGGCAGTGGTGGCAAATACCGTTAAGTATTTAGCGTATCTCGAAGGTGTCATATGCACAAAGCTCATGTCTTTTGGCTGCTGATGGTGGACAAAAAACAAGGGCATGTGACCCAGAATGCATATTCTCAAGTGACTGAATGCCTAGCCAGGGATCATTAGTGACAAGAGGGCATACCACTGAGGTGTAATCAACCTCAAACTCTGGTGTCCAAGGCCTCAGAGGGGAACCCCTTCTACTATCCTCAAAGACTCAAGGTATAACCAAGAACCTAGAATCTTCCTGAGTTGAGCTATTTCCTAGTGTACAGGGAAGAGATACTTATAGTTCCATAGTGACATTGTGGAGGTACATTCCATGTAGATCCTGAATCTGCACAAAGGTTCATCCTATTCATTCCAGATATACTTACTGGGCAGCCACCATATGTAAAGTGCCATACTAGGAACTACAGGATATCAAGACATGAATACAATACAGTCCATACATACACACACATACACACACACACACATATACATACATATATACACACATAGACATGTGTGTGTGTATGTATATGTATATATGCATATATATGCAATTTACATATGGCCTAGTAAGGGAATTACCACACAGGTTAGAATCTGAAAGTGCAGTGAGAAGTACAGAGATGTCATTTCTAGTAGGGGAGTAAGGAGGATATAGTGGAGGAGGTGGCATTTGAGCTGGGCCTTAAAGGTTGGGTGGGATTTCATTAGGTTAAGGTAGTGGAAAAGGGCATTCCATTTTAAAGAGTGTTTCATTGATAACTCTTTTAAAGAATCATTGTATCCATTATCTACCACCTCTCTGTTGACAGACAGGAGACATGCTCTCAATCAAGTCCACTGAACAGAAGATTGATCACTGCAGGGATTTAAACTCTGAAGTCTCTAAGTGTTGCTAACATTGTTAGCATACTACGTTGTTGAGTCATTTCAGTTGTGTCCAACTCTTTGTGACCCTATTTGGGGTTTCCTTGCATAGATACTAAAGTGGTTTGCCATTGCCTTTTCCAGCTCATTTTTACAGATGAGGAAACTGAGGCAAACAGGGATATGTGACTTGCCCAGGGTCACAAAGTTTGTAAGTGCCTGAGGCTGGATTTGAACTCAGGAAGATGAGTCTTCCAGACTCAAAGCCCAGCATTCTATCCACTATGCCACCTAGCTGCCTTATTATACCATAGTCATTGTGTAAATTATTCTACTTATTTTTCTGTGCCTCAATTTAGATATCTTTTCAAGTTTCCTTGTAGTATCATTTCTTAGGTGGTAATAATATTCATTGCATCCACCTACCACAGTTTGTTCAGCCATTTCCCAATTGATGGGCATTCACTTTCTTTCCAGTTATTTGACATTACAAAAAAGTGCTGCTATAAATATTTTTGTATTTATGGGAACTTTCTCATCTGCCTTTGACCTTCTTAGGGTTTCTGACTCATAGGGGTATTATTGGGTCAGAGATCATGTAAAATTTAGCAACCTTTTTTAGTACAGGGTAATTCTAAACTGTTTTCCACAATGGATGGACCAATTCACAGCCCTTATATATATTGACAGTGAGAAAAGCATTGACTCAGTTTCAAGGATTTGACTCAGTTTCAAGGATTAGATTCAAATCCTGCTTCTGACATTTACAGCCATCATGACCTTGGACAAGTCACTTAACTTTGGGGCTCAATTTCATAATCTAAAAAAAGAAGGAGTTGGAATTGTAGGCTTCTTTCTAGCTCTGCATTTGTGGTCCTCTGAGTACAAAGGTGTAATGTGACAAATGGATGGCAATGATGTTTAGACTACTCTTTTAAGAAGTTTGTTGGTGATGGAAAGACTAGAGGGAAAACAATAGTTTATGAGAATATCAGGATCTGGAGAAGAATCTCCATTGGTAAAGAGGAAGGTTTGAATAAGTTTATGTGACAGAAGGTGGAGGGGGAGATATTGAAGATGGAGGAGGTAATAATTGATGAAGATCTGATTGCTAGTTTCCCAAATCTGGGCCACTTGGGTCATTGGCCTAAAAGAATATACTTGTAGAATTTCAGTTGGAAAGGACCTCAAAGATCACCTAAGCTTGACTCATGTTTGAACAGGAATCTACTCTACTTATCCTAACACAGCAGCTATCGAAGACTTTAAGGGATGATGAGCTCATTACTACATCCTTAGGCAGCCCTTTCCACTTTTGGACAATTCTCATTTTTGGACTATTTTCTCTTGCTTCAAGCCCGAGAACCTAAGAGAAGCAAGTCTCATGGTAAATCTACTCATTTTTAAAATGGGCAGGATTCAGATATGCTCCTAAAAGCCTTTAAATGAGAGGCCATGGAATAGAACAAACACAGGACTGGGAGATCTGGGTATAGATACTGCCTATCAAACTTACTAGCAGTGACTAAGGACATATCACCTAAATTCTGATCCTCATTTTCCTATCTATAAAATAGGAATGATATTACCTATATTACTGTCTCTCAGGGTTATTAAAAAGAACATACTTTACAAAATTTAAAGCCTTGAATCAATATTATTTTTAATAAACCTGGACAGGGTACAAGAAATAGCTGTGATTTTTCCCTTGAAAAATGAAAGAATTCCCAACTCATTCCCATTCTGGTCTGTCCCAGAGCAATGTGTGTGCATGCCACAAAGGGACCGGTTGCCTACCAGACTATTTCCTGAATACTGTCTTGGACAGGTCCCTTTGGCTTTGCCATTTGGTCAAGAGAATATCCAGTTAGTCATTCCATCTCTGATTTTTAAATAAGTGTGGTAAAAGAGAGAGACTCCCATGGAGAATACCTGAGTTGGGAAACTAGTTTTATTCTTTTAGAGGATTCAAGATTAGAATATGACTCAGTTGGATAAGATTATGCCCCTAGACCTGTGCACTTTTAAGGCTAGAGCTCCCAGGCTTTCCTCAGGTTGTTTCTTTTCTGGAAAATGGCCCATTTCCCAAAGCCTGACCATGTCAGTCCCCTGCTCAAAAAGCTTCAGTGGTTTATTATTGCCTCTAAGATAACATACAAACTCCTGCTAAGCACTTAAAACCCTTCACAATGAGTCTCCAGGCTACCCTTCCAGGCTGATTCCATGTTTCAGTAAGACATTTCATCTCTACCTCCATAACCTCTATCCAGGTGGTTTCCCCACATTTGGAAAGCTCTCCTCACACTTGCTTTTTGGAATTTCTATCTTCCCCAACTGTGATCTCAAGTGCACCTGCTTTAAGAGGTCTTTCCTAAACCCTCCACTCATTGGTGCCCCCAATCACCTTGTAATTTATTTTGTATATATGCTGGCTTAGTGGATAGGGAGCTGGACTTGGAGCCAGGAGGACCTGTCTGACCTCTGACCCATCCTGACTGTATGACCATTGGAAGGTCACTTAGCCTTTCATTCCTCCTTTCAGAATCAAAATTGCAGAGAGGGTGCCAATAAGTTTAGTATTCCTGCCCATTTCTACACCTCCAGCCCCCACCCCTTCACATACTTCTGATAGAGTCTCTGTCACCAAGATGGCACCTATGCAATCCACCACAATACTGGAATTCACATGGAATCCACTTGCATGAATCCTGTGAGTCTTGCACAGAATGTCATGACCCATTTGGTCACCTGATCATTCCTTTTACACACACAAGGCACTGTGCTAGGACCTAAAGAGATGCAGACTGAATACATCCCTACCTTCAAGAAGCTTATGTTCTAGTTAGATATCTAGGACCAAGTGTTCTATGATCAGGGACAGATCACTCCCTTCAGACTAAGAGGATCAGGGAATGTTGCATTGATTAGACTGATGGTCTAATCAATTAGATTACATTGATAGAAGGCATTTCCTCATCTAGAAGTCTTCTATGCCAGTTAAATGCCAGGTCCAGTCCTATCCCCTCTCTCTTATTTACTTAACTGTGAAGATGTCATATCCCCCCAAGAACATGTAAGTTCTTTGAAGGTAGGAACTATGTCATACTTTAATGTTTGTTGTATCCCCTGCACTTAGAACAGTGCCGATCACAACATAAGTACTTAATAAATGGTTTTTCATTCATTCATGCTAGAGATGTATCCTTAGCCTGGAAGCCTTTCACACTCTGGCTCCAGTCTACCTTTAATAACAACAAGGACAACAGTTGCAACTTTATATGGAGATCTAAGGTTTGCAAAACACTTTGATCAGGGCAATCTAGTGAGGTAGGTAGTACAAGTATTATTTCCCCCATTTTACAGATTAAGAAACTAAGGCTCTGAGAGGTTTATGACTTGTCTAGAGTCCCAAAGCTAGTGGCTAAGGCAGGATTTACATCCTGACCTCTTTCTATTCATATCTCCCTTAATTCCCAAAACAAATTCTTTGCTTCAGGCAAATTAGTCTGCTGGCTGTTTTCTGAGCAAGCCTTGCGCTTTACTACCCATAAGCCTTTGCTCACACCATTTGTTTGCTGGGAATGCCCTCTTGCTTTACTTTCTCCATCTCCTGTCTATGGAAAACCTGTCCATCCTCTATGGCCCTGCAAAAATATCACCTCCTCTGTAAAATGTCCCCTGATCCTCTTAGTCTGAAGGGAGTGATCTGTCCCTGATCATAGAACACTTGGTCCTAGATATCTAACTAGAACATAAGCTTCTTGAAGGTAGGGATATATTCAGTCTGCATCTCTTTAGGTCCTAGCACAGTGCCTTGTGTGTGTAAAAGGAATGATCAGGTGACCAAATGGGTCATGACATTTTGTGCAAGATTCACAGGATTCATGCAAGTGGATTCCATGTGAATTCCAGTATTGTGGTGGATTGTACAACTGCCATCTTGGTGACAGAGACTCTATCAGAAGCATGTGAAGGGGTGGGGGCTGGAGGTGTAGAAATGGGCGGGAATACCAAACTTATGTCTCTACCCCTTTGACCATTGACTCACAATCGTGGTAGCACTCATGTCTCCAGGAGCCATGGGCTGCAATAGAGACTGCATAACCAAAAATAAATTGGCTGCAGGGGACAGTTTGCTCTTTAGATTGTATTTCTTCCTTAGCCGTGTTTGTATCCCTGGATTGTCTTACTTAACATGAGACAGTATCAATCACTAGGTCTGCCTGCCCCTGACTTCCCCCATTGTCACTGGGAAAGAATTAGAATTAAAGACAACTTGTTTCTTCTTCATCCAGGCTAGGGTAGAAATGGCCAATACCATATAATCCAACCCCAAATAATCCAATAAACATTTAAGTACTCTTGGAGGATAGAGCCTTAATGAGATCCAAAGTTTAGATAAGTCTGGGCCCCCTGTAGAATTTGTTGACTAGTCAGAGGATATGACATACACACACACATTTATACTTGAAAGGATCTATGATCAAATAAGAAAATAAAGTGTTTTAACTTTAAGTGCTACATAAATGTTAGCTGCTATTATTATGAAAGATTGTGTCAACAAAATCCTTACACATCCATGCTCTCCCCCAACAGAGCAGACATCTATGTCATCTCATCCTGTGCCATTGTCCCCACCACTTCCCCCTTCCTAATTTTGGAAATCTGCCATCTATCAAGCCAGGTAGTACAGTAGATAGTCTGCCAGTTCTGGAGTCAGGGGAACTGTTTGAGTCCTGGCTCTGCCACTCACTCGCTACCTGTGAGGACAAATCCTTTAACCTGCCTGAGCCTCAGTTTCCTCACCTCTAAAATGAAGAAGTTGAACCAGATGACCTCTAAGACTCTTTCCACTTCTAAATCCTTGATTTGTGGTCCCCTTATGTCTCCTCAGTCCAAGCTGGCAACAGGCATCTTTTTGGATATTTGGCTCTTTCTGTTCCTTTTATGTCTAGATGAGGGCTTTAGCATGAGTACTTTGTGGGTTTGGAGAAAGAAAAGAGGAGGGAGAGAGCACATTCTTTTTATTTAAAAAAAAATGTACATGTAGTAGTGAATGTGAGCGTAGGTCATATTTTATCTTGGCTTCCTGACCATTTTCCATTGTAAGCTAAACTCCATCTCCTTGACTTGAGTGTCTCTAGGGAGTTCCATTTGTAGCACTGGATTAAGTTGTACTTACTTGCTCATACTTTGCCTTGCCAATGTTATTCTCTTGTTAGGGATATGTGTGCTCTTCCCCCAATAAAGTTCCCTACTAACCATTTGTGAGAAGGACTAAGGTTTTCCTTTTGTTATGTTTTTCAGTACCTCCACAGCACCAAGGACAGTGCTCAACATTGATTAAACACATAGGTGGCTACGTGACTTTAATCATTATTGATTAAGCATCTACTATTATGTATAGGACTCTGTTAGAGGCTGAATGGATATGATCCTACCCTCATGGAGTTTACATTCTACTAGGAAGTCATACTATATTCACAACTTGTCACCTGAATTCATAGAGAACAGGGCAAGCAAAATATTTTGTGAGCTGGGCAGAAGGGTGAGAGGAAAGAGAAATTTTATTGCCAATGGGGATAATTAGAGGCTTTGTGGAAAGGTGGCATTTTATCTGGGTGTCAAAGGATATGGGTTCTTCATGAAATAGAAGATCTAGAGTTGAAAGAGACATTGGAATTCAATAGGTGGAAATAGATTTAGAGAAACCTAGGGAACAGCAGAAACCAACATTGCTTCCTCTGAGTGTCAGAAAACTATTTTTGGGAGGCTTAGGGGTAAATGTATGGCATTGTGTGTCCTAAGTCTCTTAAGTAAGGGATTTAGTCCTGTACAATTGAATTGAGTCAGCTTGGAAGGCGATTGTAGCCAGAATAATTTGTTTAGTACTTTTTTGTTTCTCCATTTTATTCTTTATTTTTTTTTTTAAATACAGCTTTAGAAGTGATTAGTGTGGAAGGTCACAGCAGCCTCTTGGACATCCCTAAGTAGGCATTAATTACATCCAAGGTATAAATAAAATCGCTGTGAGGGGGAAAAGGACTCATTTGGATTGTAAAGTCATTTGATTCAACACTCCCCCCACACACACACAACTCTGATGAGGTAAGATTTATATGATCTAAAATCAATTTCTTTAGCTCTTTGTGCTAAAGGGCATAACAGAGGCTAAGAAAATGCAGCAAAAATTATTGTGTTGTGACTGAGTATTTAACAGAACCTTATTTCTAGGTCCCATTCCCCTTAAGCCCCCAGAGACGAGAGGAGCCAAGGTCCTGGCCTGACCAGTGAAGTCTCACATAGCTCCTCAGCCCAGGAGATCCGTGGGAGACTGCCCCAAGGCAACTTTGAACCCTTGGCATTAGTTTGCTTGAGCCAAAGTTTGATGGGCTCTTCTCATATGCCTAGGTGATAGACAAAAATCAGTCTCTATAGGATTGTGTGGTGTGTGGAGGGTGGGGTGAGGGGAAGAAGGGGCAACAGATGATAAAACTTTGCTTTTCTCACTAGGTGTCCTATTCTAAGTGTCTTTGGAGCCTGTTACCACCGATATGCCTCTTTCTACTGTGGTTTTTGCTCCCAAACCTCTCCTTTCTCAGCAGTATCAAAAGTATAAGCAAATCTGACTAGGGAATTAGGAGGTGAGATAAACTGGTTAAGAAATAGAGAGGGGCAGCTAGATGGCACAGTGGATAGAGCATCGGCCCTGGATTCAGGAGGACCTGAGTTCAAATCCGGCCTCAGACACATAACACTTAATAGCTTTGTGACCCTGGGCAAGTCACTTAACCCCCACTGCCCAACTCCCCCCCCCAAAAAAGAAATAGAGACCAATCAGTCAACAAACATTTATCAAGCTTAGCTTGATTCGTGCACCCTCTATTTTATGGAGAACTCACACTAGGCAAGCACTCACATGGTGGTCCAAAAAGGCGATATAAGGACACTCTCAAGGTCTCTCTTAAGCACTTTGGAAAAGTTCTTAGGTGTGACACGGGAGACACCGGCACAGGACTGCTCAGCTTGGCATGCCCTATCAAAGAAGGTACTGGGCTCAAAAGAAAGGCGAGATGTGCAAATTTAGAGAACCCATCCAAAATGTTCACATGGACTATTTGTGCCTGACCTGTGGTAGAGCATTCTGAGTTCATATTGGTCTGATCAACCACAGTCGGACTCACTGTAACTTGACTCTAACATAGTGATGTCACTTTGGTCCTCTTCGAGAAAGGACAACCAACCACTACCACGTGCCAAGCAGACATGCAGCTAAGTGAGCAACCATGTATCTGGCTACTGATACACTCTATTCCCTGTCAGACTTCCCAAGTCCTGTAGTGTATCCCAATATAAGGTGTCATAGTTGTGATTTAGAGAAGGGAGCCTTGATCAAGGAATGGGGCTGTGGGAATCTGTTCTTCATGCCACACCTGACCACTGCTTACCTCCTGTGCATCCATGGACAAGTCCCTTCACATCGCTGAACTTTTTTCCTCCTCTGTAAAGTAGGAAAGAGCCCACAACTAAGGTAGAACAGCCAAGGTTTTGCTCCAAGGCGCCAAATTTTGAGGTCTGTGTTGTCAACACTTGAAGTATTTCAGCATCATAGAATTAGTGGAGCTTAGCATATTAAGCATATTAGCATATTAAGACAGCAAGAGTAATTAATTAGTTCAAACCAGAAGCTACCAAGTGGTGGACTATGTTCCTGTCTGGCAGTGCCAGATTTCCTCCAAATGTAAGAGGCCTCACCTTGGTATCGTGAGTTCTCCATAGCTCCCTAAACAAAGTAACTATGAATTTTCTACCTCTTGTCTACACACACACACACACACACACACACACACACACCCCAGTCATTTATAGAGTGATTTCTTTGTATTTCCTCTCATGGTATGGTTTGAAATCAATGAATGAATTGGAGACAGGCCAAAGTAAAAGTGAATTCAGATGTCCACAGTTTTCATTACTCTAAGAGTTATACAGAAAAAAGTGAGAGCTGGCTATTTAAGGTTGTTTTTGTTTTTTATAGGTTGCATATAAAAACTTGTTGATTATCACTCTGGTCTTATTATGTCAGTTTATTTTAACCACTCCACAAAACATATACTTTAACCTGGAGGTTTTAAAAGGTGCCTTTTGATTGTGACTGTAATCACAGTAGTATATAGCATAGATTTGAAAACACACTTTTCTGCTGACTTTTTAAAAACCCAAAGCAAGTGATTGGTATAAATTACATTTGTTACCAAATATTCCATTAGATTTGTTTAAAAAACATTTTAAATAGTGAAGCAGCACTGTAATTCTGAATTCTTTAGAAGTTTGAAAACTAAATATTTAAGAATTTGTTTTGAAAATATTGAAAGAGGAGGAGAGTGCTCTATTTAGGAAGAGTTTTAGAAATTTTACTCTTCTATATCTTGTTGCTTCCAGAATGTGTCTGTTTTCTAATCTCCTTAAAAATATCTATTGTTTCCTTAGCATTTATACTGTGAGCTGCCACGATAATTTAGATTCCTATCATCTCATGCCTGAAGTTTTATTAAAATTGATTCCCATTTGGTTTCACTAGATTAGAGCTCAGGTCCAACCTACTCATTTTACAGATGGCCCTGGGGAGAGGGAGAAGTAAAGAGAATCAGCATTAATATAATGCCTACTATGTGCCGGACATTCTTATTTGATCCAACCACCCTGTGAGGTAGATGCTATCATTATCATCCTCATATTCAGTTGAGGAAACTGAGGCAAACAGAGGTTAAGTGACTTGCCCAGGGTCAGGCAACTTCAAAGCTCCCAAAGCGTGATTTGAATTTAGTTTTTCTGATTCCAGGTCCAGAATTCTATCCACTATGCTACCAATTGCCCAGAGAGATTGCACGAGTTTTTAAAATATCACTTGGATTGCATCATTCCTTTGGTTTGAAAACGTTCAATAGCTTCCCATGATCCCACTGAATAACATCCAGTCTCTTTGGCCTGACCTCATCACCTATTCTCTGCACAAAGTCAACCAGTTTAGAGTACATGCTATTATACAGACATAAATCACACTTTCCTGTCTCTGTGCCCTTGGTTCATATTGTTTTCTTAAACTAGAACCCTCTTTTTGGCCTTACCTTGCCACCTTTATGTCTTCAAATTCTTTCTATCCTTCAAAGCCCTGATTATTAAATGTCCCCTCCACCATAATACTTCCCCTCGTTCTCTCTTCTCTCTGGACTCCAGTGACACTTATTTGTACCACTTATATAATCTCTTGTATTATGGTAGTTATTTGTACATGCATGTTCCCTTTTCTTACTGTATTATAAACTCCTTAGAACAGGCACTACGTCATCTGACTCCTCCCAATATTCTGCATATGTTAATTAATCAGTAAACATTGAGTAAGTGATTTAGAAGAGTGGTTTACAACCTTTTTGATCATTTAGCCCTATTACTACAGAATTTTTTGACCACAGAAATGTATTTATTTACTTATTTAAAAATTATATACATATGTTGTTCAGTTGTTTTAGTCATATCCTACTCTTTGTAACCCCAATTGGGATTTTCTTGACAAAGATACTGGAGTGGTTTGCCATTTTCTTCTCCAGCTCATTTTCCAGATGAGTAAACTGAGGCAAACAGGGTTAAGTGAGGTGCCCAGGGTCACACAGCTAGTAAACGTCTGAGGCTAGGTTTGAACTCAGGTTTTCTTGACGCCAGGCCTGGCACTCTATCCACTGTGCCACCTAGCTGCCTGGCACATAGTGTTTAATAAATGCTTTGTATTAAATGCTGACTTTTCCTATAGGCTACAGGGAACCACTGAAAGTGTTTGTGTGAGGAATAACATGAGGAAGATTGCATTGACAGCCGTGTGAAGGCTGTGTTAGAGAGAGAGGAGACACCGGAGGTGGGACGGCCGGGGAGGAGGTTGTTACAAAACTAGGGTCATGGTAGTTTGATCGGAGAGGAGGGAACAGGTCTGACAGACTGTAGTAGAAGTAGAAGTAACAGAGCTTGGTAGTGGATTAGATGTGGAAAGTGAGGGTGAGGAGGAGTCAAGGAAGACTAGAGTTTTGGGTAACTGGGTTGATGTCAAATGTTTGTCATTTGACATTTGTCATTTGATGCTGTTAAAAGTTTGGAGGCAAAGGTTAGCAGGAAACACGATTAATTCTGCCTCTGATGCTAAGTACTGGTGGCACGGCCAGATGGAGATATCCAAACACTTGGGTTGGGTTTTTAACGGGAGCTCAAGGGAGAGACTGGGGCTAGATACAGTGGAGTCATTTTCATGGAATTCGTAATTTGTAACCATGGTAGAGGAAGAGATTTTTAAGGGAGAAAATCTAGAGGGAAAGAAAGAACCAAGGGCATTTATTTTTTGAGTCACCTATGCTTAAGGGACAGGAGAATTCAGTCAAAAGGCATTTATTAAGCACTTACTAGACCAGAAACTGGGGCAACTAGATGGTGCAGTGAATAAGGCCAGCCCTGGAGTCAGAAGGACCTGAATTCAAATCTGGCCTCTGATCCTTACTAGCTGTGTGACTCAGGGCAAGACACTTAATCCTGTTTGCCTTATTTCCTCATCTGTAAAATGAGCTGCAGAAGAAAATGGCAAAACACTCTTTGCCAAGAAACCCAAATGGGGTCATGGAGTCTGACACTACTGAAATGACTTAACAACAGCAAAAACAATATGTGCATAGGTGACTAAAATATCTATACACAAATATAAAGTTGTTTTTTTTTTTAAATAAAGAGGTCATGGGAGAGGACTCGAGAAGAATCAGGAAAGACTTCTTGTAAGAGGCAGATAGGGGTTCCAAAATGTGGAGGAAAAGCATTATGTCAAGCCTGGCGAACAAGCTGTGCAAAGCTGTGGAAGTGAGAGATGGCATGTTCTGTACAGTTAAAAGAGTTAGGCCAATTTAGTTGGAAGTGTGTTAGGGGATTATTGTATATTCAGCTAGGAAAGACACGCTGGAACTGGGCTTTAAATTCCTAAGAGAGAAATAAACTTTCAAAGAGAGATTATTGAGTGATGGTGGCACAGAACAAGGTTTGGGTGCCTGTTGGAGAGCAAGGAGTCCTTTGAGGGCTTGATGTTCAGTCCACTGTTTTTCAAAGAGGACCAATGCAGCAGAGGAACATTCTGCTTTTGTGAGGGTGTCAGGACATGTGGTGTCTTCAGGGGAAAGCCAGGTTTCAGGTGGTTCCGTAATTGGTTCTACTGATGCATAGGGATGGGTGTGGAAGTACCTTTAAGTCAAGAGTTCTTAATGTGGGCTTTGGTGTATTCATTTCAGGAAATCTGTGAACTTGTATGCAAAAAAATTTACTTCTTTTCACTAACTTGTAACTGAAATTTAGCACTTTTTTGAATTATGAACATAGGCAACAACTTGTTCTGGTAGCTCCACCAGCCTGGCAAAGGCGTCTATGATATCATACAATAAACATTTATTAAGTACTTACTTAGCCAGGCATTGTGCTAAGCCCTAGGATACAAATTGGAAAAAGACAGCCTTTGCCCTCCTTAATAGGAAAAGACTACATATGAAAGGAAGATGGAAAAGGGATGGGGCAGGGGAAGAGAAGACCCCAGGGGGTGCCTGGCTCAGGAGAATCTTATTCTTTGAAGCTGAAATCAAGCAGAGCTGCCCAAGAAGAGTGGAGTGACCTGGAGGTTGGATTTCTGTCCTCTTTTGTTGTTGTTCAGTTGTTTCACCCCATTTGGGGATTTTTTTGGGCAAAGATACTTGAGTGGTTTGCCATTTCCTTCTCCAGCTCATTTTACAGATGAGGAAACTGAGGCAAACAGGGTTAAGTGACTTGCCCAAAGTCACCCAAGCTAGCAAGTGTCTGAGGCCAGATTTTCACTCATGAAGATGAGTCTTCCTGATGTCTAGCCCAGCGCTCTATCCACTCCACCACCTAGCTGCCCCATGTGTTGAGAAGCCACACATTTCCTATGAAGGTCCCCCTCTCAACAATGAGTGTGTAATAGTCATAGAAGATTGAGCTCAAAGTTTATGGGGAAAATGTTCCGTTCTTTAGTTATATTACTATTTGATTAAAAGCCCAAAAAAGAAAGGAATAGTTCCACTTGTGAGAAAAGCACCTTTGTGATTAATTCTTTAGTTCTTAGAACACAAGATGTTGTGTTGTTCCCTCCCCCCAACCCCCCTGCTGATATCCCTCCACCTTCTTTCTGTTCAATCAGAATTCGATAAGTAGGTAAGCTTCATTTGCTTCACCTCTTTGTTGAGTCAGCAGGTCTAGATGAGATCTTTTTGTTTATAATGAGGGGAGGTCCTGCTAGAGAGCCCAATCTGTTCTAGTGTTTACTATGTTGTGGTTAAGACCACATCAGCTTTTGTCTTTTTTTTTTAAATTAAGAGATTGTCATTTAACAATGTAATCAAAAAAAGACACCACCTTTGTCCATGTAAATTTTAAGGCTTTGTCCTTCTGGGCTATAGAAAAGAGATGGGTGAGGATATTACCGTAAGTGTAAAAGACACTTTGCCTCACCCAATTTTTAAACCACAGTTCTATTTACAAATATTCCTTGAGTGCCTACTGTGTGCAAGACACTGGTTCATTGTGTATGAAGCCACATGGATTGGCATTTTGCTTCAGTGTATGTCTGTGGCTAATAAGTAAATAGGGAATTAATCTTTGTGGCTTCTGGAGTTATTCTTATAACTCTGTCCTCGCCTTGCTTCAATGTCTCAGTTTATCTGTGTTTGTCTATCTCTGTGTGTCTCTGTCTCTGTCCCTTTTTGTGTCTGCTCCCCCCACCCCCACTCTCCTAGTCTCTCCTCTCTTCTCTCTCCTCTCTATCCACTTCTGCCCTGCCCACCTCTGCCCGCCCGCTTTGCTTCTTTCTCCCTGTACCCATGTAATCTGTTGTAGAATTTTTTTTGAGGACTACGTATTGGTCAGAGGCATTGAGGCTTTGTGCTAATTTTCTATTCTGTTTATTTTGCTAGAATCTTAACTTTATGGCCAAACTGAAAGATGACCACAGGTAGTCTTAGAAACAACTTTCCTACTGGGACGGAGTATGGTTGTAGAAGGCTGTCTGCTGCTGACTCCTGGAGCTGCCAAACCCCATCCGCTCTGGCTTTGGAATCCTACCACAAACCAGCATATACCATCCAATCAGCTAGGCATCAAGGGAAAGAGTGTTACTTGGCATCCTCTTCTAGGTTGCCTTCCCTAAATCCTCTCCTAATTCTCCTGCAGTCAAGTAGAAGTCTCTTAAGGACCCTTAAACTGGAAGATAATTCCACTTCAGAGTCACACCTCTGACCCAGTCTTAGAGCCAGCTAGGGATGGGAAGGAGGGTGTCCTCCAGCCGGTGGCCCCTCTCTACCCCCACCCTGTAGTTCTATGACAGGGAGTATGATGATGGGCATTTCTTTTTTGTTCTAATTATTTCTCTTCTGATATTTGTCACAATGAAGTTTGCTGGTGTTGCCAAAGATGGGGGAAGATGAATCCTTCTGTGATTTGGGGAATGAAGAACAATGATCACTTCATTTTATTATGTTCACATGTATTTTTAAAACCAGGAAAAGACTTTTGAGATTAGTAGTAGAGGCCTACTCAAAATGCCAGAGTTGAATTCCTGTACCTGGAGGTTTTGATTTTCTCTTGGATGGAAATAATGACAAAAAATAATACCTTTTCATTCCCCACATCCCTTTTTTGGATAGTGTTAGCCACAGATACTGCTTGGGTGGAACTTCTTTGAGACTGTGTTAAGCTTTATGTCAGCCATGGTTTCTTTAGCTAATAGAGGACACAGATTAAGTAAGCAAGGTGACACAAATTTTGTTTATGAATTCTCTCTGTAGCCCTTGAAGAAAATTATTTGACCTTCATTAAATACATTGATTAGCTGGTGGAAAAGAGAAGGGAAAAGCTGAGTTGAATCTTAAGGGGTTAGTGACAGTGTAAGGGAAGAAGAAAGCAAATAAGTCATTAATATTAGTGATGTTATTTTTTAGCCAGATGAAGTTAACTAATGGTTACTAGTCCCCAGAAGTGGCTTGCATTTCTGCACTGCTAGAAGAGATCTAGAATGATACAACTCAGGTTGAACATATAAACAGTATAAAATATACAGTATAAACATACAGTTTTGAAAGTTTTAATCATTATGATATGAGTTAAAGATAAAACCTAGTAGGTTTTTTTCTTGGGGGAGGGGAGGAAACTGTAGAAACCAGGGACTTTTTCCATCAGAGAAGAGTAATGGCATCTCATAAATCTAAGTGCTGCTAAAAACTGATAGATAAATAGACAGAGCATGAACCTGAGATCAACAATTTGGGTGGAGGTGGGGGGAATATGTAAGATGGAAACATTTTTATTAAATTCAAGAAACATCCTAAAAGCATGTAAGGCACTGTTCTAGGTGCTAAGGGCACAAAGGTGGAAAATGACCCAAAGCTCCTGATTCTAGAGTCCTCATTCATGTGGCCATAGGGAAGTCATTTAATTTCTTTGTGTCTCAACATTCTCATCTGTAAAGTGGAAATAATATCTTTAGTGCCTGTCTCATGGGGTTGTTGTGAGGATCAAATGAGATGAGATTAAACCTCTTTGAAAATTGTGAAAGTGCTATATAAGAAGTCAGTTCTCTGGTTTTTTCTCTCTTTTTTTTTTCATCTGTAAAATGAGGTTGACAATATCAAGAAACTTCAGGAAGGAAGGTACTAATTACTGGGAAGAAAGACTTCGTGTAAGAAATGGTACCTGAGCGTGTTTTGAAGGAAGCTAAATATTCTAGAGGGCAGTTGAGTGGTATACTGGATAGAGCACCAGGCTTGGAGCCAAAAAGACTTGAGTTCAAATCCAGACTCAGACACTTAATAGCTATGTGGTCCTGGGCAAGTCATTTAACTCCTATTTGCCTTGGTTCCACATCAGTAAAATGGGGACACACTGAAAAAAGAAATGGCCAACCTCTCTAGTATCTTTGCCAAGAAAACCTCATGGACAAAAGTCCACACAGTCAGAGTCAAGCACTGAATGACTAAACAACAAAGAGGTATTTTAGAATCATAGTGAGGAAAGAACTAATTTCATATCTGGAAGATTACTCGTGTAGGATGTCTACATACAAATGTGCCGTTTATAGGAAATGTGTGTGTGTGTGTGTGTGTGAGAGAGAGAGAGAGAGAGAGAGAGAGAGAGAGAGAGAGAGAAAGAGAGAGAATACTTTATGGAAAGGGTAGGTGGGAACCTTACTGTGAAGACCTTTAAATTCCAGGCTGAGGATCTTTCTTGAATTTTTGGGTATGTGAGGGTAATATGGTCAATTCTGTATTTTGGGAATATTCATTCACTTGGCAGTTCTGTGGAGGACTGGAGAGAGGAGAGACTGGATGGAGTCAGGGAGACCAATTAGGAAGCTATCAGAAGTAGGCCAGGAAAGAGGTGATGAGGTCATGTATGAATCAGGTAGTGACTGTGTTAAAGCTGAAGGGGAGAGATTCCAGAGATGTTGTGGAATTAAGTTCTACGAGACTCGGCAACTGGCTGGATATGGGGATTGAGGGATGTGAAAAAATTAAGGGTGACTCTTCCTCGGTTTCAAACCTGAGTGACCGCAAGGATTGCTATATCACCCACAGAAATGGAGGCAAGTGGAAGAGGAATGAACCTGTGGGAAATAGAAGAGGTTCGATTTTGGATTGTTCGAGTTGTTGAGATGGAGATGAAGTCCATCTGACAGCAATCTGGAGATTAAAGTTGAGGAGAGAGATGAAGGTTAAGGATAAAGATTTAGGAGTCTGTGAGCACAGACTTGAACTGTGAAGAGATTGAACATTTAGAAAGTACCTTAGGCCACCTTAGGCTGGGCTCTGTGCTAGGCCCTGAAGCTACAAAGACAAAGAGGTGACTAGCATATGTAAATAGGAAGTGTGTATAAAGTCAATATGTGGTGCTTAGTGGCGGGGGAGGGGGAGAGTCTTTGCCCTCAAGAGAATCTGGAAAGCGCCCGAGTTGAGCTTTTAAAACAATTTAGGGATTCTAATAGAGATGACAAAGGAGTGCATTTCAGATGAGGGGGAGGACAGTCTGGGCAAAAGCATGGAAATGGAGAATTAATGTCCTGTCTGAAGTAGAGCAAGTTTGACCAGACTTTTGAATGCATTTTGGGAAGCAATGTGTAATCAATCTGGAAATATAGACTGGAGATAGATTGTGAAGGGTTTTATATTCCAGAGGATTTTGCATTTTATCCTAGAGGCAATACAAAACCTAGGGAGAGACTGCAAGTGATAGAAGGGAATAGAGTCTTCTTGAATTTCAATGTGTAGAGATACTGAAGGAGAAAGAGTTCAATAAATATTTTGTCAATCGAGGGGGTAAAAAAACATTAAGGGAGTGTTTTCTAAATATGGGAGCTCATGAGCAAATGTATGGATATAGAAGAGGGAAGGATGAAACATTATATTCTGTCATAAGTGGGGCTTCAGTGAATGTTTTTAAGCAGGGGAATTAGCTAATAAACTTTTCCGTTATAGTGTTTAAATTATGCTTCTAGTTACAGAATATCTGTGCCTCTGTGACCACTGGCAATTCACCTAACCTTTCTGAGTCTCAGTTTTCTCATTTGTAAAATGTGGATAATACCTGTCTTCTCTACCTCATAGAGCTGAGGATCAAAGAGGTAATGAAATTTCTAAATCTCAAAAGCTTTATAAATGTCAGCAATTTTTAGTTAGTGAGCTATGAAGAGAAGAGGTGACTCAGTGGGTAGAGCGTTGGATCCAAAGTGAATAGAGACGGTAGATGGGGTGTTGTATTTGGGGAGCAGCGTAGAGTTTTATGTGCCAAAGAGAGCATGCCTCACCCTCAATCTTAATTCTAATGTCTTTCCCTGTTGGAAACATTTTTGCCTCTTCTCTTTCCTCCCTACCTGGTTGTCATAATTATTTCCAACTATTCTGTATATAGCTTATTTATATACAGTTTTCCCTTCCACATTAGGGGAGAATCCATGTACAAATTTTTTGCCCTCCCTTTGCACCAAAGAAGCTTCAATTTTTTCTTTTTCTTTTTCTTTCATGGGGTGTTTATAGTACCTTATTATAAAATTTGGGTTGATATTATGTAACACTATACATATATTTTATGCATTTCTGAGGTTCTAAACTTTTTCTGTGTCATCTTCTGGCCTTGGCTCGTTGTCTGCGGCTTCCACAAAACTCCCCCACAATTCCGATTTAATTTCTTATGCTGACCTTCGATACATCAAAACCATGATGGGGAAAATAGAGATGTGGAAGGGATAATCATATATTTGTTTGCTTATCTCCTCCATTAAATCATGAACTCCACGGGGGCAGACACTTCCCTTTGCTTCCCTTCATGTCCCCAGCGCTTAGTACACTTTGTGACACATAACTATTTAATAAATATTTGTTGAGGGGGCAGCTAGGTGGTGCAGTGGATACAGCACCAGCCCTGGATTCAGGAGGACCTGAGTTCAAATATGGCTTCAGACACATAACACTTACTAGCTGTGTGACCCTGGGTAAGTCACTTAACCCCATTGACCAACCCTAAATAAATAAATAAATATTTGTTGACTGACTGATCCTAAAAATAATAGGGATCCACAAGAGTTTTTTGAGTAGGTGGAAAAGGGTGAGAGAACATTCCAGGCATAGGAACAGCTTGAGCAAAAACATAGAAGGAAGAAAGTATATGATATGCTGGAGTGGGGTGGGGATAGTTCAGACCAATTTGGCTAGAGCCAGAGTGAATGGGTAGGAGCAATATGAGCTGAGACTAGGAAGGTGGGGTGGGACAAGATGATAGAGGGCGTTGAAAGACAAGCAGAAAAGTCTGACTTTACTTCAGCAGCAATGGGAACATACTGATTTTTTTTTTAAGTAAAGGCATAAGAAAAATTAAGTTAAAGGCATAACATGAAAAAAAAAGCATAACAGAAAAAATTCTGGCAGTGGTATAAAAGATTTGGGGGAGGCCACTGGAGTGGAGGCAGGAAGATGTTAGGATGTTATTATAAATGTTTAGGCAGGTGATAATGACGGCCTGCACCAAGGTGGTACCAGTGGGAACTGAGCAGAGATAATAGATGTCAGAGATGGAGAGGTGGCATCAACAGAACCTGGTGACTCGTTATGGGAGAAGGAAGAGGCAAAAATTATTCTAAGGTTCAGAGCCTTTGGTCCTTGGTAAAATAATAGTACCAGAACAGAAAAAGGGAGGCTCAGATTATGAGCTCGGTTTTGAGCTTGAGGTGTGTATAGCACAGCCAGAGGGAGGAATTTAGGAGGTGTCTGGAAACTGGAGACTGGGACTCAAATCCAGATTAAAGATAACAAGTGGGAATCTTTCAAGTCTGCCTGGAGCTGATAAGATCTGGGAGTAGATGAAAAGGCCTGGTGCTAGAGGGCTTTGGCTGGGAGTGGGGGGAGGGGAGTGGTTGCTGGATCTACCAATTCCAATCCCAAAACACCTTGCTTAGTCTGGGATGATTTTAGATGATAAGATTACAGATTTAGAGCAGAAAGAGACCTTAGAGGAGACCTAATCGTAGGAGTATAGATTTGGAACTAGATGGTGTTTTAGAAGTCATCAAATCTAGTTTCCTCCCCATTTTACAGATGAGCAAACAAGGTCCCACAACTAATAAGTGTCCAAGCTGAAATTTGCACCCACCACACATTTGGCACTCTCTTTCCGCTCTATAATCCTGCCTGTGGCCCAACACTTTTATTTTTACAGTTGATGCTTGAGGCACTATTTTTTTCCGTTTAAATTAAATTTTATTTGTTCTATTCTGAAGTTAAGCACCAAAAAAATTTCCATATGCAAACAGAACAGAAAAAAGGATTATATATGAAACCACAAATGTCCAGTAACTTCTTTTTTTTTTTTTAAAAAAAAACCCTATATATTAAATTCAACATAGTTTTAAAGCTGTCTTGCTTATCTCTTTCCTTCTGAACTTATTTCTGTTCTCTGCATTTAAAAAAATGTTTCAACAACCCATTTTTTGGGGGGGGGGTGAGGCAATGGGGGTTAGGTGACTTGCCCACAGTCACACAGTTAGTCATTTGAACTCCGGTCCTCCAGACTCCAGGGTCAATGCTTTATCCATGGCACCACTTAGCTGCCCCCAACAACCCATTTTTTTAAGGGAAAGAAAGGCAGATTGAATTGTGGAAAAGACTCTGCAATGGCACTCTCTTGGGTTCTAGTTTAGGCCCTGCCATTAAATAGTCTGTGAAACATTGGACCCAATCCTTGATTTATCAAATGGAAAGTTTGAACTAGGTGGTCTCAAGTATACCTTCAAGTTCCTCCACAGTATGATTCTATTAAAAGAATTTCTAGTTGCTACAGCCACAGAGGCCTGGAATAGGAGTTGTTGAGATTCCCCACAGGGCAGATTCATATGACCGTAAGTTTAAATAGAGTCCCTGCCATTTTTAGAGAAACAAGTTAGGACTTGGAGAAGGGAGCATTCAAAAATAAATCCTTTACAGTGTTTGAGATGAAAATACGGAATAACGATATTCTCTTATTGATAGAAAAGATTTTCTAGGTTAATGAGGCGACTGCTAAATTCGAGTTGGGTTCACATAAATAACTTTGGGAGTGTACAGAGATGGAGGAGAGGAAATAGAATATTTGCTGTGCCTGACGTTCAAAAGAGCAACATTATTTTGGGTGGCAGTGAGGAAGGAATAGTCTCTTAAGCTAAAATGGTTTGATTGGGGTTGGGAGTGGAAGGAGGAGGATGGGAAAAACAGACAGAAGGGAGCGGGGATAAGTCAGAATGTAGCAAGGGGGCACGTACAAGTTCTGCCCTGTTCAGTGAGTGCTTGCCCTCTGCCCTCCTTACCAATTATCCCACAAACACTGGAGGACGAACCAGGGGCCAGAAAAGCTTGCTCCACCTGTTAGATGGGTTGAGGTGTCATATCCTGTGTTTTCTCTGGAGGAATTAGACTGAGAATGATGCTTCCTCTTAGCCTCCATTCCTTATCCCAGTTTGCAGCATAGGTGAGGAATATCCGTGGCTGCTGCTCTGTGATTCCTTGCCTTCTCCCTTCCTTTTCCTGTGGCGTTTTTGGCATATATGGAAAGCTGAACTGCGGTCCTCCCGGTTATTTTACAAAAGAGTATCTTCTACCCTCCTCTGTGCTCATACCCACTCAGTGTTGTTCAAGTGAATAAACATTTGTTAAGTGTTTACTGTGTGCAGGGCACTGGCAGTACTATATTTAAAAAGAAAAAACCAACTAAATAGTTCTAGCCCTCAAGGTGTTTATATTCTACTGGATTCTCAGATTCTCACTGCTTATCATGATGACTTTTTTGCACAGACCTATGATTTTACTGGTGTAGGCACCAAATGAGATAACATGCAAAGCACTTTGTAAACTTGTAGTTATTATTATTACCCTTAGTAATAATAATAATTAGAGGCAGCTAGATGGCTCAGTGGATAGAGCTGTGGGCCTGTAATCAGGAACTTGTTTGGTCCCTTTTTTTTTTTAAGGCAATTGGGGTTAAGTGACTTGCCCAGGGTCACACAGCTTGTGTCAAGGGTTTGGTCTGAGGCTGGATTTGAACTCAGGTCCTCCTGACCTCAGGGCCAGTGCTCTATCCATTGCACCACCTTGCTGCCCTTACAGTCCCTTTTTAGTCATATCCGATTTTTTGTGATCCCATTTTGGGGTTTTCTTGGCAAAGACAATTGCATGGTTTGTCATTTCCTTTTCCAGTTCATTTTACAGATGAGGAAACTGAGGCAAACAGAGTAAAGTGACTGGCCTCATACACATCCTCACTCACTGTGTGACCCCGGGCAAGTCACTTAATGGGAAAAAACATAATGGGAATCAGTTTCCTCATTTGTAAAAGGAGGGGACTGGTTGACATTCCATGAGTCTATTTTATATGTATATGAGTGTGTTTTGTAATGCATTATTATACACATGCAAGTTATTACTATTTTTATGGTTGTTAGGCAATCAACTGAAATCCCACTCTTATGCCTTATAAGGGAGGTGATCCTGGCTTCTTAAAAAAATTTATCTTTCCTTTTTACATCACCTTCATTTCTAAAGGTATCCTTCCCATGTGCCCTTACTACCCAGTGTGCCCTTATTTAAAAAAAAAATTAGTTAAAAAACCCACTTTAACAAAAACAAGCCAACACAGAATCTGATTGTGACCATATATGCACCCCAAATCCCCTGCCTTTGCAAAGAAAGGAGACCCTGGCTTCTGGAAAGCTACACTAGCCAAGCTGGAAAGCCTTCTTGGACAGGTCTTGTGACTATGTATGTGTCTTCTGAGCATCAATCACTCCATCAATAAGCATTTGTTTAGCACTTCAACTATGTATGAGGAATGATGATCAGCTAGCTAAGTTTGGAGAAGTTCATTACCATGTTGGTGGCAGAAAAGGTGGTCTCTGGACTATCCCCTGCATCCTAGAGGAGTTGTGATCCCTATTAATAGAGGAGTATACCCGTGGAAGTCCTATAATAATAACAACAACAATAATATAGTTAGCATTTATATAGCACTTTCAGATTTGCAAAGTACTTTACAAATATTATCTCATTTGGTCCTTACAACAACCCTGGGAAGTGCAGTTATTATCTCCATTTTACAGGTGAGGAAACTGAGACTGGGAGAGGTTAAGTAAATTGCCTAGGGTTACCAGCTAGGAAGTTGCCTGAGGCTGGATTTGGAACTCAAATCTTCCTAATTCCAGTACTAGAGCGGTACTACCAGCTTCCATATCCTTGAAGTATGGCACTGACGAGGCTACTACTTGATGCTGTAATAATTGGACTCCATCCAAAGGAATCCAGCATCTGTGACAGGGAACATCAACCCAGCCAAACTCCAAACTGGGGTCAGTGTATGCCAACAGGGGTATTAACCCCTCTGACTTCTAGCGTCTGCTAGGGCAACCTAGCTAAGGAAGGGAAAGATTAACATTTTGTATGGCAAATTACTACTATGCCAAAAAATAAGGCGTCATTAAACTTACTTTTAAGTGCATATTAGTAATGTACTATCTCTCTGGCGTGGATAGATAGCTGTGCTCCAAGAACATAGGTTGTCTCCCTACCTTCCTGTACCTCTGAAAAACAGGATAATAGCAAGCACAAACCAGATGGCAGCTGGGTGGTACAGTTGGTAGAGTGCTGCGCCGGGAGTCAGGAAGACCTGAGTTTGGGGTAGCTAGGTGGCACAGTGAATAGAGCTCTGGCCTTGAAGTCAGGAGGACCTGAGTTCAAATCTGGACTCAGACACTTGATACTAGCTGTGTGATCCTGGGCAAATCACTTAACTCCAATTGCCTCACCAAAAAGCAAAAAACAAACAAACAAGAACCAAAAACAACAACAAAAAAAATAACAAACAAAGAAGACCTGAGTTCAAATATTACCTCAGACACCTACTAGCTGTGGGACCTTGGTCAAGTCACCTAATCTCTGTCTGCCCCAATTTCCCCAACTATAAAATGGGGATTATAACACCAACTACCTTGCAGAGTTGTGAAGACCAAATGGAATAATACTTGTAAAGAGTTTAACACAGTACCTGGCCCATAGTAGGTGCCATGTAAATGCTTATTTCATTCCCATCACATGTCCACTCACTTGCTGCCTACTTACCGGCTTCTCTTTGTCATTGTAGTTTGGGGCCGAGTTTCGAAGATTTTCTTTGGACCGTTATAAACCTGGGAAGTTTGAAGACTTCTACAAGCTTATCCTCCACATCCATCACATCTCCAACATGGACGTGATGATTGGGTACGCTGACGTGCACGGTGACCTGCTGCCCATCAATAACGATGACAACTTCTTCAAGGCTGTCTCCAGTGCAAACCCGCTGCTCAGAATCTTCATCCAAAGACAGGGTATCATAAATTCTTCACTCTCATATTATGGCTTCTATTTTCTCTGCTTTCTCAAGGTTTCATGTTGCCTTTTCTGTTCCATTGTAGTTTGTGAAAATTGGGAGCTGTAGAAATTAAGATCATGTGGTATGGCATTTAATTAGTTTGATAGAGGACTTGAAAAGGATTCTGTTTCAAGTAGGGTTGTAATTTCTGAGTTTTGGAGAAGAGTTCTGAGTTCCTGGGGAGAGAAATATAATAATCTTTTTTTTTAGTATTTAATTAGAAGCAAATGAATTCAGTAAAGAAAAGGCACCAGTCAGCACCTTAAAAATGTAGCTGAAGAACAGTAGCATATATTTTCCATCATTTTTTTCAGAGTTGGAAAAAAAAATGTTAGCTCTAAATTATAACTTTGGTTAATTTTGAACTGAAGCCCAGCGTGGTTATAAGTAACAACATAATGCCATTATATTTAAAATAATTATTAATGGGGGTTAGTGGCTAAAAAGAGGGTTGAGTTAAAAAGAGGTTGATATTCCTGCATGCCCTACAATTGACTCATCTTGGAGCGTTTTGCTAGTCACTTATTGGTAGCATATTTGGATTTTTGCCTTTTGTGAACTGGGAATGATCTATTTCTACCAAAATAATATACCTATTGAAGAACTACCCTCAGAGAAAAACTTGATCTTAACCTTGTGTTTGGAATCTTAGTAAGAAGCACTATCATAATGCATCATTTACATAGCATCTTTGAGAAATGTTCTTCCTAATTTAAATTTTCAAGTAAATGAAGCTTACTCCTTTTTAAATTTTTTTTTCTTTTTGGTGAGGCAATCAGGGTTAAGTGACTTGTCCAGGGTCACACAGCTAGTAAGTGTCAAGTGTCTGAGGCTGGATTTGAACTCAGGTCCTCCTGACTCCAAGGCCAGAACTCTATCCATTTCGCTACCTAGCTGACCGCCCCAAAAAAACCTTTTAAAAATCATTTTGGTTGGAACTCTGTCTAAAGCAGGTTATAAACTCTCCCCTGCCTTCTTAAACAGAGCATAGGGGGATGGTCAGGGATCAGGAATGGACTCATGATTCCATTGGTGTAGGGAGCTCCCATGAGGTAACTCATTCCCTTTAACAACATAGGTCAGTACCTTCTCTGCCACATGAAGGCTCAGAAAGTTTTCTGCAATAGAAATATCAAATACATAGCCCACAATACTCTTGTGCGTGGCCTGAAACAGCTTAAAATGAAATTCTTATCTGATGTTAATGTGTTGATCTATTAATACAAAAAGAAATATATAAACGTGTGTGGTTTTCTAAGTCAACGTGCAACCTGCAGGGATCCATGTGTGCAGCCTAATTGCCTCAGTTTCTATTATGAGTTTGATGTATTCAGCCATATCCAGCTCTTCGTGACCCTATTTGAGGTTTTCTTGGAAAAGATACTGGCGTGCTTTACCATTTCCTTCTCCAGCTCATTTTACAGATGAGGAAACTGAGGCAAATAGGGTTAAGTTACTTGCCCAGAACTACTTAGCTAGTAAATGTCTGAGACCAGACTTGAACTCAGGAAGATGAGTTTTCCTGACTGTAGGCCTGACACTATATCCACTGAACCACTCAGCTGCCCATTTTGAGTTTGATACCATGGGGATAGAGCACCAAAAAGTTAGAAGAGTTACTAAGGGTCCTATAGCCAGTATTCATCAGAAATATGGCTTGAACTTCAGGTTATAAACTCTTCCCTGCCTTCTTAAACAGAGCATGGGGGATGGTCAGGGATCAGGCTTAAAGGATAGTTCTTTATCCACTATCCCAGCAGTTTTCAAACTTTTTGGTCCCAGGCCCCCTTTACTCTTAAATTATCGACTCCCATCCCCCTAAGAGCTTTTATTTCTCTGTGTTAAATCTATCCTTATTTACTGTATTAGACATTAAAATGTCTTTGTGTTATTATGAAAAGTTTTGACCTCATGGACCCCTGGGGGGGGGGGGGTCCATGAGAAAAACTATACTATGTTAAGCTACTAAAATTTAGCCTTTTCATAATGACTCTGATCTCTCTCATGACCATCGTAGGACTGTCCTATTATACAGTGACATCCATAAGAGCTGTTGAGATGTAGTATGTTTGTTCCTTCACCAAATGGCCTAAGACTATTGCTTTTTCAATTCTTTTGTCTGATGTTACAGAGTTTGGTCTCCTTCATTTTGGGGCTGTCAGCAATAGATTTGTCTGCTTCTAGCACCGATGTGATTATCTTTTAATTTACTGTTCTTTCTGTGGGCTAGGGCATCCTCACTTTATTAGAATAGAGCATAAAGCAATAATATATAGGTTTTAAATGAGGACCTAAATAGAATACATCAACTTTGAAGTATATGGTTGCCACATCTGTGTTGCTTGTTCAGAGAGAGGCCTTTTTTTTTTGTTTTTGTTTTTGTTTTTGTATGTTGGCTTGACTGGGCTGTGTTCCAAAAACAGCTGAAGTTGCCAAATCTGTGACCTCCTAATAAGCAAAATGTTGTTTTGTCTGTGATGCTCCCTACCTCTCTGAATACAACCAGGCCTGTCTATCTCATGTAAAGTGTGAAGTTTGCTGTTCATGAGGCATATGTTGGAACGAGAAATTGTGTTAGGTGTCAAGCAAATCCTAAGAATAATGCAAGTGATTACCAGACTTGAACCTATGTAGTTGCAGAGAGTTTCATGGAATCATCAGGACCAGGAATCAGAAAACAGGCTTGATATCAGGAAAAACTTCCTAAAAAAATTTTGTTGTTGTTGTTCAGTTGTTTCAGTTGTGTCCCCATTTGGGGTTTTCTTGGCTTTCTTGGCAAAGATACTGAAGTTTGCCCTTTACTTCTTTTGGACATTTTACAGATGAGGAACTGAGGCAAACAGGGTTAAGTGACTTGTCCAGGGTTACTTGAGCTAGTAAGCGTCTGAAGCCAGATTTGAACTCAGGAAGATGAGTCTTCCTGACTCCAGGCCTGGCGCTCTATTTACCATGCCGCCTAGCTGCATCTTCCCTGAAAATAAGAATTATTCGTAAGTAGAATGGGCTGTCTTGGAAAGTAGTGGCTTCTTCCTTATCGGAGGTCTTCCAGCAGAAGCTTGATGCCTACTTACTGATTGTGTTATAGTTAGGATTTCTTTCCAGGTAAGGGACTGGATGGTCACGGAGGTCCTGTCCCATATTAAAATTCTGTGATTCTGTGAATGAAAGAAGTCTGGCTTTTTGATGTATGTTATCTGTGTGACTGTGGACAAGTCCCAGGAGGACGGCTCAGTTTCCTCATCTGTAAAATGGGGCAACAATCATGGTACTACCTTCCTTACAGGATTGTTCCGAGGAAAGGCTTTGGTGTTTCCCAAGATTGCTGGGTGGAGGAATGAGAAGTCATATTCTTGCCTCGGTTGTGACCAATTCGTTTAAGATAGGTTCTCTGATACCACAGATCTGTCGTTCATGATGAATTTAAATATTCTGCTTACAAGTAAAGAATTACAGAACCTCAAACCTGGAAGAAATCTCAGTGGGCATCTGGTCCACTGGGAACTGAGGCTCAGACGAGTGAAACTGGCAATGTGGTACCATGGAAATGGGCATGTTTGATTTGGAGTCAGAGGTCCTGGGTTCAAATCCCAGCTCTTCTGCTTACTACCTCTGTGACTATGGGTAAGAAGCCTAATTGCTCTGGGTCTCACTTTATGAATGACTTTCTTCACCTGTAAAGTGAGGGCCTTTGACTCGATGTTGTCCAGGGTTCCTGTGAGCTCTAAACTTCTGATCTGAAGTGACTTGTTCAGAGTCCCGTGGCAGAGCTGGGATTTGAATTCAGGTCTCCTGATGCCTGCCAGACTTGCAGCTTCATTCTCAGTCCGTCCTGGACAACAGCAGAGGCTCAGATAAACAGGAATCTGCAGAGGATGCTCAGAGTTCTCTTTTTAACTTATCATTTTGACCTCCCTTGCTGCCAGAGCTACGAATCAGCAGATTTGGTATGTCGTCTCCTCTTCCTGCCCCGCCCTGGAGTGCAGGTGTTAATGAGCCATAAAACAGTCAAAAGCAGGCATTAGCACCAGCGCTGGATAACTGAATGCTGGCTTCGTGTCAGACTCCCAGCATCACCCCAATGAGTAACAGTTGCAGGTGGGAATGCTAACTTCATGATAACAATGATTAAAATAGCTGGCTTTTCTATAGTGCTGTAAGATTTGCAAAGCACTTTACATATATTAATTCATTTGATCATCAAAACAACCCTGAGAAGTGGGCGCTATTATTGTCCCCATTTTATAGATGAGGAAACTGAGGCTGAGAGAGGTTAAATGACTTGCCCAGGGCCATGCAACTAGTAAGTGTCTGAGGCCAGATTTGAACTCTGGTCTTCCTGATTCCAAATCAGTCTAGGCTACCTAACTGTCTCATGATCAGTGGCGACCAAAGGATGAGTGGGGATGGAGGATTGGGTTACGAGGTGTAGGATTCCAAACTTTAGCTCTGCTAAAGACATACCAAAGACATGGAAAACGGGATACTACAGATTTTTTTGTCTGAATTTTCCTGGAACTGCTTAACGTATGGAAAATGGCAAGTTTAAAACACATCAGTGTTTCTCATCTCTATAATTTTTAGTAAATTATGGAGCTTCTGGATTTCTCTTGCCCTTCTCTTGAGCTATCACTACTTTTTTTCTTATTTAATATTTTATTTTTTCCCAGTTACATGTAAAAGTAATTTTAACATTTTTTTCCTTCAAATTTTTTTCAAATTTTGAGTTCCTCATTCTCTCCCTCTCTCCTCTCTCCCTCACTCATTGAGAAGACAAGCAATTTGACATAGGTTATACAATTTGTAATGATAAGAACCGGGGCAATCATGTGTAGTCTTTTTTTTTTTTTTTTTTAATTTTTAGGCAATTGGGTTTCAGTTACTTGCCCAGGGTCATACAGCTAGTTAGTGTCAAGTGTTTGGGTCTGAGGTCGAATTTGAAATCAGGGCCTCCTGACTTCAGGGCTAGTGTTCTATCCACTGCGCCACCTAGCTGCCCCCGGATGTATAGCATTTTAAGAAATATGCATCATACCATGCATGGTGTGTAGAAGCCTAGCTTGATAGTCAGGAAGAACCTGGATTCAAATCCTGCCACAGATATAAACTTGCTCTATGACCCTGGGCAAATCACTTAACTTCTCAGTGTGTCAGCCAACTCTAAGACCCTAAGTTACAGATGGTAGCTTGACTATCTACACACACACACACACACACACACACACACACACACACACACACACA